>NC_092047.1:12813985-13132414 GCF_003086295.3 Arachis hypogaea
GTAGTTTGGGTAATGAACAGCGTATACTAATGAATTTGTTTTCGTACATGTTGATTACAAGAAAACATAACAATGGAATTTTGTTTAACGAAGATATTCTAGTGCTTTGGGATATGGTGACTGGAAAGGAGATAAACTGGTCTTATTTTATGGTTCATCATATGCTTGAAATGCAGAAAGGAAAATCAAGTGTTGGTTTAGGATATGCTTGCCATTGGACCAAGATTTTCACCTGGCTTGGAATTGACTTGGGTGAAGAGAAAAGTGTCTCCTTGAGTAATGTAGCCAAGATTGATGACAGCATTCTAAGACAGATGGGAAGAGATCCGGATGCCCAAGAACCTCAGATCCAAGGACAACCACAAGACCCTGAGGTGCAAGCACAATCACAGAAACACCCATCACCACCCCCTCCTTCGCCAACAATGCGAGATTTGATGGATGAATTGCAAAGCATGAGAGTATATGTGGAAGAGCATTTTGCTGATATAAGGCAGCGTCAAGACAAGCAAACTGAAGCTATCAATCGTCAAGGAGAAGCAATTGATCTTCTATACACTAATCTAGGCATCACAAACCCAAGGGGCATCATCCCAAGGCCTGGACCATGAAGAAATTGTTATCTAGAACTCCCCATGATCCTATGATCCCCATTGATGCTTGGATGAGAGTTAATGTTATTGAGTTACAAAAAAATCTAGGACAAAATCTAGGTGTTATTTTCACTGTAACATGAAATGTGTCATTTCACTTTTGAGAGTCCTAGGTATTATTGTTCACTGAGTATTTTGCCAAGTTTAAATGATTTCATCCCTGTAAATCATATTATGAATTTTACTTTGGAATTGATTGTAACTTTCTCACTGGTTCATGAAATGTAACAGAAGCATAAGTTTTTGCAAGTTATTTCCATGGTGAAAGTTTATTGATGCCTGCTACTATTGCAACAGTGGTGCCAACATGATGATTAGTGAATACTAATGTTGCAATCTAACTTTCTTATTATACAAAGAAGCTAAAGTAGCAAAAATATCTCATCTATGCATGTAAATCTGGGAACTTAATTCACATGTAGAGTTCTTGAATATTCAGTGGAACTTTTGTACATTTTTATGATTCATATGGAGAGTTCATAAAGGTACTAGGTATGTTTGAATTGTTGGAACTAAATTTAGCTAAATCTTTTTTAAACGTTTAACTATATCCTTGAGATTAAGATGCAATCAGTTCTTGACACTAATCGATTGAAGAATGCTTGCAATCAGGTGTTTGTTTGGATTCAATCGATTGTTTTGGTAGTGAAATCGATTGATGTACCCTCAATTGCTGATTCAATTGATTGTTTTTTAGTGCAATCGATTGAAGTACACTTAAAGACTGTTCCAATCGATTGTTTTGTTATTGTAATCGATTGGAGTACAGTTAATTACTGTTTCAATCGATTGAATTTTAATGCAATCGATTGAATTATTCTAAATTTCACTTTCAATCGATTGTATTGTTATTGTAATCGATTGAAGTACACTTAATTACTATTTCAATCGATTGTTTTCTAAGTGCAATCGATTGACGTATCCATAATTATTATTTCAATCGATTGGTGGGGGCTTGATTACGTATAATGCTTATCAAGCAGTATTGAAACTATTTTTATTTAATTATTAATCTGATGCTCTAATCTTATTATTATCATTATCTGAGTATTTATCTACTTAAAAATAATGTTAGATAAGATAAAATCATATGAATAAATTAAATTTACTTTGTTAAATTGTAAATAAAAATCAAGATAAAATTTTATTTGTATTTGATTTTAACCAAAAGATAAGATATCTTAAACAGTTTTAAGATTATTCACTTAATTTAAAAATTTTATAAAAGATAGAATTAAAATTTGGTTATCTTTTTTGGGTTTATATATATGTGCTCAATTCAACTAATTTTATTATACGTTGACAAATTATTTTAAGTATTTGCCTTACAATCAAATCTACTCATACAATATTCTTCGGTTGATAATAATCATGGATATTTCTCCTAACGAAGATTTAGTCCTCAATGATGCATGTAATACACAGATTACGTCATTGGCTACAGACTATGATTTTATCACAGTTGATCTTGGTGATCAAATTGGAACTACAATTTCTAGTGCTAAGGTAAGACGTAATCAGTTTTTAAATTTTAGTAGAATGTATTATGAGTAATTTAATCTTTTATGTTTTCTTTCTACAGGATGACCTAGTTATCAATGACGGTGCTATTCAAAGTAAGGATTTGAATAAAAGTGAAGAATTGTCTCGTAAAGTGGAAGAGGTCCTCCGTAGCATGGAGGTAATTTAATTTGACAACCAATAATACAATTTATATTATATCATACAATCTATATAGTATAAACATTTTTCCTCCCTCTTTTTGTATTTTTACATTTATATGACATTATTTTACCTAAAATATTTGCAGTCAATGAGTTGTAAACATGGCTCGGGACGAACAGATTGATAAAATCCTTGAATCTGTAAGCCACATTGAGACAATGATTTCACAACTCAGTCTGAACAATGATTTCAAGACTCCGACCAAGCGTTCTGTACAAAAGACACGTCCATTCTCAAATAGATTGAAGGCTAAGAGTTCTGATATTGATATTCATACTGCTATATCAGACGATACGATGAGGATGATCTTATCGAACTGGACAAGAGGTCGTTCATTCACGATGATGCGTTCAAAATTGAGATCAATATGGACAAACTAGTATCCCCAACTATAAGAGCCGCAACAAAAAAGAAAAATATATCAAAGGTAATGCATGTGCAGTAATGGACAACAACTCGTATTTTTTACTCTTATATTCTTAATATGATAATAAGAACTTATTGAATCTATTTTTTTTAGGGTAAGACCACTATGGGGACACAGAAAAAATTACCGTTCAATACCCCAGGCGGAATTAGAAAGCCAAAGATTGAGTCCAAATTATCCAATAAATCCAAGGCGTCTTATGCACTGAGCCAATCCACAAATGGCTATAGAAGACCTGTTTATTTCTTTTCCATTACGGACGTAATTACCATTTAGACACCAATCTTTAATTATATAGTCTCTTATGAGTACTGCTAATTAATCATATAGTTGTGTATTGCTAATACTTTTGTGTCAAACATTCGTAGTCAATGCATTGTGAATTTATGCTAACTCCAACCATGCGTCTTTTGGAAGATCAGATAAAGGCATGTGCATATGCATTTTCAGCCTCGCTAGATCCATCATAAGTTAATTTGATATTATCTGTGTTGTCGATGAATGAGGACCAATCTAATGTGTTTTTGGTTTTTAACTGATACAGGAAAGAACTTGTGGTAACAGATACAATCAGAGCAACTAGATCAGATTTTGAACATTTCATACCTGACAGACCCATTACTGATAAGGTACATAAATAATCTATTAATTAATTTACATTTGATTTTTCGCATAAACGAGTACTATATTTGGACTATGGATCAGATTCTTGAATTTGCGGCATTGAGATGCACTGATGAATAATCTAATATAAGTTTCAAGACAACGTGGCAACTTCCACCGAGATTTGTGGTATGTTATATAACCCCTAACAAGATAATTTTACTGATTATAAGTTATAAATGTAATGCTGATATAGAACCATGTTTTATCATGTACTAACAGTTATATTGGTTTGCATTAATGAATTAGGTGGATGTCTTCAGCAAGATAAATTTAAAGAAGATGGAACACTATATTTATAAATTTATGCAACCTACTCCTGACATAAAATTTGTAAGATTTTATTTTTTGGATATTCATGGTTGGATGTAATTTTTCATCATTAACAAACATAACTCACGGGCAAATTTTATGGTCTAGATATATGTTCCTATTCAAGAGGGTGACCACTGGTATCTAATGGTAATCTCGATTTGCGATCGCACAATCTATCACTTGGACACCCATTTTAATGATGACAGAATTCACTATCGTAAACGTGTTATCAAGACACTAGTAAGGATTTGAAAAATTTTTATTGGGCTTATTTGCTGATATTTTGTTTTTATTATCTAACTAGTTAAATGAAATTAGGCAGACGTACTGGAGCAAGTCATCAAGTCAAACTTTTACAAAGATGATGGCATTCAAGAGTATAATAAACAATTTCATGACTACAAAATTAAAAGACCAGAAGATATACCTCAATGTAGTTCAAGCTTGAACTCTGCAACTTGGGTGATGAAGTGGATGGATATGACTTTTGAGTTTAAACCAAATGGTAACAATAAGGTGAGCATTTATAAAACAACTCTCTAATATTTACTTCCAAATTTTTTATACTAATTTATAATGAATAAATTGCAACTTGAGGATCACAATATTCGCATGATAACCGCTGTGCATTTACTCCAGAGTTGGATCAACCATAAGAAGTCACAAAATATAGCGTCGGCCAATGAGTTTTGGAATATGCACACAAACCATGAGATGTAAATATTATAGTAGTAATCTAGATAAAACTTAATACTTTGGTTATTGCCTATTTATTTGTTATGTTTGGTGGATGTACTTCTTTAGTTATGTTTTAATGACTTCTTAAATAGATATTTATCGCCTTGTGGATTTTACAATTTTTCTCTATTTCTATGCACTATATAGATATTTTAATTTAAAAACATCATATTTTATTGATGAAGTAATATTATTTTCATTTATTATTTCAGCAACAATGACATACAAATATTATGTCTTGTGAATTATAGTTTATTTTATATAATTAATTTATGTAAAAAAAATTCCAGATCTTTTTATTTGTTTGCCATTTATTTTGTTGTTTTTATTTGATCAAGATTTGACATATCTATTAAATGTTGACTAGAAGAAAAAAACCCCATGCAATATATATCAATTTATTTTACAGATCTGTTCTTATATTGCTAAGACATATGAAGTATATGTGTAAAAAATTTTTAATCAATTCTTCCTGGATTATCAATGGAAGCCCCCTTTCCAATCCTCCATAAGAGCGAAAGAACTTTTAGACTTATCATCTACAAATTTTACAGTCTCCTCAAGAGCAACACGATCTGTTATTTTCTCATTGTAAAGCTCTAGGAACGTTACTTTCATGTTGTGCTCTGCATTCTGAGCCTCCAATATATCGAACATCTGTTTTACAGCTCCGTGGAGGACAAAAGCAGGACATCAACTCTGGAGAAGTGGCCATCTTTTTCTTACAAACAAGAAAGCTTTTATTGTCACCCTGCAAATTAAAGGGAAAGATAAATAGATTATATATTATATAAAACTTCTAAACAGGAAACAAGAAATAAAGATAGATTGAAAAAATGCACCTGATAACCCTGCCATGGTATCTCCCTTTTATGAGAAATATTAACGTGTATGCAAGGGACTCAAGATCATCCCTTTGGCTTCCAATCCTACCTAAATGTGCATGTACACTTGCATACCTAATTGTTCCCCTGAAGGAATAGGATATTATCAACACTGAGAAGAATAATATAATCATGCGAAATTCACAACATTCAAACATTGACGAACCTAAATATATCAGGTCTCTGATCATAATCAACATGTAGACCAATTTATCATGCCAATGTATCATCCCATGTAGGATTTATTAGTATTTCAGTAAATCCTTAAAAAGAGATTGAATTTTTAACATCACCTCAATTACATCAGGACCAGTTCGATCAGAACCACCACTCATCCTTCTGCCAACATAAACTTGGCCAAATCCACCTTTACCCAATTTTCTTTCTATCTTGTAAACATGAGAGTTACCAACTTGTACCTGTACCACCAAAAGAATAACCAACTCATGAGAGGTAACAAAAAATTAAGAACAAACCTTCACTGCATGCTTGAATAAGCATGACAAGAACCAATATAAAAATATATAATAAATTTTGTTCTAAAAATATCAAAATTCTACAACTATCTCATATTTTCGAAACAAAATAATAAACACCAGTTTAAGACATTAACAAAACAGAAAAGCCTGTAATAAATGCATTAAATAAATAATTATTATATTCAGCAAATTTAATAAGTTAACAAAATAGTTGTAGCATTATCCCCTCTTCCTCTTCCACCTCCAACTCTCCTCCTAGACCTGTTCTGAGCAGGTTGTACCCAATTTTCTCCTTCATCAACGGGTAGTGGACCAGGCTGAAGATCACCAAGCCATTTCGACCTTCTAGCTCCACTTCCCAACTCTGGCATCGTCTCCCCATTCAAATCATAGAACACTTCATTCGCCCAAATTACGCAAAAGTCCTCTGCAATTAAAAAATAAATAAATAAATAAAATCAATAGAGAAATGAGTTCGAAGCATCCACTCAGTAACCTTTTCAGTAGCAAGAAAAGAGCATGGAAGATGAACTGAAAATATCTATCTATATCTACAGTATAATTTGAAAAAGTAGGGTGAAAAATATCTGTGGAACTTGCCACACCTTGCCCGCAGATAACAGCATAAAGAAAGTAGCATACTGAAAAGGCAGTAGATACCAACAAAAAGGTTCTACTTTCAACAAAATATACTCCACAATCCAACAAGAAAAGGAATGTCTCTAAAAGCATAAAATGCAACCAGTCGCTTTCAGCATTCCAAATTTAACACACAGTACTTCTTATATCACCATTTGTCGGTCAATAATTTAAACTATATTACACAAAACCAGAATAAAATACATACATAAACAGAAGCCAAACAAGTTATTAGCTTCAAGTTTCACCATCTAAACAGATTACACACAACTCCAAACCTGCAAATTTTCGCCGATTGCTTCGACTAAACCAAACAACACAAAAATGAACCTAAAACAAATAAAAATAAAAAGACGGCTTGACCGAGAGGAGGAGGAAACAACGGCGCTTGCGATGATTCTTCCTCTATTTGAGCGCGACGGCGAGCGGCGAGACGACGGCGACACGACAGAGGGAAGGAAGAAGCCGCAGAGGTGCCGACAACAACGAACGGCGCCGGTAGAACCCTAATTTATAGACTTTGAAGATTTGCTTTTGATTCTGATTCTGAATGAGGAACAAAGGGGGGAGGGAGTTAGGGGAAGGGGGTTGATGCGTTACGCGTTTGGTGTTGTTTTTAATCAAATCGGCGTCGTGTATAAGAACCGGTCGGATATTACGGTCTGGTCAAACCGACCGGTTCAACGATTTTCAAACGGTTATCAATATGACGATTTTAAGTACTAGACCAGACCATTTACATTGCCGCGTTGACCGGTTTTTTTACCTTTTTTCACAAACCTATATTTATTTGACAATTATTTCATCTAAAAAGCATACGCACGACTATTGGAAGAATATATAAAATTTCATTAATATAGTGCAAAAAAATAAATAAATACAAATATGAAACTGATTCTCTACGCTAAAATATTAAATTTATGGAGGTTGCTAATTATCACTATCTAACTTAGCTGTCGGTTCTGGATATACGTCGCCATCATCCGAACCATTAGCTTCATCTTCAATAACGTTGTTGTCAATGTCCTTTTGCCAAGGACATGTTGTCTTCTTATGTCCTTCCATTTGACAAATACTACAATGTTGCCGCTTCTTCCTAGATGGTTGTCCTGAGCCTACACCGCTTTGTTGCACATACGGATTGCTACTTTTAGCTGCACCTGACTGAGGTTGATTAGTTCCTTCGTCTGTAGCCTTGTAAGATGAGCACAATCCCATAATTAGGTCACGTGTCTCTTCATATCTCTCTGGTACTTTAGCATCAACAACAACCAATTGTTTAGAAAATTCCATCAAGGCACTTTGACGACTAATAACATCAGCATCCCTGGTGAACCCACTTGGATCATTGAATGCTGATTTAACATTTTTTGTCCATCTATCCAATACCAATGACTGGAAAATCTCACAAATGTCTCTGTCAACCAGAACTTTCACAATATGTTCGCAGGGAATTCCAAATGACTCCATTCTTAAACAGGTACACATGAAGATCATTTCTTCTTGACGAAAATCAACGATTGATAAATCACTATTTTATGATTCATCTTGTGCTCAATTGAGTGTTTTTATCAATTCTTCACCCACTTATTCATATAATTTGCATGGTTTTACAATTCCTTCCTTATTATGTGATATATGTGAAAACATGTTTCCTAAGCCTCAAAAATGTTAATTTTAATATATCCTTTATTACCATTCGATGCCGTGATCTGTGTGTTAAGTATTTTCAGGCTTTATAGGGCAGGAATGGCTTAGAGGACAGAAAGAAAACGTGCAAAAGTGGAAGGAACGCACAAAATGGAGTTTTGAAGAAAATGGCAGCGACACACACGCATGTACGACGCGCATGCATGGACGATGCGGACGCGTGCCTGGCACAGAGCACAAACGACGCGTACGCATGACAAGGAAAACTTCCAAATGACGCGTACGCATGACCTACGCGTACGTGTGACAGATGCCACGTGCAGAAAGTTGCAGAATTCGCCCCCAGCGATTTCTCGACCCTTTTTCGGCCCAAATCCAAGCCCAGAAACACAGAATAGAGGCTGGAGAATGGGGGAATCAAATAATTTCATTCAACATTCATCAATCATACAGAGAATTTTAGGTTTTAGATGTAGTCTCTAGAGAGAGGGGCTCTCTCCTCTCTCTTAGGTTTTAGGATTTAGGATTCTCTTAGTTTATGGTTCATTCCTTCTCAATTCCGGGTTCAATGTTCTTTAATTTAGTTTCTTTTCTACTTTTAATTGTCTTAGTATTCTACTTTATCTATTTTTCCTTATTGATTACTTATGTTGCCAAATTGGTTTATGGATTCCTATGTTTAATTTGATTTTCTATTTAATTCAATTCCAGTTATTTCAGATTTATGGTTGCTTTCTTCTATTTATAATATAAATAATTTATATTTTTCCCCTTTTGGCTTTGGTTGAGTAATTGGTGACACTTGAGTTGTCAAACTCAACTGTTGATTGAAAATTGGAAATTGCTGATTGATTTAGATCCCTCTAAAGCTAGTCTTTCCATAGGAGTTGACTAGGACTTGAGGAATCAAATTGATTAGTCCACTTAACTTTCCTTTATTTAGTAAGGGTTAACTAAGTGGGAGCAATAACAATTCTCATCACACCTAATAAGGATAACTAGGATGGTATTTCCAGTTCTCATACCTTGCCAAGAGTTTTTCTAGTTATTAATTTACTTTCTTGCCAATTTATTCCCTTGTTCCCTATTTCAAAAACTCCAAAAATATACCTTTTTCCATAACCAATAATAATTCATACTTTCCTGCAATTCCTTGAGAGACGACCCAAGGTTTCAATACTTCGGTTATCAATTTTATTAGGGGTTTGTTACTTGTGACAACCAAAACTTTTGTATGAAAGGATTTTAGTTGGTTTAGAAACTATACCTACAACGTGATTATTTTTACAAAATTCTAGACCACACAAAAGTTTTCTCCTAAAAAATGGCGCCGTTGCCGGAGAATTGCAAACGTGTGCCTTATTATTGGTTATTGTAAATATTTAGTTGTCTGCTTGTTTATTTGTTTTTATTTTTGTTTTTCTTTAATTTTTATTAGCTACTATGAGTTCTCACCCCCGTCGCTTTGAGTTTGGTTCTAATGTTGTTGAAAGGAATGGAAGCTATAACAGGAACATGCATCAAGGTCAAAACAATCAAAGATGGAAGGAGCCACGAGGATCTGATCAACCCTTTCGGCAACAACACCTTCCAAGATACCATGGACAACGACCGTTCTACAATGCATGCCAAGACAATAGTTATGGTGGACCCTTACATGACAACCAACCTCCACCAATTTACTATGGTCAAGAGCCATTCCGAGGTGCGTACTAAGATGATAGACATGGTGGACCCCCTTGTAGTTACCAGCAAGCTCCATTATATGCCAATAAACCACCTTTTCAACATAGCTTCGAACCACCATACTCACAAGCCACCTACAACCATTCACCTCCATATGACCCTAACCTTTATCCACCCTAGTTCCAATCCAATTACTCCCAAGAACCACCACTTCCATATGCACCATGTCCATATCCATCGACCCAAGAATCACAGGCTCGCCTGAAGGAAACAGTAGATCAATTTCATGTAACCCTTCATCAACTGGAGCAAGCGATAAATCAATTAGCTTCCCGATGTTCGGGCACTCAAGGAACTCCCATGGCTTCATGTGGAGAATCTAATGAAGAACGTAGCATGAAGGAGACACTAGAAACTCTGGTTGACAGTACGGAGCATGACTTTATACTAGAACAAGTAGAGGAAGCTGAAATTATCAAGGAAGAAGAATTCGTTGAAGACTTAGAAGACGCTAAACCTCCATGGGAATCAAGAATTGTAGAGAATTTCGCCCAGAAATTTGCAATTGATGCTAAGGAGGATAGTGCACAATCCCCAAGTGATGCATGAGCATCTTGTCTATCTTTTCCTAGTGAATTTGCATCTAATTTGTTGAGTTTAATTAAGAATTAATTATATTTTAGCCACTATGGATGCTATTTTGAGTTTTGTGCAATTTTAATTATTTTAGGTAGCATTCGGATGGATTTGATGAAGTTTCTGCAGAGAAAGAAAAGAAGCCAAGGAGATGACCAGCGAATACCGACGCGGACGCATGGCTCACGCGACCGCGCAGAATAGAGGAAATCGTAATGACGCGATCGCGTGCCTGACGCGAACGCGTGGACTGGAATATGCACAAATGACGCGAACGCATGGACGACGCGGACGCGTCACATGAGCGATCTGCAGAATTGGCAGAAAATGCTGGGGGCGATTTCTGGGCTATTTTGATCCAGTTTCCAGCCCAGAAAACACAGATTAGAAGCTGCAGCATAGACAATTCAAGTGGTCCCCATCCATCCATTGAAGATTTGATTATTTAAATTAATTCAAATTTAAATTCAAATTTTAATTCTAGAAAAAGATATTATTTTAATTTTTAGTTTTAGATATTAGATTCCAAATTAATGAGGATTAGTTATAAAAAGGGGAGACTTCTCTCCTAGTAGAATATACCATTAAGGGGATTCCATTAGGGAATTCTGTACAAATTTACATTCTATATTCCATGAGCAACTAATCCTCCATTGTTAAGGTTAGGAGCTCTGTCTATTTTTATAGATTAATTTTATTGCTTTTTCTATTTTAATTCGTGTATGGATTTATAATTTAAGAATTGTTTTCGCTCTTTATCTTATGAATTTGGGTGGAACGGAAGTATGACCCTCTTTCTATTTGAGTTCTTGTAAAACTTGGAAAAGCTCTTTACTTGAACAACAGCTTGAAAATAATTTCTCCTAAATTTTAATTATCTAAATTTAACAGGATACGTGACATATAATCCTTTTACTTCTTGGATAATTAGAGTTTTTGTGGCATATAAACTAGAAATTGATTATCACCCTCTAATTGGAATTAATTGACCAAGAAATTGGCAGTTAATGAATTTTAGAGGAGACTAGGAAGGTCTAAGGAATTAGGGTCTAGTCACATATAGTTTGCCATAAATTAAATCCTGCATTATTAAATTAGTTAGTAAGAAAAGTTAATCCAGAAAAATAGATAACTCTGAAACCTTAACTATTTTCTCTATATTTTCTTCCCAATTTATTTACTTTACTATTTTAATTTCTACACGATTGAATATTCAAATACTCTTTTCTGTTTGTCTAACTAATCTTATCAAACACTATTGTTGCTTAATCCATCAATCCTCGTGGGATCGACCCTTACTCACGTAAGGTATTACTTGGTACGACTCGGTGCACTTGGCGGTAAGTTTGTGGGTTATAAATTCCGCACCACCAAGGCATGTATCTTATGAATAACTGGACGGAACAGATCAAGAAGCAAGTTTCCTTGGTAATGATGATCATGAACTAAGCTCTCCTAAGAATGAACTTGCATCCGCAATTGAATTCTTTGAGATTGAAGAATCTTCCCCAAGCGAATATGAAGATGATGTGGAGGTAGACTTTTCTCAACCTCCAACTTATGACTTGAGTGATGAGGAAGAAATTGAAGACTTTGATCAAGACGTGGTTGCAGTTGAAGAGGTTTGTAAGGAAGTGGAATTATTCACAGAAGAGTACAAGGAAGTAGAGCTTGAAAGACCACTGGAAACACCTCTCCCAAGGCCATTACCACCCAATAAAAACTTCAAGTGGGTAAAATCCTTGGCCTTTATCTTCACCTTTCCACTTGAATATGGTTTGCTTGAAACCGATGGCCAGCTTAGAGCTCTCTACGGCTTTAAGAGTAAGAGGGAGATGGTTAATAATAGAAGTGGGCATCCAAGGCTCAATCCAATCCCACGCTCCAAATGGAACTGCACGGATTGGTGTAGAGTTCAATTGTATGTGTCTAGAAAGCTGTTTGGATGCTTCAGTGAGAATTCAAGTTGTGTACTGCCCGGTTGGAATAATGTAGATAAAAGCGAAGACGGTTACAAAAGCAAGGTTTGGGATCTTGGAATTTATTCTGACAATCAACATCCCTGGAGCCGGAGCACCTGCTTTAACTTGCTCGAAGGCTTTCTGTGCCTAGTTTGGGACCCTGGAGGCTATTGGAATTGCAAACGTTGGTGGAGATTTCTGGATGAGTTCAAGCACAAGCCACCATAACAAGGAGCTCATCAAATGTCCAACTTAAGGACTTTAACTAAAAGTGCTAGGTGGGAGACAACCCACCATGGTATGATCGTTCCTTTTCAATTTTGATTTTATTTTGTTTTGTTTGTTTTTTTTAGTTTTATTTTATTTTATTTTATTTCCCTAGTATCATTCATAACATCCGCATCAGCATCTGCATCTTGCATTCTGCATATTCTATATAAAAAAAAATTTACACCACGCGTGGGCGTCGATTCCAAATCGGCGTCGCCATCAAACGCCCAGAAAGTTGGGCTGGAATTGTGCGGCTGGTATGCGTTAGGCACAATTTGGGCCACGCATGCGCGTCAATGACGCGTACGTGTCATTTTCACTTACACACACCACGCGTGGGCATGGGAGACGCGTACGTGTCACGTGAAAAAATTTTCCCCCTTAATTGAAACAGAGAGTTGCGCCAAAACGACGCTAGAATCGTGCATTTAGCACGATTCTGGTCGACGCGTACGCGTGCTTCATGCGTACGCGTCATCTTCACCTACCCCTCTTCATGCGTTCGCGTCAATGACGCTTTCACGCCATTCCAATTTTCCCTCATCCACGCGCACGCGTGACCCGCGCGTACGCGTGGATTTGAATTCACTAACCACCCTGACGCAGAAACCCTAGCCCTCGCGTGCCCACTTTTCCCCTCCTCTCTCACAGTCTTCTCCTCTCCTCCCTCCAACCTTCCATCTCCACCCAAAACCACCATCAGCCCCTAAAACTGCCACCGTCGCCGATCCCCAAACCCGCCGCCGTTCACCCCCTCTCCCTTTTTCCTTCTTCTCTTCTTCTCCTTCTCCTTCCACCGTCACTGACCCCCACTGTTCCCTGTCTCCGCCGTGACCAAACCATCCCCCGCCGCCACCATCGACGACCCCGCCGCCACCATCACCCCCTCCCCCTACTTCCTTTTCTTCTCTCCCTTCTCTTCCTCTTCTCACCCCTGCCCCATTGCCAACCCCAAGTCCGCCATCACCGCACCTCCTTGCGCCGCCGTAGAGCTGCCGCGCCGTCACCACTTTCGGCGACACCAACCCTCTTTCTTCTTTCCCCAATTCTAGTGTCACAACACCCCCCAGGTTTCACTGCCTCTATCTCTGCAAACTCAAATTTGAATTCTGTTAAATTAGATTAATTAGCTTAGTTACATTTTGTTCGAATTAGGATAGTTAGAGATGCATGTTCGTAGTGAATTTTAGGTGGTTAGGTAGCTAGGATGTGGTTAGTGGATTTAGGTCTAATAATTGCGCCATTCTTGCTGCTTGCTTTATCTATTTACAATTTTGAAACTGCTGTGCTGTTGATGCTGCGAATATGCTGTTCATTCCTGTTTAATGTTGTTTTGACATTATTCCACCTAAATTGCATTTCTTGCTGCAGACTGAATTTGTTTTTCTGAATTCATGTGACTTGATATTTTTTACTATTTTATGTACTACTTTAACGTCATATGAACTGAATTTCTGCTGCTGTTTATTACCCGGGAACGTCCAATTTATAGCCGGCATGCTGCCAAAATTTTTGAAAAATTTCTTGAAAAAAATTGGTTCTGTTTAGGGATTAACCAGCTACCTTGTTCTGTTTAATGTTGCATGCGTCATGTGAATCACCTTGTTCTTCATGATAATTGACAAATGTTGCGCTTTGTATGAGCTTGCCTTGATTTGTTCATGCTGTTGAGATCTTATCTGTGCTAACTTGGTTCCTTAATTTTGGATTCTTAATATCTAATTTTAATGAAATTCAAATCTGAATTGCAATTGACCTTTCATTTCCATTTTCTCAGTGACCATAAATTCTTTGAATGCATATTCTTTGCTCATTATCAATTGCTGGATTTACCATAAGAGAAAGCTGGCTGCATTTACGAATCATTGCTTCTTGCTATTTTATTGACTCACTCGCTTGATTCCTATGAATTTACACATGGTTATAGTGTTTCTAATTGATAAAGAATTCGTAGGATCTCCTTAATGCTTGATTGAGTTTCAAATTAGCCAACTGCTTCACCTTGCTTTATGCTTCCTGATTCATTGATTTCTTGTTCTTCATGCTATCTGCCACTCACAACATTTATCTGGCTGTTGATTCCGCTATTTGTTTTCCCAGAAATATTCCTTTAACTGCCGGAATGCTACCCAATTTTTTTGCAAATTGTTTCACTCAACTCCCATTTATGAATTGGCTTTGGTACTTTTGAATTCTGCACTAACTGGTTTCAACCCAACCAATTCATGGACGGATGGGCTAGCATTCCTACTCCTTCTGGTTCCCTTCTTAGTTAAATCGCATTATTGATGATTCTTAATACTTTTCATGCTTCTTTTATCTTCATGTTTATCATCAATAATATGCAATATCTGCTTGAATGTGAGTTGCTTGTTCTTCAAGTTTGTGCAATTCTTGTTAATTAGGAACTACAATACCATGCCACTAACTTTAACTTCACTTTTTAACTCTTAACTCCATTAACTTTCTAACTTCTCTCTTAGTTTTCAACTAACTACTTTCAACCCATTTCAAGGCATGATTATTGTTATTCCTAACAAACAAGTATTCTGCATCTCATAGTTCTTGGATTGTGATTCTTAATTAAATTTCTTGACTTTTCTCTTGTATACAGTCCAAAATTCTACATCTATCTGACTTACTTCATGCTTTGATATTCATTCCTCTTTTACTCATCTATGCTTATATTACTTGAATACTATTTGCCTTCCTTTTTTTTTGCTTTAGTTTAATAAATTATATTCTAGAAACTCTATTTTTTAGGATGTCTGACCCTAAAAAGAAAGGAAAAGCTAAAGCAGGCACGGATAAAAGGAAAAGAGGAGAGTCCTCTATGGCTCTGCTAGATATACTGCATGATGATTCCTGGCATGAGAAGAACTTTACTCCGCAGGAAAAAGCTGATCAGTTAGTGCCTGCAACTGATCCAGTCAAGTTTGCAAATCGATACTGTGAATTGAAGTATCCGGTCTTTGCAACTGCAAGGAACCTATATCTAGAAAAGACCCTCAAAATTCCAGCTGAATTACAACAGTACACCACAGAACAAATCAAACAGAGATGCTGGTTCTTTCTGGAGAGGAACTTGACTAAGGTTAATGCATCCTGCGTCAGGAAATTTTACTGCAACTATTTTAAAATGACCCTGGATGCAGTACAGCTCAGAGGGAAGCAGATTCTAGTTACTAAGGAGGCAATTGAAGATATCCTCCATTTCCTGCATAAATCCGATCAACCAGATGGTTATCAGCAGGCTGAGAAAGATATGAGATTTATGAGATTTGATTGGGAAGCAGTGAAGCGCACTATAGCTATTGACCCTGCTGTCCCATGGGTTATGGGTAAGTCAACAGTAACCCCAAAAGACATAAAAATTATTTATCTGAATGATGAGGCTCGGCTATGGCAACAAATCCTAAGCAATTATGTGATGCCGAGCACTCACGAGACTGAGGTGCCAGCTGCAATGATTACTCTTATCTGGTGCGTGATGGAGGGCAAGGACATGTACCTTCCCCGATTTATCCGATACTATATGGCCAGAGTCTATGTCCGAGGCACTCTCCCCTTCCCCTATTTGATTACTCAGATGGGCCGCCGAGCTTAGGTACCCTGGGAGCTTGCGGATGAGAAGCCACCAGCCGCCAACTGCAAGAAGATCATCCCACATGGCAGGAAGTTCATGGCTCTGGGCTACAGACCGCCCTCTCTCATTGCCTCCGCTGATGCAGCCACATCTTCTGATGCCCCTTCAGCACCTGCCCACCACCCACACCCACAGCACCCTCATCTGCCTCCCAGCCCATTTACCACTTAGTGCACCGCCTCTTTGAGCGGCTAGACCAGATGGAGCGCCGCGACCAGCGGCGATATGAGCGGTCTGAGCGTCGCAGCAAGCGACGCTACGAGCATTTGAAGCTAATGATCAGGACAGGACACACTGACATCCCCTCCGAGCCTGACACACCATCAGAGCCATCTGAGGAGGAGGCGGATGAGCATGAGGAGGATGCACGAGCAGAGGCTGAGCAGGCAGGACCCGAGCAGGCAGCACCCCAGCATGAGGAGCCCCAGTAAATACAGCCAGCAGACCCACAGGTCCCTATCCAGGCAGAGCCTTAGGCACCTTCATTGCCTGAGCCTATAGAGACAGCATCAGCACACCCTTCCGGAGATGACATCCCTTCACACCCAGCCTGATTGAGCATCGAGGATGATGCTATTATATAAGTGTGGGGAGGTCGCCATCTCTGGCGAGTTTATTTTGGTGAACTACTTTCAGACCCTTTTTATCCTATTTTTGCTTTATTTTGTATTTTTGCTTTATTTTATTTGATTTTATCTTATTTTTCCTTTTAGTACTTGCACATTTTCTTTTACTGTACTTTTTGTTTATTTCGACTTTATTACATTTTGCACTTTGGGCTATATATATATCTTAGATAATTAGCTTAATTCGCACTCTTAGCTTATTAGTTGTGATATAGAAAATATGAATTATTTAGTTTAGTTTACCCTTTAAGCATATGATAATTTGGTTTAATTGAAAATAAAGAGTAAACTAGAAAATTTTAGTTTTTCATAATCACAACAATCCACTTAGTATATATATATATATATATATATATATATATATATATATATATATATATATATATAGCAATAAATGTCGGTATATTGACAACATTTTTCAAAGAATATACTTATTTTTATAAGAGTCATTTAAAGATTCACATTGAGTTGAATGGAAACTCTTTATTTCTACTTGCATGATGTACATAACTGATATATGATTTTTGAGCCAAAGAACACACAACCCGTGAGTTTTTTAGCTTACTTACATGGTTACATTATTTAACCATAAATATTTTCTTTCTTGTGTGTTTCTTTCTCTATGCTTGCAATCTTTACTTTGTTCTATTATATATGTCCAATATAGAATGTAGTTACATGCTAGCATATGATTGAGGCCATGTTTATTTAAAAGCTCACTTATCCCAAATAAGCCTACCCTTTTATGTCACCCTTGTTAGCCACCTTGAGCCTTTTAATCCCCTTCTGTTCTATAGCCACATCACTAGCCTTAAGCAGAAAAACAAATAGAATAACACCCAAATTGAATATTTGGTTAGCTTAAGATAGAGATTGTGTATCCACTAAGTGTGGAGAAACCGTGGAAACATGGGTTGATAGGAAAAAGGTATTAAATTGATAAATTATTTAGAAATTGGGTACATACTCATGTAAGACCAAAATAATTAAAATACTATGTGCATTGATATATGTTATGTTTCTCTAAAAAAACTAAATAAAAAAATAAAATAAAATAAAATAAAATTTTTCTATAAGTAAATAAATAAATAAGGGGACAAAATTACCCCAATAATGAGTTTAGTAAAAAGATCAATGCACATAGGATAAAATTAAAAATAATTTTATGCATGAGTATATGATACAAAAGTGGGAAAATTAGGTAGTTAGGCATAATTTTATAATTGTAAAGAGTATGTATATGTTAGGTGAGATCTTAGATTAATCAAGGATTCAATTTATAGTTCACTTGGCCATATATATATCCTCACCCTTGCCTTAACCCCATTACAACCTTGAAAAGACCTCATGATATTTTGCATGTGTACATTATATATTTGTTGATTGGTTAGATGAAGAACAAAGTTTTAGAAAGCATGACTAGAGAAGAGTAGAGTGATTAACCCCAAACACTGAGTGATTAGAGTGTATATACAAATCCAGTGAGGGTTCAATAGCTCATTTCCATATATCCATGTTTAATTATTGATTGTCTTGCAAGTTTGTGAACTCTTTTGACTAACTCAACTCAATTGTGAATGTGTTTTAACATGATTTAGCCTTTGGCTGTGCATATATGATTCCTTGAAAATTGGACTCAATTTAACCACATGTAAGCTTTATATATCTAGGTGGATAGTAATTAGAATTGCATGATTCATTTAGATAGCTTGTATTTAGAATAGATTGCATTGCATAAGATTCCACCATTCTATCTTCACTCTTTTTCCGTTTCTCTTGAATTTAGCATGAGGACATGCTAATGTTTAAGTGTGGGGAGGTCGATAAACCACTATTTTATGATTCATCTTGTGCTCAATTGAGTGTTTTTATCAATTCTTCACCCACTTATTCATATAATTTGCATGGTTTTACAATTCCTTCCTTATTATGTGATATATGTGAAAACATGTTTCCTAAGCCTCAAAAATGTTAATTTTAATATATCCTTTATTACCATTCGATGTCGTGATCTGTGTATTAAGTATTTTCAGGCTTTATAGGGCAGGAATGACTTAGAGGACAGAAAGAAAACGTGCAAAAGTGGAAGGAATGTACAAAATGGAGTTTTGAAGAAAATGGCAGCGACGCGCACGCATGGACGACGCGGACACATGCCTGGCACAGAGCACAAACGACGCGTACGCATGACTGACGCGTTCGCGTGACAAGGAAAACTTCCAAATGACGCGCACGCGTGACCTACGCATACGCGTGACAGACGCAACGTGCAGAAAGTTGCAGAATTCGCCTCCAGCGATTTCTGGACCCTTTTTCGGCCCAAATCCAAGCCCAGAAACACAAAATAGAGGTTGGAAATATGAGGGAATCAAAGAATTTCATTCAACATTCATCAATCATACAGAGAATTTTAGGTTTTAGATGTAGTCTCTAGAGAGAGAGAGGCTCTCTCCTCTCTCTTAGGTTTTAGGATTTAGGATTCTCTTAGTTTATGGTTCATTCCTTCTCAATTCCAGGTTCAATGTTCTTTAATTTAGTTTCTTTTCTACTTTTAATTGCCTTAGTATTCTACTTTATCTATTTTCCTTTATTGATTACTTATGTTGCCAAATTGGTTTATGGATTCCTATGTTTAATTTGATTTTCTATTTAATACAATTCGAGATATTTCAGATTTATGGTTGCTTTCTTCTATTTATGATATAAATAATTTGGATTTTCCCCTTTTGGCTTTGGTTGAGTAATTGGTGACACTTGAGTTGTCAAACTCAGCTGTTAATTGAAAATTGGAAATTGCTTATTGATTTGGATCCCTCTAAAGCTAGTCTTTCCATAAGAATTGACTAGGACTTGAGGAATCAAATTGATTAGTCCACATGACTTTCCTTTATTTAATAAGGGTTAACTAAGTGGGAGTAATAACAATTCTTATCACACCTGATAAGGATAACTAAGATGGGATTTCCAGTTCTCGTACTTTGCCAAGAGTTTTTCTAGTTATTAATTTACTTCCTTGCCAATTTATTCCCTTGTTTCCTATTTCAAAAACCCCAAAAAATATACCTTTTTCCATAACCAATAATAATTCATACTTCCCTGCAATTCCTTGAGAGACAACCCGAGGTTTCAATACTTCGGTTATCAATTTTATTAGGGGTTTGTTACTTGTGACAACCAAAACTTTTGTACGAAAGGATTTTAGTTAGTTTAGAAACTATACCTACAACGTGATTATTTTTATAAAATTCTAGACCACACAAAAGTTCTCTCATCAACGATCCATATAAAATCGGGCCTCCCATGATTACACACAATGTACTTTATGCAATCATCGCTATTCTCTATGTTTAGCACCCGCATTGATCCAGCTCTAGAGAGAAATGGCCGAAACAAAAGAAATATCTCATGAGTATATAACTCAGCAGCATATCTCTCTAGCAGCTCTATACAAGTCTGCATGACGGGCACCCCACGTGTAGATTCATAATCAGCATTAAATTCTTTAAAGCGCAAGTGTGCAACACACCTTTGAAAATTCTCTACAAAACTTGTCAAATCATACCGCGACCCCACATACCTTGCCACAACTGAGTGTAAACCTTCACATCTTGAGGTAGTCCTAAAGCCAGCAAAGAATTTTCCTCTTATATATGCAGTAGCCCACATATGCTTCTCTTCGTACATGTTGATCACCCACGGCTTATCCTCAAGGCGAAATTCTTCAATAAGCTGAACCCACTTACGCTTAAACACGGGAATCTCGTAGTCTCCCAACATGATTTTTCTGAATTTAGATGTAAACGATGAATTTCCAACATTGCTAGTTACATTTCGAATAAGGTGCCAAGAGCATAATCTATGTCTAACTTCGGAAAATACTTCTCTTACTGCATTCCTAATCGCCATGGCCCCATCAGTTATTATTGAGGTCGGGGTCTTGCCCTTCATTGCAAACATGAGCTGACGCAGGAGCAAAATATATGTATCAGTAGTTTTGTCTACAATTAACGCAGCAGCAAAAATAATTGTTTGGTTGTGGTGGTTAATCCCGCTGAATATGACTAATGGACAACTATACTTGTTCTTCTTGTACGTAGCATCAAAAGCAATAACATTCCCGAAGAGTTGGTAGTCTAGTTGGCTAATCCCATCAGACCAGAACAAGTTACGTAACAAACCTCTTGAATCATGACATGCCTTGAAATATAATTGTGGAACCTTCAATCGCATATCCTCCAACTTCTTCAACACTCATGCTGCATCACCAGGAATTTGACGCCTTTGCCGAGCAATCTCATTGTACATATCTCTGGGACCAAAGCCAACAAATTCATACCCGCCTGCTTGACTAGCTAGAAGACCAAATATCTGTGAAGTGCTAATCCCTGACTTTAGCATGTTCATCATTTGCATAATATCTGCCTCTGACATTTTTCTGTGGGCAGGCAACATAGCACTGAATTGGGCATCCAATAGATCATGGTTGTGTTCGTCAGAGAAATAAAAGATATGCCACCTTCCAGTTTCTGGTACAAATTTAACATCCATTCGAGCTTCACATCCAGTTCTTGTTTCCAATCTAGGCTCCTTCTTCTTTTTTTCTATCGTGTAATGTTTCTCCTCCCTGAATCCTTGCCTATGACATACAAACTTTTTTTTTAAATCTCGCCAATACTATTCTTGAAGGTCTTGCTCTTCCTTGCACTAAAGCCCTTCGACTTTGAGTACTTCAGATAAAAATCAAATGCAAGCTGCAAAGTAGAAAAGTGATCTTTTCCAATTTCCTCCGCAAAATTTTCACTAAATTTCAAAGTTGTAATATCTTGCACGGAGTCAACTGCATAAGCAGCTTCAAGGATATCTTCTGACTGATCAGATTCAGAAAAATACGCTCCCTCAGTAAATTCATCTCCGAAATCTTGTTCGAATTCATTCTGTTCATCCATCATATCTTGGTCACTTACTAGCTCTTCTTGTTGGTTAAAGTCATCGTCCTCCTGGTATTGCTCATTCATCTCAGTGTCCGTAAATATACCTGACATCTTAAAAATGTTCAATGAAAAAACAAAATTCAGTACACTCCGTCTTATAACATTACATAAAATAGATAGATTCTAATATTGCTAGCAGGGACGGATCCAGAGATTTTAATATGGAGGTACCAATTTTTATATAATTTTTTTTAATCTCTGAAAATAATTAACATGTAGTTATTGGAGTTAGTTTTTTAACAGATTTATTAAGATACATATAATTATAATTTTTTTTTCACAATTTTATTTTTAATATGATAATTACATAAATAAAATATAACAATATCAATTGTACATTATAAATTTATAAAATACCAATAATTTATAACGAGTTTTGCTAAAAATTATTCCATATCTTATTAATTAAAATTCATTCTTTCAAAAATTTTAAAAAATTTGAAAATAAATTATAAATTATTAATTATTTGAAAGACACAATACCCTTATAGAATACAAGATATACGATATCTTTATAAAATTTTTCTTTTACCAACATAAATTTAGAAGAAGAATTAATATTTTTACAAGAAAATAATATCTACAGTACATAATGTGATTACCAAAACATAACTACTTAAGTTATTATTAATATAAAAATATGAATATTAAATATATTAATATAAAAAAATGATTTTTTTAAAAAATAAATATATAAATTATTATATAAAAACTAATTTGAAAGGTACAAAGACTCGAGGGTATGATATTAAATTAGTTAGGTAAAAAATATTAGTGAATTAAACAATTAAGACATAGATCTATTACATAGTAAAAAATAATGCATATAAAACTATTAAATTACATAATATGTTTTTATTTTTTAAACAGAAATCTTATATATAAGTATAGTTTCTTAAAATTTTGGGGGGTCCAGGCCACTACTCGCCCCCTCTAGGTCCGTTCCTGATTGCTAGCTAATTAATAATAACAAATAATAACATCTATTTAATTTTTAGTATTTCTCAATGTCTGTGAATTAATAAAAGATAAAAAATATTTTTTCATTACACAATCAATTTCACGAATAAAGTATCAAAACGAATAATTGCAAAATTAGAGATTCTATTCACTGACCTCGATTTTGTAATCAAAACGATGGATTATTTTCTGAACACTATAATAAAAAAATTGAATGGACCTTTGCTGATTGCTGCAACGGTGATTGTCAATTAACGATTAACAAATAGTGGATATTAAATAGACGGATAAAAATTGAAAAAAATTTGGATATTGAGTAAATGGATGTTCGAAAGAAAAATAATTAATTTTTTTATAATCAAAGAGAATGATACACGCTTTCAATGGTGGGATTGAATAATTGGTGATAGATTATTCACCAATTTATAATGTTAATATTAAGGAAAAATAAGATTAGAGTATCTAAATCAAAATAAAACCTTAAAAATTGAAGATAGAATTTTAAAGATAAGATAGATGAATAACAAGATAATTTCTAAAAACGATAACAAGATTGAAATAGGCGTAGTACACACTTTAATCGATTGGGTTGCACAACCAATCGATTGAATTTGGCAAATCCATATTATTTTGATGAATTCAATCGATTGAGTAACAAAAGCAATCAATTGAATTGTGAGATCTCGGGTTGTTTTGAAGTATTCAATCGATTGGAAAGTATAAACAATCGATTGAATTTAAAAAAATCCACATTTATTTCATCGTTCAATCGATTGGGTAATATGACCAATCCATTGATTTATGCGAAAACTATGCTGCCTTGCAATTTTCAATCGATTGTTTTGTGATAAACTGTAATCCAATCGATTGGTTTTCAAGAAAACACGATTTTATGGTTCATCACAAACGTCACGGATCAAATATAATCTTTTAATCGATTGGAATAGCCAAAAAATTTATTAGGATCAATAGAAGATCTAATTCGTTATTATTTTTGTTCTTAATTGTTAATAAATATGATAGATTTATGATAAAATAATTATTTATAAAATAAAAAATAATTTTTATGATTAAATAAAATATACGGGTTAATTTCTAATTAAAATTAAAAAAAAATTATTTAGCAGTTATTAAAAAATTTAAAAAATATATTTTGTTCTGGAACTATTTAATAGTCCAAACATTCTGCGACCATCGAATCCTTAACCAGCTAACATTAGTAATTTAGCCTACTCGTCATGTTACTGAATACGTGTCATCTATGACGTGGATAATTGAATTTAAAATTAAAACAGAATTATTAGAAACGGTATTTAAGTCCGTGTGACTCTGTTAGGATAAAAGTTTTATGAAATAAAGAGTACGAAATGAAGTGTCACACCGAGAGTCTTTGTTTAAATCACTATTTTCATTAATTTTATTTTAATTTTAAATTCGAATATCCATGTCTAGGGTGTTATGTATTTACTTATTTAGTAATGCAATACGTAGGCTAAATCACTAGTTAATGCCATTCATCTCCATTTGACATTTAATTAGTTTTGACGAACGAAATAAATCAATCAGAATTATAAGTTAGTTTTTTTTTTATAATCAGATTTATCAATATTTAAATTTTTTAAGATTAATTTTGGTAGTTTATTCGAAATTTAATTAATAAAAAAGTTTCCACTTATGAATTGCCAATTAACAATTAGATTTTAATTGACTTCCTTACACATAACTAAAACAAAAAAAAAAAACAAAAAGAAAAAGACACTGATAAAAAAATTCAATTAGTGAATCTTGTACGTGTCTTATTCCTACAGCCGAGACATCTCAGTGAATAAAACAAAGAAATCATATAATTTATATCGTTAAAGAGATGGGGAAATGGGCAAAAAAAGTGTTGAGATTCCGTGATTCTGTGATTCTGTCTCTCAGCCAAATTTCTTATTTTACTTTGTTGTGATTTGCCCTTTTTCTAAGCCATTCATTATTGTCTTGAATGCAGCGATTCAGTGCTATATCAAACCCACTACAATTATTAAGAGATGAATTGTACTTCTTTATTGCATTGTATTGATATCGACTTATCACTATTTTCACTGTCCAACGTAACAACTTCAATTATTTAATCAAAGCCAATCAACTTCTTAATTGACTAGCTACCAAAACAATTAAAAAAATTCAATAATACCGTTATTAGTAACTGTTCATATACACAGGGTGAATTTTATACTATAATTTAATATCTAATTTTTTCTAACTTAATTATTTTGTGTAAAAAACTTTAAATATTTAAAATTATTTATTTTTATACTTTTAAAATAAAATATTAACTTTTAGTTTTTTTAATAAATTAGACAATATTTAGAGACAAATTTAACGAGTTAATTACATGTTACAAAGGCCATTTTAATAATATTATTTTAACATATACTATACAATTTTGTTATTAAAAATATAATTCTTTATATATTTCTTTCTGTCAGTTTAAATATTAAATGGAGTAGTATAATATAATAAACCATGTGAAAACAAGATAACTAGGATTCGGAATTTGGAATACATGAGTTGAAATTAAAGGCTATATCATTAAGGAAGCATTAATTGAAAGGAGGGTTTCAGTGATACAGAACCAATATTTGGTTTCATCCCATACAACAAAAACTAGTCTTTTGCTACTCTGCACCCTACAAAAAAAGCCTAGTTTTTCCTCTTTCTTTTAGCTTACTATTATTTGCATGCAAATATTAATTAAAAGATAAGCTTATTTTCTAGTTGGAAATTTTCTTAAATATGAACACCACCGAAATGGCACTTTTTAATTTTATTATGGAGGTGAAGATGGGTAGGACTTCGTTACGGAGTTCAAGTGTACTTTACATGCATGTGGTGTCAGCAGAAGAGAAATTAGACGGAACGAGTGGGAGGGGTCTTGTCGGACGGTCCGATTTGCTCCAACAACACGAATTTCTAAAATAAATTAACTATACATAGAATACGGACAGTCCGATTTGTTTTGTCGAAGATTCAAAATTTCTCTACTTACAACTCGGACCCTCCGATTTGATCATTACCTTTTCCATACACACAACTCGCATGGTCCGAGTTCTTCACACTGCAGCTCAAAAAAAACTGCGCCAATGGTCTAACACCCCAAAAATCCATAACGAAGCACAACACATTCGTAGTTTCCATAACTGAAAAAATGAGTCCCGAAGTGGGTTAAGTGTTAGTGTCCAAATATAGGTCTCTGTTGGATACAAATAAATAGACTTTTTTTTTTTATAAAATTTAATGAACTATATAAAAAATGGTTTGTTTAGTTTTATTATCCTTGTGTATTTCTGCTAGATAAAATAAAAGTGGGTAACAAGGTGAAAAGATAATTTAATGAAATAAAAGTATAAAACTATTTTTGTTTTGTATGATAATGACATGTGATGACTTTTTGTGATTCTTCACATGTATTTTTATCGGAGAGAATCTATATGGATGCAGTTACGCACTTAATGCATGTTGACATCGTTTCTATGCTGGATTGCTATAATTCTTTATGGTACGTTTTCCTTGCTAGGACTTCACTTGTGGTTTGCCACATGCAGAAATAAATAAATAAAGGGTTTGTTAAGGACAAGAGTTAGGATTATTATTAATAAAATTTGTTAATTATTTATTTTAATAAATATATAATAAGATATATTACCAAGAATACTGGCGTAAAACATTTTGATATTAGTATGCGTACCTTTCTCTTCTTAACTTATTTTAGAAAAATATATTATTTATAATTATATAAAAAAATTAATATTTATTAATGAATATTATACTAATTATCAATTACTTTAATTATAAATCATTCTAATTCTAATTATATTAATTATATATATAATTATCAATCATATATAAATAACATTTATATAATATTTGTGTTTATAACTTTGTTATGCATGTGTGTTAATAACACATAGTGATTGAACATTCCCATAATTACTAAAGGTTTAGGGTTTAGGTTTGGATTTTTTATTATTTATGAATCTAAATTTTAGAGTTAAAGTATTTTATTTAATTTTTTAATTTGTTATTCTTCCTATTATTTTATAGAATAAGAATGTATCATTTATTTTTTATTGAAATTGATCTTTTTAAAGTGTAAATTATAATTTTTTATAATTTTTTATTGATGTAGTTATTCTCTTATTCTTTTGATAATTTGATAATTATTCCTACTAATAAAACTTATTTTTTCATCTAACTTTATAGTGCGATTGTTTGCAATGCACCACATCCATTAAATACCACATCAGATTATATTTACTGATCCGAATTCTAATTACATGGATGTAAGAGTTTAAGAAAAGGGTAATGAACTCTATTTTACTAAAAGATGGTTGAATTTATTCATATATCTAATGGAATGTGGGTAAAATTAATTTTCTTGAAAAGAGCTCAATTTTTTATTGAGCCAAAGTATTTAGTTTTTGGTTTTTAATTTTTTTTCTTTTTTAACTATTTCATATAATGATAATATATTTTTTTAATTAAAATTGATCATTTTTAAGGTATAAATTATAATTTTGTCATTTTTTTATAAATTCAACCTTACTTTTATTTTTTTTAATTATATAATGAGTATTCTTATTTAATTTTTTGTATTGTTGCAACAGGATCATCTTTTACACCATTATTTACAATGCATTACATCCATTATGTTTTATTTTGAGTTGTTTTCGTCGATCTACATGCTAATATATTTGAATTTGATAAGTTATGTCTATTTATTTTAAAGATATAATATTTAATTTTTGAATTTTTTTTTTACCATTTATGATTTTTTATTAGATTTAAATATATCTAAGTAATTGAATTAAAAATACTACTAATATAATAGTATGTCATATAATTTTAATATATTTTTAAGCTATCAATACATTAAAAATGTATCTTTTAAAATAATAATAATTTTTTTTGTCAATAATACTAAAGGTGTATAAAAAAAGAATGCATTAAATACGTTTTTTATATAATATTTTACATATATTAATATATTATATAATATTAGCAACAAATATTATCAAAGAAACGTGAATATTAATACATGATTATGAAAGAGATAATATTTATATATTATTAAAGTTAGAACGTGTGTATTAATATTTTAAATCACTTATTCTTATATAATTATCATTGTATATATATTTTACCATACTTACATTATGGTGCCAAGCATGCTAACATGGCATGTTTTGGCGTGAGTATGCTTGCTTCTCTTTTTTTTGTTTTTGTTTTTTCTTTGGAAAGTATCAATTTTAAATGATTATATTTATTAATATTTAATAATTAATTATGATAATATTGTCAATATTTAAAATATTTTATATTATATCTTTTTAATAATTATAATTTTTTATATATCTTTATGAATATTATACCTAGAGTATTTTTTACCGCGTGCATGAGTGTAGAGTCAAATTATTTTGTTTTTATTTTTAAATTTTTTTCTTAATTATTTTATATAATGATATTGTATTTTTTTTATCGAAATTGATCATTTTTATTAATGAAGTATTATCTAAAATTTTACATACATTTTTTATTATTTTTTATTCTTTTGTAGGTATAAGCTCATTATGAATGTTAGGATAACGTTCGAATATAAAGTTTAGAAACTTAGAATTAGAGTATATCCTTTATGAAGTGTAAAACAATTTAAAACGCGAACACAGAAGACTCTAATTGAAATGGTTTTAATTAATGAATATGTAATTATAATTTGTATATCAATAATAAATCAATTATATATTTTGTAAAATTCTTAATTAATTCTTTTTTTGATATTATTTTATAAAGATGTCTTATATAGTGCACAATTTAAAATTTTAAATATATCTCTATTTGAAAAATATATATCTTAAAGAAAATTTTATAATATGATTAATTTTGATGTTGGTCAAAATAAAATTAGGTTCAAACCAACTAGCCATGAACATAGAATTTAATTAAGGAAGAATACTATTTTATACTCACTTAAAGATTCTCTAACAATTCTAGCAAATTCTTTTTTACTTTGAACCAAACGAAAAAATACTTTAAGAAAAAAAGAGATGACTCATATTTGATAAGTAAAGGTCATATTTGATGACTCAAATTCTTTTTTTTTGTGATTTTTTAGAAATAAAATTTTATGAGTTTAATTTACAAATATAATAGAATTTTTAACTGAAAAAAAATAAAAATTTATAATAAATTTAGCAATAGAGCATTTTTATTATGCCAAAACTAGCTAGAAGAATTGTAGTAAATTGAAATAGTTGTGAAAATATTTTTAAATTTGAGATAAGAAGTTGTTTCTAAATTTATCTTAAGGATTTATCTATTTTATGTCTTAAAAATGCATGTTAAATTTATAAATTAAAAAATTTTTATTAAAAATATAAAAAATTAAATTTTCAATACGTTTATTATTTTATATTCATTAAATAAAAATATTTAAAATTTTCGACTAATAATAAACTTATTATGTGCCCTAAGAACATATATTAACTAAACCTTTATTTTTACATATTATAGAAGTGAACTTAAGTTAAAATTTACATTCTGTACAAATTTTGCAAAATAATTTGTCAAATATATATATAATTACATAAATAAAAAATATATTAAATAAGTTAAATATATTTATAAAAAAATTGTACAGATACATACAGTAATATATCTTTTAAAGTATGTGTTAATTAAATTCATGATAAGAATTAAACAAAAGTCGAGAAATGACACGTTTCATTAAAAATTAAATGAAGTCCTAACAATACGGCATATTAATAAATGACCACAAAAGTCAAGAAATTTAATGTTAATTAAAGTTTCTTGACACATACTCCTAGCTAGTCATATATGATATAACTACCATGCACCTTGAATTAAGGAAGGTTTTGTGTATCATTGTCTAGATATCTTAAATAACCTCACAATTAAACAAAAAAATGTATTAATAAGAGAATGAAATGTGTTGTCCAATAATAAAATTTATATATGCTAGTAAAAATAAAAAAGAAAAACGGTTTAACTAAAGAACATTTTAATAGCAATTGTTAATTAAGATAGTAATATATATTTCAACTTTAATTTTCGTTCAATACGTTAAAAGCTTTAGAAGTTTATCATTTACCGAAAAATTGTTTTATTGCTTCTTATTAGCAATGCCTAAACAAAAACGTGCATATGAAGTACACAACAAGAAATTAATTAATTAAAGAATAATGTGAGGGAATAAGTTTTTTCGAGTAATATCAACTAACTTTTTTAAAATTATTCTATTTATTTTAAATTTATATTCTAAATTATAATTTTTTAATATATACCGTAAATTATAAATTTTAAAATTAATTAATATTGACTAATTAAAAATTAGTTTCTTATATTTGTTTAATTAAATTATCAAGAAAGATTAATTTACACTACCAAAAAGGTTCTTATTTGTCCCAAATAAAAACAAAACAATTATTTATTTATTTATTTTAAAAAGAGAAAATTGGAAATGATCGACAAGATGGAGTAGAAGACAATGACTATGATAGGGGACCAATTTTTCTAAGTATAATAGAGGTTCCCCACCCTCGAAAAGAAAGAATACCAATTTAAAGATAATGTGCCACTATGCACTATACTCACTAGTTACTACTAAGAAAATCAAGAAACAACCAATGTGAATTGAAATAATTATTAAGGCCTTGTATTAATTTAATGAGACAATCATTATCTGTCACCCACGTTACATTGTTTTATATTTCAATTTATACACACACATCAAGAATTCAAGATCCCAAATTTCAATCAATAAACTATAAGTTAAGTGGTAACTTACTTGGAACCTTCCAAATAATAATAACATGAGTATTTTCAATAAAATTGACTCTTGTGTAGATATGTTCCATAAAATTTTATATTTTTACAATTAAACAGCATATATAATAACAATAATAACTTTTGATCTAACAAAAACAAAATAAATCAAAATTTATCAAATGGTACCGGAGATTTGGTGGCGGCCGACGGTGGTGGACGGCGGCGATAATAGAAGAGCTAGAATGGCATGAGGCTAACAAGGAGGTCAGCAAAAGCACCAATAATGAACTTGTGTGTGCTTTTAGGGTTCAGGGCAAGGTAACAAAGAAGAAGCTCATGTAATACATTCCAATTTGATTTTACATCCATAAGCTCCGGCCGTGCCTCCACCATTTCTTGCATGGATCGCCGGAAATCTAGGTAGGGATCTGGCGAGTATGTTGGCACGGCCACGCTTCCATTGAAAATCACGTCCTTCTTTTTCTTCTTACTACTATTATTATTGTTATTTTTGTCGTTGTTAGCACTGTCAAATTGACTGGTGTTAACAACGAAGGGTAACGAAGACGAGGAAGAGTTAGAATTAGGATTTTTATTATTGTATTTAACAAGGGAGTTGGATTGTCCGGGGGACGAAAAGAAAAAACGTTGGGAGGAGAAGGCGGCGGCGAAATCCGCCGGTTCAGGTTCTATTTCGGGTTCGGAATCAAAGGAAGAGGTTATAGTAGTGGTTATGGTGGAGAGAGAAGAGAAGCGTAGGGAATGATCATGATTAAAAGATAAGGAAGGGTCATAGAGAGAATTAAAGTTCTTGATCATGTTAAGTGATGAGGGTGATGGACTTGGAGGATCGTGATTATTAATATTATGGTTTTGATGATGGATATGATTTGGAGAAGTGGAAGGAGCAACCGGGCTTATAGGAGGAGATGGTGATGATTCTTGTTTGGAAGTGGAGTTTGGGAAACAAAAGTTGAGATGCCTAAGATTTTTTGTGCTTGGCATGTTTTTTTTTTTTTTTTTTTATCTTTCACAAAATGATTGAAGCCAATTAGAAGTGATGATATATAATATATATAGGAAATGAAGATGCCAAGTTCTTTGCTTTATATATGTGTGTATACTGATGTATTGTTGTGTAGTGGTAGTTTGTGAAGTGATTGGCAAGTTGAGGAAGATGGAAAAGAAAAAAAATATATATATATTATTTCTGTATTTGGAATTACTTGTTAAATAACAGAAATTATAGAGAATTAATTTTTATTTAGTCAATATATATTATATATCCATTTTTTTTAATTCTAAAAACGTTTATTTTTTAGAGTTTAAAATTTATAATTTAAAATTTTAAATTAATAATAATTTAAAATAAATAAAATAATTTTTAATTGATTATCTAATGTTATTCGTGTAACAATGAACACATGTATTATGCATGGTCATAAACATACATAGTGTATGATATATGATTTTATAATTTTTTAAAAAATGTTTATACATTTAATAATGTATTTATTTAACATTTTTTTAAAATAATTATTATATATAAGGTGGTACTCAATACTCACTATTCACATACATATATTATATTGTGAATTAGTGAAAGAATAATATAACAAATGGTTACAAAAATAATAAATTAAGTACCTGGAGATCCCATGTGCCATGAAACTGGATGCTGATTCTTCAACCAACTTCTCCACAAATTGATTGTTGATAACTTCTATGAGAAATAGTGTATCTTAATCCAAATAAATTAGAAGACTATAGTATAGAATAGATGAACTCTTTTGGTAATTCTTTGATTGGGATGAAAGCAAGAAGCACATGTTATCAAGCAAAGAAAAAACATCAACCAACAATAAGCCTTCAAGTGGCATATATATATATATATATATATTGAATGTCATGGAAATCATTCAATTATTCTCCTTTTTCCATACAATATCTCAAATTTCTTTTTATTTATCTTCTTTTATTTTTACTTCTAATAATGATTTTTAATTAAAAAATAAATAAATATCATGTTAATATATAGATCATTTATGCAAACTATATTATTATTATTTTTGTATGCTATAGTACCTACACTATGTGGCTATGATACCTTGAAAAATATTACTAAAATTAAAATAATATTTTTTATTATTTAACAATACAATTTAAATTTAAAAATAATAAAAATATTATGAAAATATAAAAAAAAATATGATTTTAATTTTAAAAATACTTGTATAGTCACCTGGTCTTAACTACCATAATCATAGACATCATAAATTCCACCTTATTTTTTTTATCTTAACAAATAGGCCAATATGAAATATTTAAGTAAAAAGCATACATTATTTTTAAACTACTCAAGTGACTTATATATATCATTGTATAAAAATAGCTAATATATACATACTCAGTCTCCTTTGATCTATTGAGTCGATTTATTTTTAGACACATGAGACAATTAAATAAATTAGATCTAACAACTACTCTTTAAGAGTGAAGACTGAAGAGCAACAAATTGGTGTACATATCAAATACAATACTTGAGGGGGGAAAAACATTTATCTAAAAGGAGAAGAAGGACTCCAAATAGCATGAGACAACTTTAATTTATAGTGAAATTTAATATAGTGAAGGTTGGTCCACTCCATGCACAGATCTACGCACACTTTTATAAGTCTAAAATCTAAAGTTATAACACAGAAAGTGATGTATCAAACGGCTATGGTTTCATTACTTCATGCAAGATATTTGTCACAATAAGGACTTGTCCTAAAAATGGGTCCCACTATACCACCATATTTCAATGTTTTCATAGACCAAAGTCTTGCATTTGCATATCAAATAATTAAAGGAATTAGTTTCATATGACTTGAGCAAGTTGGACTTCTAAGAATGTTATTAAAGGTGTTCCAATACTTGTAAGAATGTATAATAATTGGAAGGAGCAACTTTAATTAATTTACCCCTTTTAATTAATTACTTAATTTTTTTGGATCAATAATAATTAGTAAGCAAACAGTCCAAATATTTTTTTTTTCGTGAATTACAACAAAGAATATTCAGCAATTTCGTAAAAGATATATTTTGTTAGAGATATAATTATTCATATTGCCTTCTTCTATCAAACTTAAACTTTTGAAATGAATGGTATCATGACATTGTTGGAATAAATTGTTTTATAATTCAGATCATCCATATTGAGTTACCAAAAATTATATATATTATAGTGCGAAAGCGTACCTTTACTCATAGAAATTAGAAATTAATGGAAGAGTTGTCTTAGTCTTCCTCAACCAAAACCTTTTGTATTCCTAATAGGATGGCTGAATTGCAACTCCTCTGATGGAAAAAGAATTGTTGAGACAGTTTTGGAAGTCACAATTTATATTTGAATATGATACCCATTCAACCCTAAATCCCATAAAATAGTATCTAAAACCTAAAAGATAATATCTAGTTTTATTCTCATTTAATTTCAAATTAAAAAGTAATTATGACTTATTCAATTTAGCATTTATAATAATAAATAAGATCACCATTATATAAATTATTTAATTTAAAATAATATAATTTATGATTATAATTAATATATGTATTATTTACAAATAAATTAAAAAATTAAATAATTTTTTGACAGGTATAGTATGAGAATTCTATGTTCAAAATGTTTAGAGTTTGATCTAATAAATTCTAACTCTATAATATCTAAAAGAAATTTTTGTTTGAGGGAGAATATTAAAAATATAATTATTCATGTTACCTTCTCGTAACATCATCATATATATAATTAATTCAGAGTTGTTACAAAAAAATATGATTTTACAATCAACATGAATATTAATAATAATAAAAAGAAGAAGAAGAAGAAAATTTTGCATGGTTGCAAAAACGTTGCTATTTAAATGTGTCCATGTTCCTATGATAATCATTATGAAGACCTTGCTATTTAAATGTGTCCATGTTCCTATGATAAATCATTATGGTATTTTTGGCATAGCCAGGTCTACATTGTATTTATAAATCTGGTAATGGCCCCCTATATACATACACTTTCGATCTTTCATTATTATTACTCATAGTGTGCACTGTATTGCAAGATGCAAATTAATTCACTGAAGAAAATCCACTTTAATCACAAGGAAAAGAAAAATGCCAATTATGGTGCTCTCATTATCTATAACACTATTATTGTCTTATTCTTTTTGGATGTTTATATATGGGGTACTTAAAACAATTAGAAGGAAAACATAATAAGGAGAAAACAATAGAATTGTAAATTATCATTCTAATGTTTTCTATCTCAACAATAACATACCTTATACACATCCAAATTGATATATAAACTTCAACTAAATAATTGGAATTTCAATTATATAAGTGTTGAATAATCTACATAATACACATTATATTAATGTTATTAAGAACAATATGTCACATTTTGCCATACTGAGGTATTATATATGTAGTAAATCAGATCATGATCTCTGAAATTAAATTATCTATAAGTTCGTTTAATTTATTAAGTAATAATTAAAAAAATATAAAAAAATATTTTGTCTAAAATTATAACTTTGGGCAAAAATTTAATAAAATACGAATTTTATCTAAATTGAAGGAATTATATATATAGTTTTGGGATATAAAAGGACAATACAAATTTGAATGCTAATTTAATTTCTCTCATTTAATGCATTAGCATTGGAGAAAGCATTCTTCTATGGTGTGATGGACGGTGCTAGATATAAGGATGGTCCAATTCCAACCATGCATATCTAACTACATATCACACAGTAAGCACATGGTGTGGGGTATTTTGCTTAGAACCAACTAAATTATTGGCCAAACAATTTTGCTTCAATCATTACGTTCTATATCTAGGATCTAATTTCGATGGTAACGTGCGTTAGCAAGATAATAACTCAAAATTATTTATTTAATTCGGTATTTGTAATTTTATATATGTAATGTATTTATAATTGTATATTTATTATAGTTAATATTATTTAATTATATTAATAATAATTAATAAATATTAAATAAGATAATTTGAATTATTATTAGCTAATTTTTCATTATTTGAAAAATATTTTGATCTAATTATATTTAATAAATAGTCATTTTAAACTTCAAAAAATCATAATTTTGAGAAAATAAACTTAAAAAGATATGTTTTTGAATTTTGACAAAATAATCTTCCAAAAAATGTGTTCTTTTTGAAAAAATAAACCAAACGTTAGTCAATAATTAATTGATATAGTCAATAGTTTTTTTTATCAATAATTTGTATCTTGTATTTTAATGTATATTTTATATAATTGACTGATTTTTATTTAATGTACATATAATATAGTTGATGATATAAATAATGTCATTTTAGTGTAACTATTAAACCAATATGTATAAATATTAGTAAAGCTAATTTTAGAAAATAAATAAATAAATAATAACTAAATAAAATGAAAGGTAATAAACAATCTTAGTTTATAATCTTAGGATTTTAATGGTTGAAAAAGAGAAGAATTATATAACTCTAATTGACGGATGGTTCATATTGAAGAGACTCACCTATAAATTGAGTTTTTCTTTAATTCATTAAGTCATTCAAATAGAATAACATAATATTTCTTTGAGTAGTTTTTTCTTATATATAGAGAGAGAAGTGTGTTCTCCTTTTGTCAAGGGAGAGTGTTATTGTAATCTCCTTGTGATAGAGAGAAGTTGTAATTCTCAAAGAAAGTTATTCAATTGTTTCCATATTTTATACAAATTTCTAATTTTTCATCTCTATATTTTGCTGTATCATTTGTCTGGTACCTAACAGTGGTATCAGAGTCAAAGGTTGCTGATTAATATATTTTTTTTCTGCTGCGAGTTACCGTCTAAAAAAATGGCAGCAAAGTATGAAATTCCAAAATTCAGTGGGAGTAATTTTTCCATATGGAAATTGAAGATAAAAGCCATTATGAGAAAAGACAATTGCGTGACAGCAATTGAAGGTAGACCCACTGGAATTACAGATGAAAAATGGAAGGGGATGGACAATAATGCTGTTGCAAACTTATACTTGGCATTAGCTGACTCAGTTTTATCAAAGGTAGCAGAGAAAAAGACAGCAAAGAAAATTTGGGATGCTCTCACCAAATTATATGAAGTCAAGTCACTACACAACAAGATATTCTTGAAGAGAAGACTTTATACTCTTCAAATGAGTGAATCCACATCGGAAACGTATCACATCAACAATATAAATACGCTATTTTCCCAACTCTCATCGTTGGAATATACCATAGCGAAAAATGAACGTGCAGAGCTTCAAAGTCTACCAGATTCATATGATCAACTTATCATTAACTTAACTAATAATGTTTTGACTGATTATCTTTCTTTTGATGACATGGCTGCTGCGGTTCTTGAAGAAGAATCTAGGCGTAAGAATAAGGAAGATAGATTAGAGAGCTCAAAACAAGCAGAGGCTTTGTTGATGACAAGAGGAAGATCAATGGAGCGTGGTTCCAGTAGGAGTCAAAGTAGACCAAAGTCACAAAGTAAGAAGCAGGTCAAATGCTACAATTGTGGTAAGAAAGGGCACTTCAAGAAAGATTGTTGGAATAAGAAGAGTATAGAGAAGGTTCCAGAAGGATCAAGTTCTCAAGGATGTGTTGTGAGCACCTCTGATGATGGAGAAATCCTGTATGGTGAAGCAACAATTGGTTCTAAAGGCAGCAAACAACTTACTGATGTTTGGATTGTTGATTCAGGAGCAACATGGCACATGACTCCTCATCGTGATTGGTTTTGTACATATGAACCTGTCTTGGAAGGATCGGTATTTATGGAAAACGATCATGCCTTAGATATTGTTGAAATGGGTACTGTCAAAATAAGAATGTTTGATGGTTCTATTCGTTCACTTCAAGGGATAAGACATGTGAAAGGCTTGAAGAAGAATTTGTTGTCGATTGGGCAATTGGATGAACTTGGTTGTAAGACCCATATTGAAGGTGAGATCTTGAAAGTTGTTAAAGGAGCTCTTGTAGTAATAAAAACAGAAAAGATTGCAGCAAATCTATACATGCTTGTGGGAGAAACTTTGCAAGAGGCAGAGGCATCAGTTGCTTCAACAAGCCAAGAAGAAATGACGATGATATGGCATTGCAAACTAGGCCACATGTCAGAACGAGGCTTGAAGATTCTTGTAAAACGTAATCTCATTCACGGGCTCAAATCGGTAAACTTACCGTTTTTTAAGTACTGCGTTACAAGAAAACAACATAGATTGACGTTTGGTAGATCAACTGCTCGGAGCAAGCACATATTAGAGTTGATTCATTCTGATGTGTGGGAATCGCCGGAGATGTCCCTAGGAGGAGCAAAATATCTTGTATCATTTATTGATGATTACCCTAGGAGGCTATGGGTGTACCCGATCAAGAAGAAGTCAGACGTGTTTGCGATGTTCAAAGAGTTCAAAGCAAAGTTAGAACTTGAATCTGGAAAGAAGATCAAGTGTTTAAGGACAGATAATGGAGGAGAATATGTTGATGGTGATTTTCTAACATTTTGCAAGCAAGCAGGTATTCAACGACAATTCACAGTTGCATATACACCTCAGCAAAATGGTGTAGCAGAGCGAATAAGTAGGACTCTCCTAGAAAGAGCACGAGCTATGTTGCAAACTGCAGGTTTAGCCAAGTCTTTTTGGGCAGAAGCTGTTAAAATCGCCTGTTATGTGATAAATCGGTCACCATCAACTGCAATTGGGTTAAAGACACCAATGGAGATGTGGCAAGGTAAGCCACCTAATTATTCTTCTTTACATATATTTGGTTTTCCTATGTACGTGATGTACAATTCCTAAGAAAGAACAATGCTAGACTCAAAGTCTAGAAAATGTATATTCTTGGGTTATGCTGATGGAGTTAAGGGGTATCACCTGTGGGATCTCATTGCCCATAAGGTAGTTGTCAATAGAGATGTGATATTTGCAGAAGATGAATTGCAAAAAGAATAAGAAAATGACAGCACTATTAAAGAGATAACCACTGTTCAAATAGATAAAAAATGCAGAGAAGGTGATCTTTCTGAAGCAGAACCACAGCAAGAAGAACAAGAAGCAGAGACTAATGACATAGAAGTTCGTCAATCCACTCAACAAAGAAGAACACCATCATAGCACTCAAATTATATTTTGACAAACCATGATGCATATTGTCTTTTGACAGAAGATGGAGAGCCAACAACTTTTATGGAGGCTATGCGCAATCCAGATGCTTCTATGTGGATGACAGCAATGCAATAAGAAATTGAGGCATTGCATAGGAACCATACCTGGAAACTTGTTGAACTTCCAGCAGGTCAGAAAGCCATTGGTAACAAATGGGTTTACAAGATCAAACGAGATAGTAATGATCAGGTGGAACGATATCGTGCAAGATTGGTTGTCAAGGGATATGCTCAGAAAGAAGGTGTTGACTTCAATGAAATATTTTCTCCAGTAGTGAGACTAACTACTATTAGAGTAGTTTTGGCTATGTGTGCTGCATTTAATTTACATTTAGAGTAATTAGATGTAAAGACTGTTTTTCTTCATGGAGAACTTGAAGAAGAGATATATATGCTCCAACCAGAAGGTTTTGAAGAAAAAGAAAAAGAAAAATTGGTTTGCAGGTTAACTAAATCTCTGTACGATCTAAAGCAGGCGCCAAGGTGTTGATACAAGAGATTTAATTCTTTCATTATTAGTCTTGGATACAACAGACTTAGTTCAGATTATTGTATTTATTACAAGAGGTCTGGTGATAATGATTTCATCATTCTGCTGTTGTATGTGGATGACATGTTGGTGGTAGGTCCCAACAAAGTTCAAATCCAAGAATTGAAGGCACAGTTGGCTAGGGAGTTTGATATGAAAGATTTGGGACCAGCAAACAAGATTTTAGGGATGTAAATTCACCGAGACAAAAAAGATAGGAAGATTTGGCTATCGCAAAAGAATTATTTGAAGAAGATCTTGCAACGCTTCAACATGTAAGAATGTAATCCAATTTCAACCTCACTTCCTATGAATTTTAAATTATCCTCAAGTATGTGCCCTAGTAGTGAAGCAGAGAGGATGGAAATGTCTCGAGTGCCATATGCATCAGCAGTGGGAAGCCTTATGTATGCCATGATCTGTACAAGGCTAGATATTGCTCAAGCAGTTGCAGTAGTAAGTCGATTTATGGCAGATCCAGGTAAAGAGCATTGGAATGTTGTTAAGAGGATATTGAGATACATCAAAAGGACCTCGAATGTTGCATTATGTTTTGGAGGATCAGAATTCATTGTCAATGGATATGTCGACTCAGACTTTGTAGGTGATCTTGATAAACGAAAATCTACTACAGGCTATGTGTTTACACTTGCAGGAGGTGCTGTGAGCTAGCTATCTAAATTACAGACTGTTGTAGCTTTATCTACTACAGAAGCTGAATATATGGCAACTACACAAGCATGCAAGGAAGTTATTTGGATCCAAAGGTTGATGGAAGAACTCGGGCACAAACAACAGAATATTTCTGTGTATTGTGACAGTCAGAGTGCCTTGCACATTGCAAAGAATCATGTCTTTCATTCAAGAACAAAACACATTGGAGTACAATATCACTTTGTTCGGGAGGTAGTAGAAGAAGGAAGTGTGGATATGCAGAAGATTCACACTAAAGATAACCTAGCAGATGCCATGACAAAACCAATCAACACAGAAAAGTTTGAATGGTGTAGATCCTCATACGGCGTATGGAATACATGAGCAACATGAATTTTGAAAATTTATCAAAATTAGCTTTAAGTGGGAGATTGTAAAAATTAGTAAAGCTAATTTTAGAAAATAAATAAATAAATAATAACTAAATAAAATGAAAGGTAATAAACAATCTTAATTTATAACCTTAGGATTTTAATGGTTGAAAAAGAGAAGAATTATATACCTCTAATTGATGGATGGTTCATATTGAAGAGACTCACCTATAAATTGAGTTTTTCTTTAATTCATTTCAATCAGTCATTCAGATAGAATAACATAATATTTCTTTGAGTAGTTTTCTCCTATATATATAGAGAGAGAAGTGTGTTCTCCTTTTCAGTGGCGGAACTTGAAACAAAATTTTGGGGGGGCCAGATAGAAAATAATTGTCAAAATATTTTTGATATGGACCCCATTTAAGATAAGCTCGTCTAATCTCATCTCTTTGGTTTGGGTGATATTGCCAAATTTAAAACCGTTTTTCAAGATCTCGTTCCAAAAAGTTAAGGTTAATGACGCCGAGACGTCGCTTAGGTCACCAATCTTGGCGAGGTTAACAACCCTACTATGGTGACATAGTTTAGATTCACCAATCTTGGCGAGGTTAGCAACCCCACTATGGTGAAAATAGTCATAAACCCATTTTGGTTGGCCAAGCCAAGGATGCACCTCTTACTCTCAAAGAGCCTAGAGGAAAATAAGCACACAGCTTATTTCATATTCAAAAATCAATTTCAACTCTATTTCATAAATAAAAGGTACATGAGTTATTTATACTAGTGGGAGAAGGAAAAGTCTTCATAACTTGGACGATGTGGGACTAATTCATAACACAAAAATCACTATCCTAAACAATATGGGACTTGTATTCCCTTATTACAATTAACTAATATAATTAACCTACTAACTCTACTTGCTTCTGCGTCATTCTCCTTGGGTTGAAAGAACTCTTGCGTGAAAAGACTTGTGATAGCAGATGATTTCCTTGATGAATCCACACCAAAAGATCTCCTTGATGAATCCACACCAAAGACCCACACTCACAAATCAGATAAAATTTTACAAGATCCGTGGCAGCAGACGATCGCATTGATGAATCCACACAAAAAAAATTCCATTGGCGAATCCACGCCAAAAACCTGCACCTACAAATCAAATAAAATTCCACTAAAGCAAGGTGAAAGCCACAAGGACCGACCTTGCTCTGATACCAAACTGACGCCGGGACATCGCTTGGGATACCAATCTTGGCGAGGTTAACAACCCCACTATGGTGACATAGTTTAGATTCACCAATTTTGGCGAGGTTAGTAACCCTACTATGGTGAAAATAGCCATAAACCCACCTTGGTCGGCCAAGCCAAGGATGCACCTCTTACTCTCAAAGAGTCTAGAGGAAAATAAGCACACAGCTTATTTTATATTCAAAAATCAACTTCAACTCTATTTCATAAATAAAAGGTACATGAGTTATTTATACTAGTAGGGGAAGGAAAAGTCTTCATGACTCGGACGATGTGGGACTAAAATATAACACAAAGTTCACTATCCTAAACAATATGGGACTTATATTCCCTTATTACAATTAACTAATATAATTAACCTACTAACTCTACTTGCTCCTGCGTCAGTTAAAGTCATCAGATGTAATTTTTTGAACTTTTGAAAGTTATATCACACTTTCTTCGTGATTCATTAAAGTAGAAGAACTATCTACAGGTGTTGATATTGTAAAAGTTATATGTTCTTCTTAAATATTAGTCTTCCTCTTAAAAAATGTATCAATTCTTTGATTTTTCATTATTATTTTATATAAAAATTTGAATATATATCCTGTAAAATATGTAAAGAAGAAGTTAGAAGGACAAATATTAAAATTTATAATATTTATTGAATTTTTTTATCAATTTATACAAATACAATAATATTAATACTTATTGAATATTCTATTTTTTTATCATATAAAAAATTAAATTAAATAAATAGTAAAATATAAAATAATATTAAATTAAATAAATAAAAATATCTAATTTTTTATATTTGAACTTAAAGATAGAGAGAGTGTTGTTTATTGAACTTATTAGATACTTTAAGTCATAGTAAAATATTTAAGTCAATTGAACTATTTTTTATCTTCTAAAAAAATACTACTAAGTTTTTTATAAAAAGTTTGGGGGGGCCATGGCCCCTCTTTGTCTGAACTAAGCTCCGCCACTGCTCCTTTTGTTAAGAGAGAGTTATTGTAATCTCCTTATGATAGAGAGAAGTTGTAATTCTCAAGGAAAGTTATTCAATTGTTTCTATATTTTATACAAATTTCTAATTTTTCATCTCTATATTTTGCTGTGTCATTTAGCTGATACCTAACAATATGTTCCATCCATAATCTATTTACTTATTATTAAGTTATAATTAATTTATTAAAATTTTCAAGAATTTGTGGTATATTATCAAAATTTTTATCATAAAAAAGAGTTTAAAATTTGATCTTTAATATTTTATTTCTCCAAATAAAAATAGAAATTGAACATCAGACAAAAAGGACATATATATGTGATCATCTGTGTGCGCATCTACCATAATTTATTATAATGTTTGTATTTATTTTAGAATAAAAAATTATTTTTGTCTCTAATATTTGAAATAAATTTTAAAATTGTCTCCAATATTTAAATAGTCATATCTAAGTTTCTAACGTTTTAAAATCGTTTTAATGTTATCATGTCATTAGTGATTTATTAACAAAATTGATAGTGTGACAAAATTGAGACGATTTTAAACCGATCGAATTAACAAAAACAAAAACACGATACATTATTCTTAAAAAATATTACCAAATCAAATAAAATGATAATAAATTTTAACAGAATAAATTACATCATTTTATAATTATTTTCAATGATTAATATATGTAACACAATTTAGTGGTACGGTTATACTTCTTGTATCTCATTTGATTTGGAGACTATGGATGTAACTCTAATAAACTATTGGTATTGTGGTGTTGTGTACGTTTTTCCTTCCTACTTGAGTATCAAGTTATGTCTTCAATTCTCCTTTTTATTTTTTCTAATTTTCAATATATATATATATATATATATATATATATATATATATTTGTTTAGAAGCATTTTACATGTGCTGTGTGTCAGATATTTAAATATTTATAATTATTAATTTTAATTATGAAATTAATTTGAATTATTAATCTCAATCACAATAAATATATATATATATATATAAATAAGATTAATAACTAAAAATACTCAAACATCTAATTAATATCATAATTTATGTAACAGATTTTTAAATATATTTAAAATATTGATATTTCAATAATTTTAACGATTAATCTTAATTATAAAAAATATATATAATATATATTAATTAAAATCAACATCTAAAGTTATTAAAACATCGGTATTTTAGATATATTTAAAAATTTTCTAATGTTTTATAAATGGTTACTCTTAGTTTTGAATTTGTGAACATTTATTTTAATTGATGATGGAGACAAGTCTTTACATGTGATGTATGGGGTTTCTACCATTAATTGCTTCTTTTGTCTCATAATGCATGGAGTACTATACTACTATATATAATATGCAATAGATCAACTGCTTTCAACTTTCAAGTACTCAGTTTATTATTTATTCCTTTCCAATAAATGTAAAAAATTTAAATTTAATTTATTTATACAATAATTATTAATTAGTAATAAATTTTTAAATAAAATATAAATATATAATAAATTAATTCTTAACTATCCAAAATGGACATTATATATATATATATATATATATATGAAATATACATGCCTCTTAGTTTGTTCTCCCAGTAAAAGTCAACTATTTAGTCTCTTGTCTTTCTATATAAAATAACTCAGGGACATTATGAGAGTTTTAGTGGACACATGATATACAGATATAGTACAACTAAACTAGCTACTAGTCTATTATATCTATTATTTATTATATATTATTAATTTTATAATTAAAATATATTAATATTATCTTTTATTATAATTAAAATTAATTTTTGTTTAAAATTAAAAAGTTTATTTTTTATTTCTCTCGTTTCATCATTCACTCTATCTTTTTTTATATATCATTATCAATAATTAATTATAAATTTGACAATCAAAATATATAACATGACATTTATTTTTCTAATTATATTCAAATTAAACTAAAATTAAAATTGAAATATTAAAATTAAAATATAGTTATATTATATATTATATTTATATATTACTAACTAATTTAATAACTAAAATATGTCACGCGACACACTCTTATTAAAATTAAAAAAAATATTTTTTTCCAAAATTAATAAATTTTCTTTTTACATTTTTTTATCTACCTCTTTTTTTTTTCTATTTGTCTCTATCATTCTCACTCTATATATAATTTATAGTTTATATTAATAATTTGACAAATTAAAATATATCATCAGATATTTTTTTATTATAATTAAAATAACTTTTTTTTTCTTAATTTCCAAAATTAACAAACTGCCTCTCTTATTTTTCTTTCTTTATTTTTTTTTCTTATTCTCTATTTTTTTCTACCTTTCTATATTCTACAAAAAATAAAACTAATAACATAATCTAATTTAAATAAAAAATATTATTATATACATATTTTTTATTTAGTTTTAAATTTTTACTGTTTATCTTTCTAATTTATATTTTTACTTTTTTTTTCAAATATTTATTACACATAATTTAGAAAAAATATTAATGTTGTGATTAAAAGTTAGAATCAAGATTCAATTGTTTAAAGAAAATAAATTTGAGTTAATTTTCTAACTATCAATATAATTTTTTTTATGTTAATATCTAATTATATTTTTATATATAGAAGAAAAAAAATATTATTTTTAAATAGCAAGCATAAAAATTAATTATTTTTATTTGTGTAATAGACTTAATACCTAATCAAATATAAAAGTATACACATTAAATTCTTTTAAATTTTAGATAACAAATTTAAAATTAATTATTAATAAAAAATTAAACTCTTTTATATGAAAATAATAAATAAAAAATTTATTATTTAATTTTTTTTATCTACAGGGACTCTATTTTTTTAGCCGACAAAAATTTTCGTTTCTTACGACTTTTTATTGTAAAATTAGTTTAATATTTTAAATATTTGTGTCATAATCTATAACATTAAAATCGAGATAATTTTAAAAAATTTTTATTTTTATAATATTATTACGAATAAAAATACTAATTTAAGATAATTAAGTGTATCAATTAATTAATTAATAATTATATTTTGGTTGAATTAAGAATTTGACACTCCGCTGCCCAACTCATCTACAATTGCAATCAGTACTCTCTGTTGGGTCACATATGTTATATTGAAAATGTGTATTGTGTGTATCACAATTCACAGGTGTTAGAACTAGATTAGTGATTGAATTAGTCAAATTATTAATTTATTAATTTATCTATTTAATATATTAAAATTGGGTTTTTTCCCAACTAATGAAGGTGAGGTGTTGATCTCTCGTGACTCCGTTTTTCCTCTAAAATAAACTTTTTTATTTTCTATTCTAAATTATTTTATAAAAAATATCTTAGTTATAATTATATTATAACTTATATTTGATAAATAATACATAATTATACTAATTTAGAAATCTATCTTTATTATAATTATATCAAATCAATATTTAATGTATTATTAAATTATTTATCAATTATCAATTAAAAATATTTTTAATTATTTTAATAATAATAATAATAGTAATAATAATAATAATAATATATGATCATGATAATTACCCGTGATATCATTTATTGAAAAAAATATAACATAAAAAAATATCATTTATTTAAAATATCATATATTGTATATAATTCATAAAAAAATATATTTCACTTTTATTATTGATTAGAAGATAACATATTTATATTTTGATTAATTTCATTTATTATTATTATTATTATTGTATTTAATTTACAGAAAGATAAATTAATAACCATATTATTATTTATCAATATATTAATATTGATAATGATTAAATAAAAATTATTTAATATTTAATATTTTTATATTATTTATTTTTTATATATTTTGATATATTTATAAATATTTTTTATTATTTTTATATGCTATATGTTTACCTCCATTATTTAAAATTTCTAGATCCGTCACTACTTTTGAGCGTGTTTTTTAATTTATTTTTTTATAATTCATTGAATACAATTTATTACAGTAAATTAATTATATCAACTAATTGATTTGATTAGATATTTAAATATCACATGATTTATTATAATTCATATCAATCAAATAATTATAATTTATTCTATCAATTATTTTAATTCATTAATTTATAAGGTACATAATAGTATAGATGATTTGTTACTTATAATGATTAAATACAATAAATACAGATTAATTTAGTTAAAAAAATTATTGTCTCATATGTTTTCCTATTTATTTTTTTTAATTTATTAAATCCAATCAATTATAATAAATTAATTATATCAACTAATTAATTTAATCAATTATTTCCTAATTTATTTTTTTGAATTCAATAAATTAAATAAAATCAATTATATTAATTATTTGTATCAACTAACTAATTTGATTAATTCTTAAAAATATTTTTATTTTATTTATTTAAATACATGAATTATAACTGATTAGTTATTTAATTTTATTACGATAAATATCAAATTTTATTCCGAATATAAAAATATAAAATTTTATTCCTACCATTTTTATTTTACCACTATAAAAGACCATATATGCTAGAAGAAAATATCATTCATTTACCAATTACTCTTTCATTAGGTAGCTTTTACAACAATTCTATTTTTTCCTATGAGGCGTCGTCGGAAGAAGTCAACTATCGTGGACACAAACCACCACATACTCTTCAACCCCGTGCTCATCATTCAGAGCAATATATGATATGTTATCCATGAAATATTTATAGACTATGGTGTTCTCATGTATGCATAAATAAAAAAAAATTCCGTAATTAAGCTTAAGTCATTTACCTGTTTGTGTGGTATATTATAATGTGAAATTACTTTCAATTTGTGTTGTGCAATGATATTATGGTTTAATTTAAGCTTTGTTTTAGAACTGTGTTATGATTTTATCTCATCATTTTCTCTTAGATATCAAGTTGATGTATTTTTATTTATTATTATTGAAACAGATGTGATATAAAATTTGTAAAAAAAAAATAAAACTCTCACACTTAATTTATTTTATTGTAGTCTTTTATCTCTTCTATTTCTTTTTATTTTTTTCTTATTCATTTTATTTTTTTTAAATATCATATAATTTATTATAATTTATACCGATTAATTTATTATAATTCATTATATCAGTTAGTTTAATTCATTAATTTATAATATGCATGATAAAATAGATTATTTGTTACTTATACGTTTATTCTTCTAAAATCTAAATCTGAATAATTATATTTTTAGTTTTAGTTATGAACAAAATATTATTAATAATAAATGATAATTAACCACTCATACTTTTAATCAAAGTGTTTGGAAGATTTTTATATTTATTAATATTAATTGTTGATTATTTTTCGTCAATAAATTGTATTATAATTTTATGTTAGTTCATAATTGATTAATGATTAATATTCATGAAGCTATATTATTCTAAATTTTATATTTTACAAATATTTTATTTAAATGTATTTTAAACATAAAAATGTATTATTTTTAATAATATCATACTTTTAATTTTTTTAATTATTCTAAGTGAATATTTTATCAAATACTAATTAAAGCCATCATTCCATTTGCTTTTACTAATTTATTGTCTAACTATTATATAAAATTAAAATCGTATTAATGAATTTAATATTAAAGTTAATTTGACTTTTTATTTAGAGTATTTTTTTTATTTTTTTAGTCTAATAAACCAAAATTATTCAATTATAAATAGTCACTTCTATCTTATTTTATATTATTAACTAATTAAAATTACTAAAATTTAATAATACAATTCTGTTTTATATTTTTATATTTAGTTCAATCCATCTAAGCTATATATAATCATTTTAATTTTTATATTTTATAATGTAATACTACATACATTAATAGTAAAATAACGTAGTAAATTTTCATATTTTAATATTAAATATAAAATTAATACGTACAAAAATTTTTAAGCTTTTGAATCAATACGAATCATTGTAAATAATACTTATTTATGGCATAAATAAAAAAATACAAAATCTTAAGTTTAGCATATAAAAATTTAGGAACATGTTATATGTACAAATATAATTGCATAGTATTATTTTTTTTAATGGTATAGACCAACAACTCTAATTTTATTTCACGGTCAAACTTAAAAAAAAAGTCGTAATTTTAAAGGTAGTCAGAAAAAAACAACAAAATTAATTAAAAAAATAGTTAACTTATATTATTCTATTGATTTATTTAATATATTAAATTATTTTTATTTATATTAAGATTAATTTTAAATATTTTAAAATAAAAAGTATAATTAATTATAATTTGCATTTTAAATTATGTTGAGTACATGATATTCTATTGTGCTGCTAAAAGTAAAAATGAGATAACAAATATAATTTTATCTCTTAATTCAGTATATTTATTTATATTTTATACTTTTTTTATGATTAATTTTGTACGGTGTTGGTATATTAAATAAAAATACCTGTTATAATAACAAAAAATAAAATAAAATTTCAATCAATAATTTTATATTCTTTACTTTTTTTTTCAATTTTATTTTAGATTTTAATTTATTACTAAAAGGTAGTGAAATGCTATTGATACTGAAATAAAGTTGCAAAAAGGTCCATAAGGTAGAATAAGTAAAATAACGTGATACCCACATTACAACATCCAAATAAAACAACCTAAGATCTAAAATGTTTATCTTTCTCTTTCTCGCCGTCTATTATATTATCGATTCTATTATATAAAATCGAATTTTTAAATTTAATGATAGAGTCAACGTAGCATGTTTCTGAGAGTGTTTCTTAATTTATTTTGTTTAACTCATTAAATACAATTCATTATGATGCATTAATTATATCAACTAATTGATTTGATTAGATATTTAAGTATCACACAATTTAAAATTATGTATATTGATTTGATTTTTATGATATATAAATTTAAGGAATAAATTAAAATAATATAACTTATTACTTATTTAATTTGAATACAACAAATACAAAATTAATTTAGTCAAAAGTTTATTATTGTCTAATCTTCTATACATAAAAATGACAAAACAAAATTGTAAAAATAATCTTTTTATCGTTTTTGCTATTTTAATTTTATTTTCTTTGCTTTTTTATGTGTAATTTTATTTTACATTAACTTTGTGTATTTAATAACAAAATATACTCATATTAATTCTATCATATAATAATATATTTTTCTCCTATGTTAATCAAAGAATTTCAATAGTTATTAACTATATCTAATAGAATGACTGAGAAGTGAGAACTATAACAAGTTAAACCCAGATTCCAAATGCTGAAACGAAGGAAAGAAAACAGTTGATATATGATCAGAGAAAAATATATAATAACGAGAAATATACTAAAATTGGATTTTTCCTCCAACTAATAAAAGTGAGGTGTCAATTTCTCATGAATTCATTTTTTCTCTAAAATGAAATCACTATTTTCTCTTCTAAATTTATTTTAGAAAAATATCTTTATTATAATTATATTACAATTAATATTTAACGAATAATGCATGATTATACTAATTTAGAAAAATATCTTTATTATAATTATATAAAATCAATATTTAATACATTATCAATTAATAAAAGTGAAGTGTCAATTCCTCATGAATTTATTTTTCCTCCAAAATGAAAGCACTATTCTCTCTTCTAAATTTATTTTAAAAAATATCTTTATTATAATTATATTACAATATTATAATTATATTACAAGTAGCATTTAATGAATAATGCATAATTATAGTAATTCAGAAAAATAAAATAAAGTCCAGTAATTTATCTTTCGACTGCACACATATGTAAAATAACTTTTAAGAAGGAGCCACGTATAGTAAATACGATCGATGATTGTAAAACTGTATACTAACATTGATATAATATTATTTCAGGTATATGTTTTGCAGGTATCAAAGAAAAGTGTTGAGTTATTTTTTAGTGGGTTTAAATTATTTATTGTTTATTAGAGAATTTTGCGTATTAGAATTCTCTAATAATTTATTATTGAGCTGATTTTGATATGTTCTTAATTGACAGTAAAACAACATATAAAAAATTGTTGGTGGGTCTAAGTATTACTAGATTATTTATGATCACATTGAGTATATATGTTTGATTTATTGTAAAAAGTAAATTACTAAAACTAATTAATAACTATTTTAGAGTTAATACATTTAATAGTAGATTAAGAAAAAATAAACAATACATAATATGTTACATTTTTATTAATCAAATTATTATAATTCAAATTAATCTTAATAAAAGAATTTAAAATTATAATTTCAATCTTATCACGTGCATGGCACGGGCTATTACACTTGTTATTAATAAGTTACTGGTCGAATCAGTAAAATCGATTCCACGTAAATAAAAAATAAAAATAATCAAAAATTTAAAATTAAAATTTAAAATACATATTTTTACTAATATTTTAAAAACAATCAAGTTTCAATAAATTATAATCAACAATTTATAATATAGTTATTATTAAATAGGTATATAAAATTTTATAATAAAAAATTTTTAATTTTATTTTTTATATTAAAGTAACTATTTTTTATTTTAATAACTAACTAATTAATTTATATTTATTATATTATTATATACTCATTTATTAAAAAATAATATTAATAAATATCATATAATCATAAAAAATAATTATATTATAATTAATAAAAATATTTGATATTTTTTATTTATATATTTAATAATATTTATATTAATAAATTATGAATAATAAAATTATAATTAATTTAAATATAAGTGAGTATAAATTATACATACTTGACTTCTCTTAAACAAAATTTATGAAAGAATTTTCACTAAAAAGGCAAGTACCTAGGGTTTTTAAATCATGCTAATATTTCTAATTTTTATTTTCGGAATAAGTTTCTACTTATTTTTATAAGTAATAATTTTATTTTTTATTTTTTTTAAAAATAATAGGAGTTTAAAAACTTAACTTGTAAGTATCTGCCTTGAAATAATATAAGTGATTAAATTATTCGAGATAAGCTTTTCTAAAGTAAATCTCTTGCTATGAGACTACTTCTGTAAATAATACTTTTCTATTTTAAAATAAATGGTGCTTCTATAGTTATTTTAAGGGTTAAGTACTGAAATCGTCTTTAAGGTAAGGGGCAAAAATCAAATTCGTTCCCGACCTTTTTTCGTTATTAAAATCATCATCAACGTTTAAAAATGTTTTAAAATCATCATTTCCCAAATTTTTGGACCAAAATACTCTCATCATCATCATTCTTCTCTTCACCTTTCTCACCCCACCACCTCCACTGCCACTACCACCACCACCACCACCACCACCATCACCAAGAACATCAAGCAACAGCAACAACATAATACCATCAACACCACCACCACCACCACCACAAACACTACAAACACCACCAACTAACACCAACACCAAGAACCCCAAACAACAGCAACAACACAAAACAACACCAAACCAAAAAGCAGAAACAGAAAGCAAAAAAACAAGAAAGCAAGAAAGCAGGAGAAGAAAACAAATTCGCGGATCTGATGCCACCGAGCAACGACAACTCGCGGACAGCGGCAGAGCTTGAGGCCCTCCCTCCCCTCTCCCCCGGATTCTCTTTTTCCCCCACCTCCTCTCTTTCTCGCCCCCTCCCCCTTCCCTCGATCCTCTTTCTCCCTCAGCCTTTCTTTTCTTTTTTTTTTATTTTATTTTATAATTTTTTAATAAAGGATAATTTGGTAATAAAAAAATAAAATTGGTAAAAAGGACGATTTTATAACGTTTTGTAACGTTGAGGATGAATTTAATAACAAAAAAAGGTCGAGAACGATTTTGATTTTCATCCCAGACCTTAGAGACGATTTCAGTACTTAACCCTTATTTTAAAATGGAAAAAGAATTACCAAGAATCAAATCATTGACTGAATCAAATTCCAGTAATTAGCAATGGGGGATGATGAGTATCAAAGATATATGTGTGCATCAAATTTATTATTATATTTGTGCGAGTAAAGTGCTGTATTCAGTAACAAATTAAAATATTAAAATGTGTGGTTCTAAGAAACATCATCAGTCTATTATATATCGATCTGTCCAAAACCGACATCTTAATTATTTGATGTTTGATTTTTGTTCTGAAGCCTTGATTTGCATTTTGCAATGTCAAATTAATATCTAATATGCATCAATGCATGTACTTTCTCCGTGCGAACTTTATCATTTGATCGACAAATTTGTCAATTAACACTTGGATTTCAAAATGAATATTTAATCAACATTTAGATATAGAAATTAGAATTATCTTGTTGAAGATCGAAATACAACATTTGTCTCTTACAGAAAATCAACCTTGTTAGTAAAGAAATAATATTATCAAAAAAATATAATCGTGAATGAAGTATTATACATGTATATAAGTATAATTAAAAAATGTTTTATAAATATAAAAAATGGTAATTATGTATTTATATAATAGGATAAAGTATTTTTTTAGTTTGTTAAAAATTTTAAAAATACTTCTAAATTTTATTTTGTTTTAATTTTGTCCCAAAATTTTTCGACTTGTATCAAATATATCTTTGGTGGCTAATTTTTTAAACAAATTAAAATCAATTTAACAATAATTTCACAAAAATAATCTTTAACATAAAAAATCTCTCTTCCTCTTTTCTTTTTCTCTCCTTTCCTACCTTTTCTCTCCTCCTCTCTTATCTTCGTTCTTCAGGTTTTTCAGATTTTCCATCTCTGTTTAGATTTAGGAATTAGGACTGCGTTTGTTTATAGAGACAAGACACTCGGACAGGGACACAGAGACACAAAATCATGTTTGATAGAGGAGACATGGACAGATGTATTTTGTGTCCATCCTGACAGGAATGACACAGAGATACTAACAAAGGATACAACTTATTTTTTATTTTTTTTATTATTTTTGTTAATTTTTCATAATTATATTTTTTATTATTATATTTTTCATCTCAAATTTTTTTAATGAAAAAAAAGAGAGAATAAATTGGATTTTCATAGTTTGTTCTAGTTTAAAACCAAACAGAATATAAGAACACAAAATTTTGTGTTGCTATCCATCAGTATCTTGTCATATCCTGTTTTTAGTGTCTTATCTTATTTTATTCTCAGAAACAAACACAGCCTAAGATACTGTCTCTCCATTTCTCCCTCTTTTTCTTTTCTTTTCTTTTTTCTTCTATGTCTTCTTCTCCCTCTTTTGATTCTATATATGGTTTTGTATTTCTCTTTTTTCTTTCAGTTTTTTTTTTTAGAGTTAAATTTAAATAACTCTCCAGCAGTTGTTTCTCCTCCTTTACGGTATAATAATTCTCTTTCATGGTGTTATAATTTTTTTTTATGAGTGTTTTGAATTTGGTTATACATATTTTTTAATTTTAAAATAAAGATATCAAGAAAAAAGTTTTTTGTTCATAATAATTTTTATAAATCAGAGAAGTATTCGAATATACTCCTAAGAGGAGAAGAAATTAAAATATATTCTATTATGTTACGATTCATTTATATAGATTCAGATTGCTTTGTTTCTTTTCTTATCTAGACACCAAAAAATTTATATAGATTCAGAGAGGAACAAAATCTAAATCTGTTTTTGTTTATTAAGATTTTTTATAATCAAATATTGTGTCTCTTCTCAATTTATAATTTAACATAGGAGTAATATTTTTTTAATTATAAAACTAATATTTTTGCTTTTATCTATAAATATCGGTTGATAATTTCTGTGAATAAAAGTTATTTCTTCTAAAAAAACTATTCTTAGCAAATTTGGTAAGATAGACTGATAAATATCCCCGTCAACATATTTTGTTATTTTTTCCCCTTCTTGGAATAATAAAACTGGGAGGAGCGCTACACGTATAAGTTATTTTTGTTTACAAGTCTTACAAATTGGGTCTAATACACGCGTTACTGAACCATCTTTGCGTGTTTCATCTTCGTTTCCTTTTGTACGAAGAAGAAGCACAAAAAAAAAAAACGTGAAAACGGCGTGAATATAAATGACTTGTATGATTTGTATGGAAAAACATTCTCTCTTTGACTTCGATCTCCTTCTGATTTTTTTTATTTTCATGGTTTCTGAAATCAAGTTTTGAAATTGTTTTGAAGATGATGGAACTTCAGAAATACACCCGAACGATTACAAAAATACACCAAAATGATTACAGAAATACATTCAAAGGATTACAGAAATACACCCAAACAGTTACAGAAATACACCTAAAGGATTTAAGAAATACACCCAATATAGGGGGAGACAGTATATTTCTTTTTGAAATCTTTTAATGTTTTACTGGGTAAGGATTAGGCACATGACAGAGACAATCTAAAAAAAATCTAGAAGAACAGTAAAACAATATCTTGAATAATGTTTCTTCGTTTTTTCTGGTGATTTTGATGAAGGAGAAAGAGAAAATGAAAAGAAGAGAATAAATTCAACAAAAAAAGAGGGAGGAAGAGGTGGTGTTGATAACGACGATAACGATGATAACGAGAGAGAAAAATTACGAAGAAGAAAAAGAAGAAGAGGAAGAGGAAGAGGAAGCACGGAGAAAGAAGAAAAAAAAAAAAGGCACAAAAAAACGTAAAACAACGTAAATATAAATGACTTGTATGACTTGTATTGACACTTGTACGTGGAGAATTATTCTAAAACTGGTTGGCGCTAAATTCATTAAAACATGGGCCTGTTAACAAAATTCTTCACTGCTCATGTCTCTCTACATTTAAGGGCCAAAGACAAAAACTAATACAACCGAAATGGTGCTGTGTGTCAGTCCAGGCTTCTGAACTCTCAGAATCCAACATAAGTCCATGCGTCATGCGTCCATAAATAATGCTTTTTTTTTTTTGGTATTATAAATCATGCTCTTTAGTAGCGCAAATTATAGTTAGTGTAAAGTATAATTTCTGTTCTTAAAATTTATTAGAAGTTTTAAAAACATTTTTATTGTTTTTCTGGGAGTAGCATTATTATCTCCCTTAAAAGTAATCAATCAATCAATTATTATTCGAAAGCATATGGTAAATTAATCAATCAAACAAAGTTAATTTAGATAAAATAAAATTTCTTTTCAATCAAATGATAAATTATATTAAGGGAAAGTCTAGGGCCAGCAAATTTATTAAAATTGGGCCAGCATTTAGCCAGTAAAAAAAAAATAAGTGATTCTCCACTATTAGATGAAATTTCACACTATTAAATATACTATTGATAGCTATTTGATGGCTACAACTCACAAAATCTCCCTGCCCTTAGCACTCCTCTTATATTAAATTGAAGCATTTTTAACATGATCAATTAATAACGAAGAAAGAATGCTTGTAAAGAAGTCAATAATATTTTTAAGGAATATAGAAATAGTAAATTGTGATTTTAATTTATTTTTTTAATCAATGATAATATATGTCTTGAATTAGTTTGAATTTCAACAAAATTATATACTTAAATTATCCCATTTATTGAAAATTTATTTGAGCATCATAAAATTGTTCAATTAGAGGTTGGATACCAAGAATTAAATAGATGACTCATCGAAAAAAAAAAGTATAAAAATTTTAAGAAAACAAAAACAAAAAAACAAAAAAAATTCTAAGTTCATATTTCTAATAAAAAAATCACTCTTACTTGTCCATCTTAAATAATTCTGATGAGTTTGGAAAACTCTAAATTAATATGTGTGATGACTAAACATTATTAAAATTAATTAATTGCAAAATTATTTGATCTGAATTTTTATTCAATACATTGATGATTATAATTTTGCTGCAGGTTTAATCATGGGCCGGAAACAAATGTATTGTGCTAAGCCCAATTTACACTCAGCCTTGGTTTTAATAACAAAAATAAATGTGGCTGTTTTAATGTTACTTGGGCCCAAATAATTTTCTGCTCTAAGCCCAAGTGGGTTACATGCTTTCCACTTGCTTTATGCATGTTCCAAATTTTATCAGGAAAGCAAATGTTATTAATGGGCCAAGATCAAATATTGTTGCTACCAAGCCCAATGTTGATGAATGTTTCCATGCCTTATTCGAATCCATGAAGCAAATGAAATGCCTAAATGCTTCCAACGGATTCCACTTCATTATTTTGAAGGATTTCAAATTTAATTAATACATTGGAAACATAAGAAAGAGAGAGGAGATTGATTTGATGGCAATCAATAGTAGCTTACACGCTACTACACAAGCTTGGAGAAATGCACCTAATTAATTTATCTTTCATAACTCTCATAGTTTTGCTTTTCTCTTTCTTCTTTCTTTCTATTTGCTTCTCTTCTTTCTTCGGTCCTTAACCAGAGAACCATGGAAGCTACACCAAGCTACAATCACCGAAAAGAAGAAGTTGCATGCATCAAGACCATCACAATGATGGCAAGAAAACATACTAAAATAAAAATGAGCTGTGGCTAAGATACTTACCAAATGTGGTCAGATTTGGTGAGGTTATCTTGAGCTTTGCATGCTCAAAAAGGAAGAAGAAGATCTCGGCCAGCAAGGGAGATTCTTGAAGCATGACTTGTCTTTGATTCTGCTCAACCACCATAGGGAGTAGCTAGAGTGGCGAAGTGATGGTTGAAGGCAGAGATTAAAGCAGATGAAGTCATCATCATCATGAAGCATCAAGGGCCAGAATTCCATCTTGGAGAGCAAGCCAAGGATGGAGAGCTCGGATTGATGAAGGGTGATGATCAAGAAAGGACTAGAGGTAATTGCATGTTGGTTAATGCATAGTTATCTCTTTTCTCTCTGTGTGGCCGAACCGGTTTTATTGAAGGAGGAAGAAGTTGGTTCAGTTTTGGCTTCAATAAGTGGAGGCTCCCCTCTTCTATATTAAGGGTGGACAGCCATTGTTTGAAGCAAGGAGAAAATTTGAGAGTGCAAGGCACAGAGTTCTCAGAGCTACCTGAGCTAACAGTTTTCTCTTCTCCTTCAATGTATTCAGTTTTGTATTTTTCTGTTTAATTTTGTCATGTCTTGAGTCTCATGGTAAAAGGCAAACAGTGAGGTTTGTAATGAAAAAGCCATAGAGCGGAAAAAGGCAGAGAGTGCAAAATTAAAAGAAAAAGCCATAGATGTCTTAGAGTTCCTTTGATCATCTATGTTGTGTTTCATGATTCTGTGGGAATCCCCTTGTAAGTTGGGTTAGCACTTTACAAATTGTAATCTGTTTGATTATAGTGAAATTCCATCATTGTTGTGATGGAGACTGGATGTAGGCTGCACTGCACTTAGCAGCCGAACCAGGATATATCTTGGTGTAATTTTCTTCCTCTCCTACTCCATTTCTGTTTTCTACTACACAGGAGCAAAAACAAAAATGTCTCGTGCCAAGTGACGAGATAAAATGAAAATGTCTCGTGGCTAGGGACGAGCTAAAAACATAAAAGTCTCCTCTGAATCCAGCAAGTGTTAGCAAGCAAAAAAAGGGGGCTAAGATTCAACCCCCCCTTCTCTTAGCCACTGAAACCATCAATTGGTATCAGAGCTTGGTCTCAAAGAGATCAAGCTTTGCAGCTTGGAGTAAAGATCCTCATGGCAGAAAACAGTGGCGCAAATGTGGTGTCTTATAATCTAACTGAAGGACAATCAAGCAACAGACCCCCTCTTTTCAATGGGAAAAACTATACCTATTGGAAGGAGAGGATGAAGATATTCGTACAAGCAGTGGATTACAGACTTTGGAAGATTATCCTCGAAGGGCCTAAATTTCCAACTACCACAAGTGCAGAAGGAGTTGTTTCTATCAAACCAGAAGCAAGATGGACCGAGGAAGATAGGAAGAAGGTGGAATTAAATGCCAAGGCAATAAATCTGCTCAATTGTGCTATCAGCTTTGAGGAGTACCGACGGGTATCAAGATGCACAACGGCAAAGGAAATCTGGGACAAATTGCAAATCACCCATGAAGGAACCACCATTGTCAAGAAGACTCGGGCAGATATGCTAAACAGAGAATATGAAACGTTTGCAATGAAGGAAGGAGAGTCCATTGATGAAATGTTTGAACGTTTCAATGCTATCATTGTTGGCTTAGATGCTCTGGGAATTACACATTCTGATTCTGTGCTAGTGAGAAGAGTGTTGAGATGTCTCACAAAAGAGTGGGAAACTAAAGCCTTAATTATTTCTGAGAGCAGTAGCTTAGACTCTATGACTCTTGATGATTTGAGAGGAAATCTTCTTGCTTTTGAAAATACCTATTTGAAAAAGGATACAAAAAAGAAAGGAATTGCATTTTCTTCTGTGACTAACCCTCTGGATGATGAATCCAGTGATAATTCTTCTGAAAATGAGTTTGTTTTATTTGCAAAAAAATTCAGGAAAATGGCTAAGCTCAGAGGCAAAGGCAGCAGCACAAAGAAAATAAAGAAAGACCTTAGCAAAGTAACTTGCTATAATTGCAAGGAAATGGGGCATTTCAAATCTGATTGTCCCAAGCTGAAAAAGGAGGAAAAGCCGAAAAGAGGAAAGAAGAAAGGACTGATGGCCACATGGGAAGACTTGGAGAATGATTCTGATGTTGATGATGAAGAAACCGAGACCAAGTCACAAACATGTCTCATGGCAGATCACATAGATCAGGTAGTCTTTCATAACCCTAACACTGAAGATCTCCATCTTATGATAGACCACCTTTCTGAAAAAATAAGATGTTTTCTGCTGGAAAATCAAGAACTTGAACAGCAAATTACCATTCTTAAGGCCGAAAACAGTTTTCTAAAAGAAAAAGTGAGAGAGGCCGAAACTGCTTGTGATCTTGTTGAAGAAAATAAGCAGTTAAGAGCCCAAGTTAGGAGCTGTGAAAGTAACCATTGTGTTCTTGCATATGTGGACTGTTTTAAACAAAATGAAGAGTTGCTTAAAAAGGTTAAAAGACTTGAGGAAGACTTAGCCAAATTTACACAAAGTTCTGAAAGTTTAAATCACATCTTGGCTAGTCAAAAACCTCTTTATGATAAGGCTGGGTTGGGGTTTCATAAATCTGAAAATTCACATTTTGAAAATATTGCTTCATCTTCTAATGACACAAGATTTCAAGATCCCACCTACTTTAACAAAAAGGCAACTCCAAGATTTTGTAGACTATGCAATCGGAATGGACACTTTCCCATTCAATGCTTTTTCGGTGAAAGAATGGTTGGTAACAAGGTTTATAAAATTGTTTTTGATTACAATGGCTTAGGACATAGAAGATGGTTTAACGTAAAAGGATCCAAAAAGATTTGGATACCTAAGGTTACTTAAGCATTGTTTTATAGGTGTGCCTAGCATCCCAAAGGAAAGAAAATGTGTGGTATATGGACAGTGGATGCTCTAGGCATATGACCGGAAAGGCAACCTTCTTCATAAAGCTTGATGACTATGATGGAGGACTTGTCACTTTCGGTGATGATGCAAAAGGAAAAATTGTGGCTGTTGGGAAAGTTGGTAAAAACTTTTCTTCTTGTATAAATGATGTTCTCCTTGTACATGGCTTGAAACATAATTTGCTTAGTGTTAGTCAACTTTGTGATTTGGGTTTTGAAGTTATTTTTAAGAAATCTGTTTGTTTAGTTGTGTGTGAAAAGACTGGGAATGTTCTTTTTGAAGCTAAAAGATGCAACAATGTGTATGGATTAACTCTTGAGGATTTAAAGGAACAAAATGTAACATGCTTCACATCTTTTGAATCTGAAAAATGGCTTTGGCATAGAAAGTTGGGACATGCTAGCATGTATCAAATTTCTAAGCTAGTTAAAAGAAATTTGGTTAGAGGGATTCCAAACATCAAGTTTGATAAGGATCTTACTTGTGACGCTTGTCAATTGGGCAAACAAGTAAAATCCTCTTTTAAATCAAAAGATGGAATATCAACCAAACGGCCATTGGAAATGTTACATATTGATCTTTTTGGTCCTACTAGAACTCAAAGTTTAGGAGGTAAACATTATGGTCTTGTGGTGGTAGATGATTACTCTAGATTTGGTTGGGTACTTTTCCTTGCTCATAAGAATGATGCCTTTTATGCTTTTTCCACCCTTTGTAAGAAAATTCAAAATGAAAAGGATTTGAAAATTGCCCATTTAAGAAGTGATCATGGAAGAGAATTTGAAAATCAAGATTTTGAAAAATTCTGTGATGACTTAGGGATTTCTCACAATTTTTCATGTCCTAGAACCCCCCAACAAAATGGAGTGGTTGAAAGAAGGAATAGAAGCCTTCAAGAAATGACTAGGGCTATGTTGTGTGAGAGTGAAATTCCTAAATTTTTATGGGCTGAAGCTGTGAACACAGCATGTTATATTTTGAATAGAACAATCATTAGAAAAGGGTTAAAGAAAACACCTTATGAGCTATGGAAAGGAACCCCTCCAAATCTTAAGTATTTTCATGTTTTTGGATGCAAATGTTTTGTGCTTAATAATAAAGAAAACCTTGGAAAGTTTGATCCAAAATCCTATGAAGGAATGTTTGTTGGATATTCCACCACAAGCAAGGCCTATAGAGTTTATCTCAAGGAGTATAGGACAATAGAGGAATCCATACATGTTACCTTTTGTGATTCTAACTTAATTCCCAGTATTGTGAAGGATATTGATTCAGATTGTGAAGAGGCTGGAACAAGTAAAGAAAATCCCAAATCTGTTCAAATTGAAGAATCTGTCAGTCCGGTTTTGTCTCGTCAGATTGGAGGAGACATTTCTATTTTGTCTCCTGAACAGGCACGAGCAACTGAAACAGTGAGACAACCAGAAGTTCATCAAAGCTCTACACCTGTCCGAAAGCCTAGAGAATGGAAGTCTATGAGAGGTTACCCTCATGATTTCATCATTGGTGATCCTTCTCATGGCGTAACTACAAGATCCTCCACCAAAAGGCAAACCGAACCTAGCAATCTTGCTCTCTTGTCACAAATAGAGCCCAACAATGTCAAACAAGCTCTTGAGGATCCATCATGGGTTAAAGCAATGCAAGAAGAGCTTGCTCAATTTGACAAGAATAAGGTTTGGACACTAGTACCTCATCCGGATGGTAAGAAAGTTACCGGTACTAAGTGGGTATTTAAAAATAAACTTGGTGAGGATGGACAAGTTGTTCGTAACAAGGCTAGATTAGTGGCCCAAGGTTACGATCAAGAAGAGGGTATAGATTTTGATGAGTCTTTTGCTCCGGTAGCTAGAATGGAAGCAATTAGATTGCTTCTTGCCTATGCCGCCCATAAAGGTTTCAAAATATTTCAAATGGATGTTAAGTGTGCTTTCCTTAATGGCTTTATTGATAGAGAAGTGTATGTGGCACAACCCCCCGGTTTTGAACAAAAGGAGTTTCCAAATCATGTTTTCAAATTAACTAAGGCTCTTTATGGTCTTAGACAAGCTCCAAGAGCTTGGTATGAAAGGCTTAGTGCCTTCTTGTTGGAAAATCAATTTCAAAGGGGTACCACCGACACTACTTTATTTATTAAAGCATCTAATGATGACATACTTCTTGTTCAAGTTTATGTTGATGACATTGTATTTGGATCGGCCAACATTTCCTTGTGTGAAGAGTTTGGAAAACTCATGACTAGTGAGTTTGAAATGAGTTTAATGGGAGAGCTTACCTTCTTTCTTGGTCTCCAAATTAAACAAACTCCTAGTGGTACTTTTATTTACCAAGGAAAGTATGCAAAAGAACTTATCAAAAAGTTTGGCCTAGAAAATTCCAAAGCAATGAATACACCAATGCATCCCAACACAAAACTTGAAAAGGATGATGATGGTCAAGATGTGGATGAAACAAGGTATAGAGGAATGATAGGTTCACTCATGTACCTTACCTCCTCTAGACCGGATATTGTTCAAAGTGTGGGTGTATGTTCAAGATTTCAATCTCACCCAAAAGAATCCCATCTTACGGTTGTTAAACGCATCATTAGATACATTAAGGGAACTTGTGATTATGGCTTGTGGTATCCTAAATCTGATGAATTTTGTGCAGTAGGGTTTTGTGATGCAGATTATGCGGGAGACAGAGTGGATAGAAGAAGCACGTCCGGCATGTGTTGCTTCCTTGGAAGCTCTCTCAACATGTGGTCAAGCAAGAAACAAGCCACAATGGCTTTATCCACCGCTGAAGCAGAATATATTTCCGCATCTGCATGTTGCACTCAATTAATTTGGTTAAAAACACAATTGGAAGATTACAAATTAAAAATCAATAGTATACCCCTATTTTGTGATAATATGAGTGCAATAAATATTTCAAAAAATCCTGTTTTGCACTCAAGAACTAAGCACATTGAGATAAAGTATCATTTTATTAGGGAACATGTGCAAAAGGGTACTATTGATATTCAATTTGTAAAATCAGAAGACCAAATTGCTGATATTTTTACAAAACCCCTCTGTGAAGACAGATTCTGCACCTTAAGAAAAAGATTGGGAATGTTTGATTTAAGTTTTATTGAAAATTTGTGAATATTTGATTCTGTTCAGTTTTGTCTCGTAGGTTTGGACGAGATAAAAAACGCAAGCTTGATGGAGGAGCTCTGTTCAGGGGGAGGCAACACAAATTTAAATTCTTCTGGGCCCCACCTAAAAAATTCTGACCCCACCATGGCAGTTTAGTTAGTTATTCCTTCCTTGAAAAAATAAAATCACAAAATTTTTTTTAGATTGTCTTTTCAAATCTAGTTGGAAGATACATGTTGTCAAATCATATCTTCTCTTTCCAACTAAATCCCTTGATTCAAGGAAAAACTCCCTCTTTATCACTTTTTGAAACTCCCATTTAGATAATAACCGTGCCATTATGGTCATTAACCTCCCATCATCTCTCTCCAATACTCATTTAACGCACCTCTAACCTCCTTCCATCCTCCTCTCATTCGGCCCTCACCCCTTCATATTCAACCCCTCATTCATCCACCATGAAAAAGAAAACCGCTGTTAGGCGAAGTAGCCGAACCCCCATTCCAAAAAACCCACCTTTCTCATCTCCTCCAACCCATACACATATCCATCTCCATTCTACCTCATCCTCTACTCAGTCACCACCCTCCAAGAAAACCGAAACCATGCGCCGAAAGGTTATTGCTCAGAAAACCTCAGGGAGAGGCAAGACAGGGAAGAACAAGCAACCAAATGTTGAAGAAGATGAAGAAGCGTCTCAGACTACTCCACCTCCATCACCACCAAAAAGATCTACCTCTCATGCGAAAAGCTCTCACAAGAAACAGAAAACCTTTACTCTGCATGACACAAGCGAACCCCCCAATCTGGAATCTCTAGAGTTCAAAAACAAATTCCACAAAACTCATTCACATTTTGATCCTTCTCGCTTCCACTCATGTGCATTCTATGAATTTCACAAAGACGTTCTTCTGCAGCGCAATCTCTGCCCCTCTTACTTGGTGAACCTACCAAATCTTGCCACCAAAGGAATGAACTTTTCGTCTCTGTTTGATGCTCTGAAATGGACTCCTCTGACTCACATTCAGAAATTGGTATACCCGGGGCTGGTCCGGGAATTTTATGCAAACATGCGCTTGATTGGTGGGTCAATCCACTCTTATGTCAAGCGTGTTTACATAACCCTCACTCCTCAAACCATTGGTGCTGCCCTTGGGTATGAAGATGAGGGACCAAAGGTTTATATGGTTGATAAATGGGATGATCAAGTGGGAGTTACTCAACAAACTGTAATGCAACACATCTGTGCCAACCTGTCCGGGCTTGATGGATTAATCCCAACTCACAAATCCCTCGGCCCAGAGAACTCTCTGTTACACCGTATCATCACTCATATCATCACTCCTCAAAGTGGTTCTCATCATAGAGTAACAGTTTCTGACTCTATCATCCTCTTTGCTCTTATTACTTCCACTCCAATTTCATTTGCTTATATTATGACACGTCATATGTGGGAAGCAGTAAGAAGCACAAAAAAGGCTAATCTTCCTTATGGCATGTTTCTTACATGTATATTTAAATATTTTAAGGTTGATTTGTCTAATGAATCTGTTGAGAACAAAGTGTCACAGATTAAAGGAGGAGGAGTTTCGAACAAGAAAAGCAAGAAATCTGTTGCATCCGAACCCTCTCTAAGCGATTTGGAAAGCCACCCTGAACCCTCAAAGGTGACGGCATCCATCAGGGAGGCTCTCAGTGAATTCCGCAATATGTCCAAAGTGATGCTAAAGTCAAGCAAGGCTGCCCGGAAATTGGCATATGCAAATGAGAAAGCCTGGAGGAAGTGCTATGAAAGGGTCGGTTTCATGATTCAAACCTTTGATGATGAAATGGGAACAGGAGATTCTGAAGATGATTCTGGTTCTGAATTCAATGTTTCTGATGATTAGTGACTATTTCTCTACTCTTATTTGATATTGGCAACAATAGGCTCAATCCTTCTTTTGTTTTTTGTAAAGGCATAACTTGATACTCTCTGCCGTATGATACTCTGAACAATTACTGCTTTGTTATAAATATTATGTATTGCTCATGTCTCTTATTGCAGGTCCTTATGCCCCTTGATGCCAAAAGGGGGAGGAGATTTAGATTCCAAAATTGAAATTGGAATGAAACAGGGGCTGATTGAAACAGGGGCTGATTGAAATTGAAATAAAACAGGGGCTGGAAAAACAGGGGATAAGGGTTGAAATTTTCAAATTGAAAATTCATGATTACCCTTATTCAAAGAATGCATGTTTCTATTATATTTCCTGCTGTATGTACTGCATTTGGCATTTGGTTTACTATGATGTTTGATATATTGATGCCTGGCTGATGGTTCATCTTTGATAAACCTGTTGGTTTGAAAATTTACATTTGGCAGTTCCTTTAAGCTGTGTTATTTAACAACTGCCATGTTTTGATGTGCTAATATGTGTTTCAAAAATATTTTCCTTATTTTGAATGACATTGCTCTGATATCTGGACTGGAAAATATTTGGAAACTTTCTGAACAACACTGGTTTGTGTTCTGTTGATATGTGTAAGTTTGAGCAGTAAATCAGTTTATGATATCAAATGAGTTTTTGATTATCAATTAAAACTGCTCATAAATCAAGCATTTAGCATCATAAAATATGCTAAATAACATTACTACTTGAAGCTTGATTTAAAAATGTTACAGGTAGAGTGCTTCCCTTGGTAACATAAGCATACATCAAGGGGGAGCAATGTGACATTTTGAAAGGGGGAGAAATTCAAATCAAAGGGAGTATTCTTTACTCATTCTCTAAATTTTTCCATTTCAATTTTAATAATGTTTGTCATCAAGGGGGAGATTGATGAGTTTGGAAAACTCTAAATTAATATGTGTGATGACTAAACATTATTAAAATTAATTAATTGCAAAATTATTTGATCTGAATTTTTATTCAATACATTGATGATTATAATTTTGCTGCAGGTTTAATCATGGGCCGGAAACAAATGTATTGTGCTAAGCCCAATTTACACTCAGCCTTGGTTTTAATAACAAAAATAAATGTGGCTGTTTTAATGTTACTTGGGCCCAAATAATTTTCTGCTCTAAGCCCAAGTGGGTTACATGCTTTCCACTTGCTTTATGCATGTTCCAAATTTTATCAGGAAAGCAAATGTTATTAATGGGCCAAGATCAAATATTGTTGCTACCAAGCCCAATGTTGATGAATGTTTCCATGCCTTATTCGAATCCATGAAGCAAATGAAATGCCTAAATGCTTCCAACGGATTCCACTTCATTATTTTGAAGGATTTCAAATTTAATTAATACATTGGAAACATAAGAAAGAGAGAGGAGATTGATTTGATGGCAATCAATAGTAGCTTACACGCTACTACACAAGCTTGGAGAAATGCACCTAATTAATTTATCTTTCATAACTCTCATAGTTTTGCTTTTCTCTTTCTTCTTTCTTTCTATTTGCTTCTCTTCTTTCTTCGGTCCTTAACCAGAGAACCATGGAAGCTACACCAAGCTACAATCACCGAAAAGAAGAAGTTGCATGCATCAAGACCATCACAATGATGGCAAGAAAACATACTAAAATAAAAATGAGCTGTGGCTAAGATACTTACCAAATGTGGTCAGATTTGGTGAGGTTATCTTGAGCTTTGCATGCTCAAAAAGGAAGAAGAAGATCTCGGCCAGCAAGGGAGATTCTTGAAGCATGACTTGTCTTTGATTCTGCTCAACCACCACAGGGAGTAGCTAGAGTGGCGAAGTGATGGTTGAAGGCAGAGATTAAAGCAGATGAAGTCATCATCATCATGAAGCATCAAGGGCCAGAATTCCATCTTGGAGAGCAAGCCAAGGATGGAGAGCTCGGATTGATGAAGGGTGATGATCAAGAAAGGACTAGAGGTAATTGCATGTTGGTTAATGCATAGTTATCTCTTTTCTCTCTGTGTGGCCGAACCGGTTTTATTGAAGGAGGAAGAAGTTGGTTCAGTTTTGGCTTCAATAAGTGGAGGCTCCCCTCTTCTATATTAAGGGTGGACAGCCATTGTTTGAAGCAAGAAGAAAATTTGAGAGTGCAAGGCACAGAGTTCTCAGAGCTACCTGAGCTAACAGTTTTCTCTTCTCCTTCAATGTATTCAGTTTTGTATTTTTCTGTTTAATTTTGTCATGTCTTGAGTCTCATGGTAAAAGGCAAACAGTGAGGTTTGTAATGAAAAAGCCATAGAGCGGAAAAAGGCAGAGAGTGCAAAATTAAAAGAAAAAGCCATAGATGTCTTAGAGTTCCTTTGATCATCTATGTTGTGTTTCATGATTCTGTGGGAATCCCCTTGTAAGTTGGGTTAGCACTTTACAAATTGTAATCTGTTTGATTATAGTGAAATTCCATCATTGTTGTGATGGAGACTGGATGTAGGCTGCACTGCACTTAGCAGCCGAACCAGGATATATCTTGGTGTAATTTTCTTCCTCTCCTACTCCATTTCTGTTTTCTACTACACAGGAGCAAAAACAAAAATGTCTCGTGCCAAGTGACGAGATAAAATGAAAATGTCTCGTGGCTAGGGACGAGCTAAAAACATAAAAGTCTCCTCTGAATCCAGCAAGTGTTAGCAAGCAAAAAAAGGGGGCTAAGATTCAACCCCCCCTTCTCTTAGCCACTGAAACCATCAAATTCTAAGATTGATAGAGTATTATCTTTAAAATAATTTAAAAATATAAAAATTCTAGTCCAAAAATCAATATTCACATTTAACTTAGAATTTAAACAAATATCACAAGAAAAAAAAAATTAAAATATCCCTTTCTTTAAGGAGTGTTGTTGATAGTTACTTAAAACTACTTATACAATGCTAATATAAATGGGTAAAAGTTAATTCTGATTTTGCTATAAGTTGGTCTTGGTTTCTTGATTAAAGGAGTCTTAACTCCTATATATATATATCCTACACTGATAGTGATTTGGGGGTGATGTAACATCAATGAATAAATTACTATTTGTATCCATAAAAGATACAAACGCTAACAAATGTATCCATAATTCCATATAAGAATAAAACGTCAATTGTACTCACAAAAGTTGGCTTCCGTGTGCCAAGAATACCCTAACGGACCAATTGTGTAACCAACATCCGGGTACTCTTGGCACACAGAAGCCATCTTCCGTGATTATAATTGTCGTTTTATTCTTATATGGATACATTTGTCGGCATCTGTATCTTTTATGGATACAAATGGTAATTTATTCTATCATCAATTTATACGAGAGAATAAGTGAATACTTTCTTTTTGTGTGTCAAATGTATAGTACAATTCTTTTTCAATTTCTGCTCTGCTTCAAACACACACATGCTTCTATCTTTACTCTCTAATTCATATTGAAGCTTTATAAAAATTAATCATGCACCAAAATCTGTTTAGCAAGCTCTCCAGTATTCACACTGGAAGCGAGCTATGGACAATAAATATAATGCCTTGATGAGATGTAAAACTTGGGATCTTGTTGTTCCACCACCTCACACTATCATTGTTGGGTCTAAATGGGTTTTCACTATAAAAAGAGATCAACATGGTAATATTTTGAGATACAAAGCTAAGTTAGTTGCACAAGGATACTATCAAATAGAAGGAATTGATTTTGATCTAGTGTATAGTCCTGTCATTAGGCCCAGTACTGTTAAAATAATCATTAGCTTAGCTCTCTCTCTAGGATGGACTATGAGACAGTTTGATTTTGACAATGCTTTTCTTAATAGAAAATTTGAGAAACAGATTTTTATGACTCAACCAAGTGGTTACTCACGAGGCTTACCTAGTCAGGTTTGTAAATTAAGAAAGACTATTTATGGCATCAAACAAGCTCCAAGAGCTTGGTTTAATACACTGAATAACACCCTGAAACAGTTTGGTTTTTCTAACACTAAATCAGATCATTCTCTATTTGTCAAGCATAATTCTGGTTCAAGAAATTTTTTATTGGTGTATGTTGATGATATTGTTGTCACAGGCAACAATGTTACTGAAATTAATCAACTTATTCATGATTTGAATCAGATTTTTCCTCTCAAAGATTTAGGAAATTTTTATTATTTCTTGAAACTTGAAGTGCATACTGTCTCTAAAATCAACCTCTTACTTACTCAACAAAAATATGCTATTGTGTTGTTAAAAAGGGCTAAGTGAAAAACTGTAATCCAATGCCTACTTCTATGGCATCCATTCTAAAATTAACAGCGAGTGAATATGAGCAATTTGACAATCCAAAGTTCTATCGATCTATAGTTGGGGCTTTTCAATACCTAACTATAACAAGATCTTATCTCTCCTATTTTGTGAATAAAGTTTCACAATTTATGCATGATCCTCGATTGCATCATTAGAAAGCAGTCAACAGAATTCTTAAATACTTAAAAGGACTTTAGATCATGGTTTAATCTTTCATAAAAGCACTAATTTTTGTTTGTTTATTTTTTCAGATGCTGATTAGGCTGGAGATGTTGATGATAGAAAATCGATCACTAGTTATTGCATTTATCTTGGTGATAATTTGATCTCTTAGAAGAGTAATAAGTAAGACAAAGTGATTGAAGTAGTATTGAACAATTTGAACAGATCACTTGCAGCAGCACAATTTGAACTTGTCAGCATTCAACAATTATTGAGAGAATTTAGAATCCCTCAACCGATTACTTCTACAATTTTTAATATTTAAGAGAATTTAGAATTTGAACTTGGCATTTAAAATTTTTAATACCAATAATACAAAGAGTTTTACCGAGAAGAAATTTATCTTAATCTAATATATAGTTTCCCTTTACATATTTTTATTGAATTGAAGCTTCAAATTCAATTTGCACATATCAGTTTTTCACTCCTAATATATCATCTTTGGCAAAAGGAAGAGAAAAATAAATCTATAATAAAATATATCAAAAAATCACTTTAAGGAAGTTTAAATGGAAGAAGAAAATACAAAAAGCATTGATAATATCAATAAATCATAAAAAAGAAAAAAAATTATATAAAAAATAATTCAAGAAAATAAAAATAATAATATTAATAATAACTATATAAATTTAAATACATAAAAAAATAGACTAATATATAATAAAATTGAGATGAGTATATTTTATTATTAAAAAAATAAAATTAAAATAAAATAAAATTATAAGTTAAAACCGTAAGAGCAATAAAAAGATGATTCTGATAATTTTGTTTTTTCAAAGACAAAAAAAAATAATTTTTTAACAAATGTAATTTGTATTTATAGAATTTAATTTAAATAAGTAATAAATTATCTTATTTTATTATATCCCTTAATTCATATAATTTGATTTTCACTCCATATGAATCTATTTTTTTCAACAGAAATGATATGATTCTTGTGTAATACAATAATAATAATAAGGGTCACTCTCCGGTACAGATCAAAATTGATACAGATATACAGAGACTCATTGTTTAGTTGACGCGTATACTGTGATTGCAGAATGGAGCAGATTTTTGCCAGCAATTGTCCCCCTAAGCCACGGCTTAATGGTGAAACCAAATGCGACTCATCCCTCTGTGTGTTGGCCTCCGTAACGGGCAAATTGGTGAGTTGGTGAGTTTGGGTTATGGGTCTCTTTGTTCATTTATTTTTGGACCATGGGAATAGTTTGAAAAAAAAGTATTGGGTTGGGGAAGAGGATAATTGAGGAAGTCACCGTCGTGTTCCATGGATTTTTTTAACTGGGTTGTACAATTAAAAAACATTAATATAAAAAATGCATATAAAATAATAAAAAAATAAATTAAATATAAAATAATATTTAATTAAATATTTTAGATTATATATATTAACTATAAATATAATATATGATTATATAATATAATTTTTAAAACAGTTTAATTAGGTATCTTTTAAAAATAATTTTTTATTCAATTTTTTTATTATAATATTTAAAAAAATAAAATAAATACATCTAAATAGATTTAGTATCTTTTTAAAATTAAATACACATTTAAAATATAAATTAAATAAAACTCAAATTTAAATTTTAAGATTTCTATTTCAATTTTAACATTTTTAGTTATTAACAAATTACAATTTAAATATACATCCCAAAATCAAATTAAATAAAATTTAAAATTTTGATTTTAAAATTAATAAAGACTTTAATTATGAAAAAAATATTAATACTAGAGTAAATAATAAAATTTTTAACTTATACTATAATAAAATATGTTAGATATATTTTTATTGAATAAGATCTAAAAAATTTAACTTAATTATTTATTTTAATAATTTAGAAAACGTTAATGTTCAAATAAGTAATGAAAAAATTCAAGTAATAATAAAAAATTAAGAAATATTAAAGGCATTTTTATCGAATAAGATATAAAAAATAAATTTTATTTTTAATGTTTAAATTTAAATTTTGTATTTATGATTTTGGATGTGTTTTAAATTATTTTATATATAATTTAATAATTTTAGATGTGTTATAATTGAAAAAAATAATTTTTATGAACATACATTTTAATAATTTAAAAAACGTTAATGTTCTAATGAGTAGTGAAAAAATGCAACTAATAATAAAAAAATAAGAAATATTAAATGAATTTTTATTGAATAAGATGTTAAAAAGTGACATGTGACATATTTTAACTCTAAAATTAGAGATATATAATAAATATATTTTAATTAAAATTTAATTTAATAATATTATTTGAATTAAAAGATTGATTAAAGACAAAAAATTAAAAGATAACTAGCATTTTTCTTTTTAAAAAATATAATTTATAGCAAGAAACACTCTAACCTAGTGACAGTTAAGTTGTTCTCAATCCATTAAATCCCTTGCTTAAAACTCACATTCAAATATAATTAAAAATTAATAAAATGATCTTATTTTTTTAATCTTCTGCATTTCTAATAGGATTTAGATAATATTTGCTCTGCTATATATAATATATAATATATGTAATATACATAAAATAATTAATAATATTATATTTAAATTTAAATTTTTATTTTAATTTATATTATGTATGTAATAATAGTTATATAAATTTTAAAATTTAAGTTTATTTGTTAAATTTTAATAATTATAGGAGCGAGGGCGGATATCTGCTTGAACGAGTTAGGATTTAATTTTTTACTATTTATACGGGTTATTGCAAAAATCTGCCCCTACTCACCCCATTATCATCCCTAATTTTTAATAATTAAGGGAGAAAGAACAGAAGATGCAAATGTTAGTTAATCAATTTGATTGTTAAAAGTAGGTAACTCTTTTCACCTATTTTTTGTTTGTCTCTATTACATTCTATCTCATTGTATCCTATTCGATTTTGCGATATTTGAGAATTGCCGTCAGTACCTCAGTGTAAGTTCGAGATATTCCCTTGTTTTACAGTTTAGGGCTATTTAAACTAATCAATTTAAAATTTTTCAATGTACTAGTAGAACAGAAGATGCAAAAGTTAATTATTCAAAAAATATTATTAAGTTAAAATATAGTGTTAGAAAGAGGTCTTTAATTTAATAATATTTTAGACATAATTTATTGTTTGAATTTTTCAAAAAGGCATAGATAATGAGAGACTGGAAAATTTACTTGCAAATTTTTTATTTTAGTTTATTTGTAATTATATAATGTATTGTAATATGTTAACTTTTATTAATTATATATTGTAATATAAATTTATATATTTTTAGTAGTTATTGAGAAATACCTATGTACAAAAATATAATATGTATTAAATGATAGAATATATACAGATTAAACAAATTGACAAAAAATAAATTTAAAAATTCTAATAAAATATAAATTGAATATTTTTTGTGTATTTCAAGAGAACATAAATTAATTTTCTTTACATAACGTGTAGGACAAATTTATTTTTGATAATATAACCCTTTTGGTATATTAAGTGATAAATATTAATTCTTTCCATTCTTAAATATGTTGCTCAACAGCACTGATTAAAAAAGGCACGTAATTAATATTAACAATCTCACAATAGATAAAATTTCAAATTTCAAAACTAACCCATCATTCAATTTTCTTTTAAACACTTAGGGTGAAGACATTAAAAAAAAATAAACCACTTAGAGTGAATGTTTGGAAAAAAAATCCCAACATCAAATGCATTTCTTTAATATTCACAGGAAATTATTGTGCACCAAAGATTCACTAAATATCCTTCCTTTTGTTATTTTTATCCATCTAAACTAAATATGCTTAGACTCAGTTATAACAGTTTTCCAATTCAATTAATATTTAAGCAACACATATAGTCAAATTCATTAATATACTCACATTTGTGTACCAATAACAACCAAAGAATTTTGTATCATAAATCAATTAAAAAATGCAATAAGGCATACCAAAAAAACGGAGTCCAAGAAGTAAAATTACGCTTACAGAGTTACCAATTAATCACGTTAACTAAGCTATGGCTCTATCACAAGCTAATCCTAACACATATCACAACAAGCTCTGGCAACTTCTGCCAAGCTGCTTCCTCCTAACTAGGACAGTGCTAAGTGTCAACATGCTATTCAATCCATGAGAATATCTGTATTTCTACATCTGTACACTATAAATGGCCTAATAATAATAATAATAATAATAATATATAATTGATCTGTCACCTTATAACTCAGTCTTTATTATGCATTGTCACCTTATAACCCAGTCTTTATTATGCATTATGAGTTATAACTCAGCATTAACTATTATTCATTCTTTTGCTTGTAACTGATACCTTCATTACTGACTTAATGACCATCATTTAAATCTTAATGACCAAACGTTCATAACATGAATATCATTTATCAATTCTATGCCTATAAAAGCTAAGGAACCTTCTATATCTAATCTCAAGGGGCAACATGATAAGTTCTATAAGTTTTATATCATGTCTTACATTCTATATTCATAGAATTATTCTTATACCTCTTAAACACTTACTGATTTGAGCGTCAGAGTGTCTTTTGCAGGTATCCACTCCCTTGTTCTCTCATTACCGACGTATAACTCATCTTGACGGAGAGCTTACAAGTATTCACCGACGGAAGAGTTATACACTTGCCAATCTCAGCAAGAACAATTGGCGCCGTCTGTGGGGAGAGTAAAATAATTTATACTCCCCTCAAGTTCATAATACTTGAATTACATTCAAATTTTTGAACCAATTTCAACAATCTTATTTAAGATTTTATTCAATACCTCTTATCAAATTTTAATCTATCGTAACTTTTTATAAGGTTTGTATTTTATACCTTCAAATTGCTTCACTTTTACGTATCATAATATTTCACATCTTATAATCGATCAATTAACCAATCCGAGAATAAACTCGACTTTCAATCAATCCGAAAACAAACTCGGTTTTCAATCAAACCGAGTACAAACTCACTTACCAATTTTGCTTTCTTTGTCAAAGTTCTCTACTTACACAAATAACATTATTTATTTTATTCACACATATTTTTACATTTATATTTTGTGTAACTAATATTTACTGATTTATTAGTTATATTCAAATCTCAATATATGTTTTATATAATAATGACATATAACAACCATGTCAATTGAATTTTTATTTCATTAGGTGCTATATTCTTATTGCTTAATGATTTTATTTATACAATTAAATGACAGTAATGATGAGTTCAAATCTTAAAATTGGATTCCATCAAAAATTAATTATATATCAATTGTATATAACTGTTACATTATTCACTTTATGCTATTAAATTTTATGTTATTGTTTTTTAATGTAGAAAATTAAACAGACAATTTACTATTATTGCACGAAGAATATCCATTGTCATACTATAAGTATTGCTAGAAACATTATGCTAAATGTATAATTCAATAACTATTATCTTATTGCTTTATTATCAAATTAAAGCATGTCCTACAAAACAAAATTCAAATATTCACATTTGACATGTATGACATTCATATATGTCGTCTTCTTCTCTACAATTATCAACTTTCAAGGTATATTTTTTTACTTTGAACTATTTTACTTTTACAATATATATTATTCAATATATGTTGCGACTTTATACCTATTCATTTTCTCAATTTATCTTATTCATGTCAGACCTTCACTATAAATTGTAAATATTCAATAACTAATTGCTTTGAGCGAGAAATTTATTAATAAGTTGTTGTGGGTTGGAAAAATTCCCAAGACAATTAACCATTATATCCTCGGATCATACAATCGATTCCGTCAATGGATATCTATCTCTGAACTTTTCAGTTCATATACAATCAAATGCTAAAATCGTTCTTAAGCGAAAAAATATCCCCCACACAACTATTTTGATTGAATGATGACTCTTATCACTAAATTATTTTTTGAATAAGTGTCGACATACACTACAACAATATAGATTATTTTTTAGGGTTATAATGTGTAAAAGAAAATTAAAATTTGTCAAAAAAATAAATTTTGACACTATTTTAACTATAAAAATATGTTAATAAAAATTTTGTCAAAAATAGTATTTTTAACATATAAGTGATTGTGAAAAAAATTTAAATCTTATTTTGATAAATATTGGCTGTCAAAAATAATTTGTTAGAAAATTTTGAGAATATATTTTCTGTGATACTTATTAATTGTCAAAAATACTATTTATTTTGACACTTATTGACTATAAAATATTTTCAACAAAAATTTTTAACAAAGAATGAAATGAGATCTTGAAACTAAAGAATAAATTAAGATTTTGAAGATAAAGAATGAGTAATATAATCTTAAACTGAGAGCAGTGTGATGTCAAAATTAACAGAGCCCAAAGAAGAAGAAAAATAGTGGAGTAAATTAAAAACAAATGAGTATCAAAATTGAGGAGTAATTTTCTGCGGTCAAATTATTCATCAAGAAAACATAGAAAATTTGACATTTGTGATATTTGTCAAAAATATATATTAATTTTGACATTTAATTATGGTGTTAAAAAATAAAATGTTAAAATAACTCTATTTTCTTGTAGTGATAATAACCCGACTAAGCTTGGGGGCTCACCATATATCATTATTCACTTATCTTTTAACCGAGTTATAACTCATTTTATTTTCTAAGCTTAGCCTGGATCATATGATCGGCGGACAAAGTTTGGGGGCTGTGATCCGTCACCTTATAACTCAGTCTTTATTATGCATTATGAGTTATTACACACCAAACGGTCATAACATGAATATCATTCATCAATTCTATGCCTATAAAAGCTAAAGAACCTTCTATATCTAATCTCAAGGAGCAACATGATAAGTTTTATAAATTTTATATCATGTCTTACATTCTATATTCATAGAATTATTACACACAACACATGATAACTTCTATTTCATGTATTACATTCTATATTCATAGAATTATTCTTATACCTCTTAAACACTTACTGATTTGAGCGTCAGAGTGTCTTTTGCAGATACCCACCCCCTTGTTCTTTCATTGCCGACGTATAACTCATCCCGACAAAAAACTTGAAGACATTCATCGACGGACGAGCTATACACCGGCCAAACTCACCAAGAACAATAATATATAATAAAAATTAACTTATTTGAATTATTTTTTTATTATTATTCATTCATTCAATAATTAAATACAACTAAGCACAACAAAATAACTTTTTATTTTCTTATTCATTGAGTCACATATATGATAAATAAATTGTATTAATTATTTTAAAATATATTTTAAATAAATTGTGCACGAAAAGAATAAAAAAGAAAAGAAAATATGCTAAAATGAAAAATATAATAGAAGTTACATTCGAAGAAGTATAATAAAATAGTTTAATATATTAAATTATTTAGTATTATTAATTATTATTGGCATTATATATTAGTTAAAAATATCTTAATTCTCTAGTTTGATCGCAGATCTATTATTTAAATATCTAATAAATTAATGAAATAAATTAATTGATACGCATAATTAACATAATTAATTTAGTTTAATTAATTAAAAAATAAATTAAAAAATACTTCTAATACAATAATTAAACAATATTTATATTATCTGTTTTATTTATAATTTTATTATATACTTTATAAATTAATTAATTAATTAACTCATATAATAAATTATAATTAATTAATATAAATTATAATAAATTATATAATATTTAAATATTTAATTTAATTAATTTATTATAATAAATTAAATTTAATAAATTAAAAAATAAATCAAAATCCACTTTCAAAAAATACATCACATCAATTCTATCGTTAAATATAAAATTTCGATTTTAATATAATAGAATAGATAATAGATAACTCAACCTATTTAGATAGAGACTTGGGGGACCGAAATTTTGGTTCGCTGAGTTTTTTAAAACCGCTTGAGTTATGATGATAACTATGGTGTAAATAGTTTCCTTTGTAACCATTTTAATTTTTAAATGCATACATTTAATTTTCAGTAGCCGACTCTACAATTTAATAATGGCCTTTTCTACATCTCATTATTTAAGCTTACCCTTATATTTTCATGTTTGATTCTTATTTAATTTTTCCTCGGGTAATGCTTTTTTTTTTTTTTTTGCTCAACTTATCGAAGGCGAAAATATTATTACATTACCTTGTTTGATTGAGAGAAGAAAATTCCAAATGCACGGAAAGAGAAAAGACATGCATGATATGAACTAGAAAAAGATCTACAATATAACAAGTTATACAAACAAGACCCTTTAGCAAATAACCCAGCAACATACATCAACATTAAAAAGACACTCCAAGTAAAATTAAAAGTTAAAACACACTACTAGTAGTTCATGACGATGATTTGTTTTGATTAAGGGTGGCTGCTGCGGCGAGGGATGCAGCGACACCACCAGGAGTAGTTTTCATGTCCGCCTTGTTTCTAATCTCGGCACCGATCACTCCCTCTGCGTCCTCTCTCGTCACCGCCTTATCCGACGGCAGCTTCTCCTTTGCATCCTGCATTATTATATATTACGTTCTATTTTCTATTATTAGAATGGAGATTGAATAAATATAAAACTAAAAATAAAAATACCTTACACTTATAAATTATATAAAAATTTTATCATTAAAAATATAAAATTTGTAATATATATATATATATATATATATATATATATATATATATATATATATATATATATATATATCAATATGATGATTAAATAATATTAAAAAAAGTATAAATGTCACACGTTGTTTAGAATTTTATTTTTATTTAAATTATATTTAGTTTTAAAAGTAGTAACATTGTAACAAGAAATTGATCTGACCATCCTACAAATAAATAATACTAATTAAATAATAGAAAAATATAGGCTACTAACATATTATTTGCCAACTTCTGCCAACTCTTATTTATAATTGTGTTTTATGGAAATGTGTTCGTTGATGTGTCTAATAATTAATATATTTTAAATGCATATATAAAGAGACACATCCAGAAAATATATCTATAAAGACATTTCTATTAAACACAGCTATAAAAAAGACATTTTTATTAGACACATCCACGAATATACTTCCATGAAACACAATTATAAATAAGAGTTGACAGAAGTTGGCAGATATGCTATTGGTAACGTAACGGAACCGTTAAATAATAATTTTTATAAGAGATTTTAATAGGGAATAAATTCTAAACATTGAAAAAAAAAATTGTTTTCCATGTTATAGATTTGCTCAAAAAATAAACAAAAATAAGTCACCGTTAAGACATCAGATAAGGTTGTCTTCTGAAAATCACCCATAGTCCTTAAATTCTTGGTGGCGGCAGACTGAGCTACGGCTGCCAAGCCGCCGGGTTGAATCTCATTCTTTCCGGTGGCTCTCATTTCCGCAGCTTGTATAGCTGCAGCGTCACTCTGATCCACTGGCTTGTCGCTGGCGGGAGCCAACGTCGTTGCTTCTAGAGCCTCCCCAATGGTTATAGCATCTTTATCTAGAGCCGAGCCAGGAGTTTTCATGGGCACATTTGGCTCCACAAATTCACCCACAACCTGTGTATTAATTCATAATTATTAGTCATTATCATCTATTTTTTATGACTAAGAATTAGTAATTAATTTTAATTTATCAAATAATAGTTTACAAAAATATTATACTACTAACAGAATTTATTATTTTTAATTATATTTTTAATTATTAATTAAATTTTTATAGTTTAATAATCTAAAAACATATTTATAACTCACACTTTTAACTAATTACCACTATAAAAGAAACCGATATTAACAGTAGTTATTTTTGCGTTTTACAGATGGCCGCTAAACAGAATACCAACTATTTAAAAACCAGCAATTTAAAAACTGCCCACCTTTAGAAGGCGGAAATTAGATTTTGCTAATATCTGCCTATATTGTAGTGTACGAAAAAAAAATTCTAATGATCTTTATTTATCCTTTTAATAATTTACATATTTACAAAGGTCAGTTAGCTAAAATTTATACTAAGGATATAATAACAGTCTAAAAAATATATATTAAAATTAATTATTAAAAATAACCACTAAAAAATAATAACCCACCTATCATTGTATAAAAATTTTCTATCAGCTTAAGTTGAAAAATATTATGATATAAAATATAATTATTTATCTATTTTATTTTATTAATTTAAATTTTAAAAAAATTGATGAAAATTTAAGTACAATCAATTTTATATGAAATTAATAATTAAGAGTTATTAGATAAAAATTTAATCAAATCAGTCAAATCATCTAACGTTTGTGTAACTAACTAAAAACATTGCTCTCAAACCTGTTCTCCCACGCTTTCCGTAATGACACGGTTGACGCCAATTTTACTCTCCAACACGCATATCCCTTGGTCCTTTGCCACGCTAGAGACGTCTCCACGGCCCACAAGACCCGCAGAGACATTGGTGACTGCAGCAGACTGCATGACGGAAGCCGGGCCACCTTTTTGGGTTTGTCCCAGTGCCTGGTTTTCCGTCGCTTGCATGAGTGCCGCGTCTTGCGGCATGATTGGTTCGGATGCCAAGTCCCCTGAGACATTAAAAATATCACCGTACTTGATCGGATCTTTGTGCTCTTGTCCTTCTTCTTGTGGTCTCCGAGGTGTTTGTTGTTGGCTCATGATGAAGAAGTTTGTGACAAGTTAGGAAGAGCTTTTTGGAATAGTTCAAGTGGGTATATCCTGGGATGATGTTGGTGGAGCTTATATATATAGGAAAAAACTCCTTGCTACTAGTAACTTCCTACGTAAATTAATAATAAATATAACACTATGTAATATGTAATATTAATGTATATATTTTATTTTTATTATGAGGTTCAATGTATGTATAATTATAGGATAATTTACTTATATAAAGTGATTATTGAAGTGGGATGTTATTAAATTATTCTAAATGTGATGCATTATAATTTTGTCTTCTTTATTTTTATCTTAACAAGTAAAACTTGTAGTTATGGTACGAAAAATAGATCAGAGAAGAAAAAATTGTAGTACATTCATATTTACGAAATTTTAATAATATTTATCTTTAGTCAATTTATATAAGTAAATTATCTATAATTATAAGAATAGTTATTAATCTAATTTGAGTTACAAACCAAGAATTTAGGATTATTGATCAAGATTACCTGAAGAAAATATGTAGTTTGTGAAATGTGAATATCCTCCTTGTTCTAGAGGATGGTGGTAGGTGCACAATATTTTAGATTTAGTTATTTAGGGTAAATTATATGGACAAACTAGTTGAGGATTAATATTATACAGATGTTTTAAAATTAAATTATGTTACATGCGTGTCTTATTTGTTATTCTATATAAATTGAATTATATGTGTTTTATTTAAGTTTTTTTAATATAAATCGAATAAAATAAACTCGATTTAGATTTAATTTATTATTATATAGGCCTTTTACTAACGCCATGATAAATTAAAACTATTGAATTCGATTGAAAATTTATAGTAAATCAAAACAAATGAATTTGATTTACAAAAAAATGTCTATGCTAAATTAAAATAACTGGTTTCGATTTATAAAAAAAATTGTCGTAGATAAATTGAATCAAATGATATTTTGGAGCTCTAACTTTAGTACATCGAAACAATTTGTTTCGAGATTTTTTTCTTTCATAAATTAAATTCAATTGTTTCAATTTACTATAGTTGTGTGTTGTCAAAAGTTATTACCTAGTAAATTAAATTTATTTGTATCAATTTATTATGTATCATACTAAATCAAGTCCAATTGATTCGATTTATATTAAAAACAGCCTAAATTAAGTTTAATTGATTTGATTTATGTAGAGAATGTAAAACGAAATACGCATGTAAATCTATTTAATTAATTAAAGACATATATGTAATATTCATCTTTAATTACTTTATTCATATAAGAGAAAGTATTGGGAATCAATATTAATTATGTACAATGTGTACAATAAATTAAAAAAAAAAAGGTAAAATTAAAATTAAAAATTAGATCATTAATTAATTATTTAATTTCAAATTTTAAAATTTAAAAATTAAGATTAGTATTTAAATTTATTCACACTATACACGGTTATTTCTAATCTTACTATAACTTTCAATACACGTCCAAAACTCATCGTCATCTTTTCCGGTTCTCACCTCGCGTCACTGAATTTCTTGCCGGCGAGGCCGCCGCATCCTCCCATCGACACCATCCTCACCTCCGCCAGTCAGCCCGATGCACCTTGCCCTCTGACGCTCAGCCTAACGTTGTTGTCGCTGTTTTCATGCCTCTCTTCTGAACCGGCTTCGCTTTCTCCTATTCTTTCAAGCCTCTTCTCACCGATGATACCACCATACTCTTCTTCTTCTTCGAATCCAAGCATGGTTAGATTCTTTCATGATTTGAGCCCTATGCGCCGCTTTTGTCATGACTAGTCCTTCAAAATTATGTTTCACCACAATAATAGTTTCTTCTGTTTATTCATCTTCTTCTATTTTAATGGACAATTTAGGATGGTCATTTTAGTAGGTATGCGGATGGTTATTTTATTTTTATGTAGATGATTATTTTGATTGGATTGAGTTTAGTTATATATAATTAAAATATGTTAGATGATCAATTTATTAGCTATGCGGATGATTATTTTTATCCTTAAGTGGATGGTTATTTTTATTAAGGGTGAGTGGCGTGTGACAAGCCAAGTAGCGACGGTGAAATGGGATGATTATTGATGAAGGTGGGGTGGGCGCCGGTTGAAAAAGAAGAGAGTATTGAAGGATTTCAAATGGTTATTTTTTTGAAATAATTACCTGTATTTTTTAAAAATTTGAAATTTGATGTGAAATAACTGAATAAGAGTTTTTAAATTTATTATTTCGTGGATAATTTTCGTTTTTAACTCATATTGGACTAAATAAACAGCCCATCATACACATTGTACAAATACCCCATTAGCTGAAAATGGATCCTCCACAGTTTTTTTAACACTTGAGGAAATGCAGTGTGATCTCTCACCATTAACTTTATAAGTGGGACCAAAATTAAATATGAGAGAGAGCGCAATGAAAAATGAGAGATCACAATTGATACTATCTAATTTTTTGTTCATTGGAAAGGATTTACTCCCCCATTAACTCTCTAGCGGGACTCTTCATGTAAATTACCCAGTTATCCAAAGATGATTTTTTTAAGTATATTTTTTTTTCTCAAAATATGATGAGTTTTGAAAAAAAAAAACTAAAATTAAAAATTTGATTTTAATGTTGTTAAATTTTTTTTTTGGAAGAAGAAAATCGAAGAATAAGATTTCTGTTTAAAAAATATATAGTTGTAGAGATTTTTATTTTTTAAATTAATAAAAAACATAAATCAGAGAGTAAAATTTTTATTTTAAAAATAAAAAATTTAATAATTACAAATAAAAAAAATGAGATTTCTAATTTAAAATAAATAAAAAGTTGACAAACTCAAATTGGAGAATGAGATTTCTGCACGCTCTAAATCGAATAGTCCCGTTTTAATGACATGTAATTTCTTACCATTTTTTTAAAATACATATTTTTTGTCCAATATATGAGCATTTCATCACTTCTTTAAATAATATTAAAATTATTTTGTCTTTAGAAATTTTTAAAATAAGAGATAAGTATTGTTTTGATCCCTAACGTTGAGGGTCCGAATCGAAACTGTTCCTAATGTAATTTTTTACTTAAAATCGTCATTAATATTGCATTTCATTTTAAAATCGTTCTTTCTAATAAAATTTTTAATTTATTCCTAAACTACCTCTATTATATTAAAAAAAATTATAAAATTAAAAAAAAAATAAAAAACGCATTTGGGTGAGGGGAAGGGTATACGAAGGGGGAGGGAAGGGAAGGGGGAAGGGGAAAGGGGAAGGGGAGATGGCGACGGGAGCTCTGTGGTGGTGGTGATGGAGGAGAGGGAAGAGGAAGTGGAAGAAGTCAGAAAAAAAATATGACTCCAAGATTATAACTCCAAAAATACAACATAGCAAATTATAGTCCATAAAATAAAATCGTAAAATATGTGTTCCTTCCTCTTGTGTTCCTTGAACATGTGCTTCAATCGCTTGATCCTCATCATCTTGAGTTGGTTCTGTTTCATTATTATTTTCAATAAAAGTCGAGCTAAAACTATCTGTCCTACGCAGTAAAATTACTAAAACACTCCCTATGTTAGTAATAAAGTAAAGGTATTTAAGGAAGTTCTAAAATTCAGGGAATTATTGGGGATGGGGCGGGGATCTCCACTCGGGTCCCCACGCCTGTTTCGGAGAAATTTCGCTCCCCATTTTCATTCTCACGAAAAAATTTGTTTACCATTGGAATCCCATTCAGAACGGTTTCTACGGGGATCTCCGTCTCTTGAAAATTTTTGACACCTCTAAATAGAGGAGAAGGAGAAAGAAAAATAGAAGAAGCCGGAGAAAAAGAGGAAGGAGACGGGGGTTAATTTAGTAGAGTTAATATAAAGTTGGACTATGTCATAAGGTAAAATATGGGCCTTCGGTCTATAATTAGTATACACTTATATTTATATTGTAAAAGAGGTTTACATATATTAAATTGAATTTTGTACCAAAAAAAATTGAACTTTGTATTATTTTGTATTTAATTGTTTGCCTAATTAAAAGAGAAAAATAAACTTAGTACTCAAATTATAAAAAATTAATTGCGCCTGAGTTTCCAATTTCTCTCGTTCTCTGAATTCTAATTCCAATTCTCTCCAGAGTCCAGACTCAAACGCTCAGTGGAGAGTCTGGTACCTTCTCATAAATCATCACAACAATTCAAGAAAAAGACTAATTATTAAGTGAAGAAAAACATTTAATAATTTAGAAAAACGAAAATAAATTCTAATCCCTAAAAAAAGATAAATAAGTTATTACGTTTCGTGATTTATTTTTAAAAATAATTCTAGAAACATATTTTTAAATTTATTAACTTATAATAACTTTCAAAAGATATCATTTAATTTTTTTTACAATCGATAATTATAATTAAAAAAATCATAAATATTATAAATAATTATTTCATGTTAAAAATAGGACACATATATGTTATATCATTAAAATCCTAAATTATAGAACTATTATTAAAGGAAGTTTATATGCTTAATCGTCATTTTTAAAACTCTAGGAATAATTGTTTAATTATCTTAAAAGATTTATACGCTTAAAATATATTTTTTTCCACCTTGAAATTCGTTATTTTACACGTGTCATTAGAGAGATTATGTTGAGTTATAGGTGGCATTTGAGGATCAAATTAGACGACACATGTAACGTTATTGAAATGTGTGTATTATGCATCAAGATTCAAGAGGAAAAGCTTAAGACCTAGACAGTTCTTGTGCTACCTCATCATTTTACACATTCTATTTTAATTTAATTTATTTTCTGCATCTCCACCGAGTCGGAGTCAGAGAATAATAATGTGATAAGGAATGGAAGAAGTGCTATAAAGTAATCGAAAGTTTTTAAGAATATCGCTACATCGATGTTTTAGTAATTTTTAAGCATTAATTTTAATATTATATAATATATAATTTTTATAATTAAAATTAATAATTAAAAATTATTAAAATATTAATATATCAGTACACTTGAATATTTTCTTAAAGTAATACATTGCAGAGAAGGAAGGAATAAAATAAAAGCCTAATGTATATTTAACTAGAATATTATATCTACCTATTAATTTGTTGTTATTATATTATATATATCTATCTATTTTTTATTTGTTTAATATGACCCAATAACCAAATTTTTGGGATGGAGTGATTTTTATGTCAAGTGGACTAAAGCCAGTATTTCGATCGTTATTTGGGTTAAGGCTTGGGTCTGAATATGACGACAATTTGAATCTTGGTTTTTTCTTTTTTTTCTTTCTTTTGTGGTCAATATGATTGAAACTTGAAAGATTAAAAACATACCTAGTGGTTTGTAGAACCGCCTTATCTCTCATAGAGAACTCTTCTCTCATATGAAGTGTTTCCTGAAATAAAAGTTTTGTGTTTACCCGCTTATTACTAACATCTTTGTGCAAATTTTTTTCTAACTTTCTCTTATTCTCACACTACTACATATGGCCTACAAAGAGGAGCAATCTGTTGAAGGAAAAGATATTTCTATCAACCCAGAAGATCGGATGACAACTTTGTTTCAGAAAATTTGAATATGGTGAGAAAGATTTTTTCGGACAAAGAATTTAACTTCAACACTTGCAAAACAGTTCTTCTGGGAATTTGGGGTCATCCGGATGGAGTAGCCATCTCCGATGTCGGCAGGAATAAAATGCTTATCATTTTTAAGGATGTGCGGAAAGGCATCCAAATACGTAACGGAGGGCTCTGGAGTATTCGAGAGAATCTTCTTAATCTGCAGATATGGAACGGACGAGAGTCAGTCTATGAAGTGGATCATAAGTATATGGAATTATGGGTACAAATACACGGACTTCCACTTAATTATATAACAAGAAAAACAACAGAGATTATTGGTAAGAAAATAGGAACTGTGATGAAAACAGAAAATTCCAGATAAAATGATACACTACAGAGAACGTTCTTGAGGGTGAGGGTAACAATGAACATCACTAAACCTCTGCCAACTGGTTTCTGGTTAGCGACACAAAATCATCAAACTATTTGGGTTGACTTCAAGTATGAGAGGATCTAGGACAGTTACTGTTTGAATTGTGGAATTCTGGGTCATGTCAAGAAGGAATGTAGGAATTCAATGGCAATGGCTAGCTGGAACCACATGAAACCAAAGTATGGGCTGGGTTTGGGGGTTAATCGAGCCAGGGTCATCCTAGCCAGGGGAACAGAGCAGGATTCCAAAGAAATTAACAGGGAATGGACTGATGCTAACCAGGATTGTGAGGGGGTGCGTGTAAGAATGGAGTGTATGAAGAAACACTTGGCAGAAGAGAGTGGTACGGGCAGGGGACTAGAAGCAGGGCTTCAGAGAAATCTCAAAGCAAATACTGAACAACAGACGGGGTTAGGTAGGGAAAGCTATGGATCTAGACAGCATGTTGAAGAGGTCTCAGAAAATCTGCTATTCAAACATATGTTTTCAGATGGAAAATCTTTGAGAAGGGGTGACAAATCTGCAACCGTTAAAACTGACGTCAGAAAAGGTAAAGGTAAGCTCCAAGAGATAGGTCAAGTTAGTTGTGCACTTAAGCCCAATGCCATACTTTCTATGGAGTAGGAGGTTTTTGGACCTTGTAATCTTCAGAGTTTTAAAGAGGGGCGTCAGGAGCATCTTGAAGTCGGTGAGAACATGAAGTACCAACCTTTTGGTATCAAAACAGGGCTACATGAGGTACATTTCGATGAGCCTAAGCAGATGGAGGATTGTTTTGAGCGCCAACAAGTGGAGGAAGGTGCTTGGGAGAATCCCAAAAAGTTAACAATCAGGGAAGGATTGGAGATGCTTTTTGGCAAGAAAGAGGCCCAAATTAATCAACATGGCAATACGGCAATCAATAAGCACTCAGAGAAGGAGACAGGAATCGTAAAGCATGGCGCAAGTCAGTTGTGGAGCAACAGGGAAAAATCAAAAATGAAGAGAATCATTACTACAGCTGGTAGAACCATGATTCAATGTATGGTGAATGGGGAGAAATATTACGTCGAACTAGCTGAGGAGAAGCAAGATATGGAAGAGGAGCTTGCTGCTACGTCGGAGCAGAGGAATGACAATCAACGTGTGTTGGAGCTGGCTTTTGATATGGGGTTGAATCTGAACTCTAAAAGAAAAAGGGATATAAACAACCTACTCGTCTATGTAGACATGATGGAGGATGACAAATAACTAAGAATGGAAAAATCATGTAAGAAGCTTAAAGATGAAGCTGGACAGTTATGGCTGAGGAAGCGGGCCTTATCAAGCCCCACCAGCAGCCATGATTGTTGTTAGTTGGAACTGTCGTGGGATGGCGGCCCCTTCAACAATGTCTAAACTAAGAAGTATTTGTAAATCCCCCAGGCCATCCGTTTTGTTTCTTATGGAGACTAAAGCTAGCAATCTTAGTTGTGTTAGGATTAGGAGAAAGATAGGCTTTGACAATATGTTTTGTGTGGAATCCCGGGGGTTGTCCGGGGACTGTGTCTTTTTTGAAAAAGTAATATAAATATTAATGTTTATGCTTGGTGTGAAAACTTTATTAAAGCTCAGATCAGCACTGCTAATGATAAAGATTGGGAAGGAATGTTTGTTTATGGCCATCCCGACCACAAGAGAAGAAAGGAGTTATGGAAAGAGTTAACTTATGCTAATAATAATCTGGATGTACCGACGACTTTTATTGGAGACTTCAATGATGTAATTGCACAACATGAGAAAGTTGGTTTGCATCCAAAATCAACTAGTCATATCGAAGCTTTCAGGTGTTTTGTAGATAAGAATGCTCTCATGGACTTGGAGTTACAAGGGTCAAAATACACATGGTTTAGTAACCCAAGGAATGGTTTTGTTACTAAAGAAAGGATAGATAGAGTACTTACTATTTGGGAATGGAGAAGAGCTTTCCAACATGCCACTCTTTCAGCCTTACCAGCTATTAGCTCTGATCATACGCCTTTAGTTCTCAATGTTAAACCCAGGGGAATAAGGAGCGGATACTTTAAATTTGAGGCTTTTTGGGCAGACCATGTTGATTGTGGTAATGTCATAAGAAGAGGATGGAACAGTGTTTGTAATAGTACGGTTGACCATTGGACAACTTTAACTCGAAGGATGAATAATTGTAAGCAGGATTTGATCAAATGGAGTAAGGTTAACTTTAAGAGGACAGATATCGAAATACAAAAACTAATGCATAACCTTAAACAGGCAGAGGAAAGTGAGTACTCGGACAGGCAGTAACAGGAAATTAATACAATGAAAGTGGAGATTACTAGACTATGGAAACAAGAGAAAAAGTATTGGGGTCAAAGATCTAGAGTGAATGCATTGGCAAAATTCCTATTAGAGTGACTGATGATATGAATCGAGAGCTTATGAAAGAGGTCTCTGACCAGGAAATTAAGGAAGCTACTTTTAGCTTTGGAAGTCTTAAGGCACCAGGTCCAGATGGATTAAATGGTCTTTTTTTTCAAAAGCATTGGGCAATTATTGAGAAAGAGGTTTGTGAAGCTGTTAAGAGTTTCTTTCAGGAAGGGATCCTACCAAGTAGCATCGGAGATACTATTATAGTTTTGGTACCTAAGACCAATTACCCAGAAACTCTTAACCAGCTTCGACCGATTAGCTGTTGTAACTTTATATATAAGATCATTTCTAAGGTGTTGGTTATTAGGCTTAGAAGAATAATAGATACGATTATATCACCTATCCATAGTGCTTTTGTGGGGGGAAGCCTCATTCAAGATAACATCGTGATAGTGCAGAAAATATTTCATGCTTTAAATAAAAAAGGGCAGCAGGCTTCCAGGAACTTAGCTGTTAAGATTGATATGAACAAAGCCTATGACAGGGTTGAATGGTCATTCCTAGAAGCAACTCTGGAAGCTTTTGGGTTTAATCCACACTGGGTTAAGATGATTATGATTTGTATCTCACAGGTCACTTATAGAATTAAGATCAATGGTATTTTGTCAAAAAGTTTTGTGCCACAGAGGAGACTAAGGCAGGAAGATCCCTTATCGCCTTACCTGTTTACTATCCTTATGGATAAGGCTAAAGAAGAGGGTAGAATCTCTGGTGTCAGAATTGCCCCTACCGCTCCAGCCATTTCTCATATCCTCTTTGCGGATGATTGCATTATTTTCTTGAAGGATAGTGCGGAGGAGATTTATCAGCTCATAACTATTTTAAATATGTATACGGAAGCCTCGGGGCAGCAGATAAATGTTGACAAGTCTAGGATTACGTTCGGCAATCAGATTCCGATAAGAAATAGAGTAGAAATAGAAGAGATCTTAGGGTTGCCTGCCTGGGATAAACCAGGTAAGTATCTTGGTCTTCCGGCTCAGTGGGAAAGATCTAAGAATAAAGCTCTGAGGTGGATTGAGGAGCGAGTGTCTGATAAGCTTCGAGGGTGGAAAGAAAAACTCCTTAGTCAGTCTGGGAGAGAGGTTCTCATCAAGTCGGTTATTCAAGCGATACCTGCCTATGCTATGAATGTTGTCCTCTTTCCTAAAGGCTTTTGTCACCGTCTTAGTCAGAAGTGGCTAAATTTTGGTGGGCTTCTACTGGTAATGATAGGGGTGTCTATTGGAGGAGTTGGGATAAAATTTGTGCTAGCAAAAGGGATGGAGGAATTGGTTTTAAGGATTTTTAAAGTCAGAATATAGCACACTTGGCAAAACAGGCATGAAGAGTTTTTGAATGCCCTAATGCGGTGTGGGTTCAGGTGCTTAAGGCTGTATATTTTCCGAATGAGAATTTTAAAGTAACCAAGGCAGGAAGGGGAGCATCTTGGATCTGGAAAAGTATTGTGCATGGTAAGAATTTCCTTTTGAGAAATGGGAGATGGTCGATTGGGAATGGAGAGAAAGTGAGAATCTTGGAAGATAACTGGATTTTGAATATGCAGAAGAGTCCTCAGATTATGAATAATGAGGTCACTTTTGTAAAGGAGCTAATTACTGAAGGACAGGGGTGGAATATAAACGAGTTACAGAAACATTTTGATGGAGTTACTATAGGGAAGATCATTAGAACCCCGGTAAGTGTTATTGGTAGAGAAGACAAGTTTAGTTGGCCTTTTAAAACAGATGGAAAGTACACCATCAAAACGGGATATCATGTTGCCAGGAGAGAGCAGAGTATTGATAATAACAATAGCCCATCATCTAGTGATAACTTCAAGGACTTATGGAGGAATATTTGGAAATTAAAAGTGCCTCAAAAGATCAGATCCTTTCTATGGCGGGCCTCACATAACATATTACCAGTCTTTCAAAACCTTTATAATAAAAAAATTTATAACACTCCTATCTGTGCTATTTATTTGCAGGAACCAGAGTCCACTGAGCATGCGCTGCTGCTTTGCCCTTGGACAAGGACTGCGTGGTTTGGAGCTCAAATTCAGTGTTGTGCTATGGCTCATACAGTCTCATCTTTTGAAAAATGGATAATGGATCTTTTTAAAAATATGAAGGCGTGTACAGGAACTAATTATGAATGGTGTATCAATAGGGTAATTTTTTGGCATGGGAGGTGTGGAAAGCAAGAAATCACGCAGTGCATCAGAGGTCCAAACCTAGTCCTTTATTAGTAATCTACAAAGCTAAGCAAATTGAAACAGAATTTGTAGAAATGGCAGAAGAACTGGCAAAAAGTTTTGTTAATGATAGAAGGACAGTTAGAATGGTTACCTGGAGATCGCCACTGCCAGGATGGGTTAAGTGCAATGTTGATGCAGCGTTTCTTATAACGCTCTCTAGAGGAGCAACAGCAACAGTATTTAGAGACCACTATGGAAATCTTCTCACAGCCTCAAACTCTAAAATAGCGGCCTGATGAGCGGATATTTTATACGCTTTTTGGGGATAATTTCATATAGTTTAGAGTATGTTTTAGTTAGTTTTTAGTCTATTTCTAGTAGTTTTTAGGAAAAATTCATATTTCTGGACTTTACTATGAGTTGTGTGTTTTTCTGTAATTTCAGGTATTTTTCTGGCTGAAATTGAAGGAGCTGAGCAAAAATCTGATTCAGGCTGAAAAAGGACTGCTGATGCTGTTGGATTCTGACCTCCCTGCACTCAAATTGGATTTTCGGGAGCTACAGAACTCGAAATGGCATTCTTCCAATTGAATTGGAAAGTAGACATCCAGGGCTTTCCAGCAATATATAATAGTCCATACTTTGCACAAGGATAGACGACGTAAACTGGCGTTCAACGCCAGTCCTCTGCCCAATTCTGGTGTCCAGCGCCAGAAAAGGATCAAAAACTGGAGTTGAACGCCCAAACTGGCACAAAAACTGGCGTTCAACTCCACAAATGGCCTCTGCACGTAAATTGCTTAAAGTCTCAGTCCCAGCACACACCAAGTGGGCCCCAGAAGTGGATCTCTGCATCATCCATCATAGTCCACTCATATTTTGTAACCCTAGGCTACTAGTTTAGTATTTAAACAACTTTTAGAGACTTATTTTGTATCTCATGACATTTCAGATCTAAACTTTGTATTCTCTGACGGCATGAGTCTCTAAACCCCATTGTTGGGGGTGAGGAGCTCTGCTGTGTCTCGATGAATTAATGCAAGTATTTCTGTTTTCCATTCAAACACGCTTGTTCCTATCTAAGATGTTCATTCGCGCTTAACTGTGATGGAGGTGATGAGCTGTGACACTCATCACCTTCCTCAAATCATGAACGTGTGCCTGACAACCACCTCCGTTCTATATACGATTGAATGAGTATCTCTTAGATTCCTTAATCAGAATCTCCGTGGTATAAGCTAGAACTGATGGCAGCATTCATGAGAATCCGGAAAGTCTAAACCTTGTCTGTGGTATTCCGAGTAGGATTCAAGGATTGAATGACTGTGACGAGCTTCAGACTCTTGAAGGCTGGGCGTTAGTGACAGACGCAAAAGGATAGTAAATCCTATTCCAACCGGATCGAGAACCAACCGGTGATTAGCCGTGCTGTGACAGAGCGCGTGACCGTAGTTTTCACTGGGAGGACGGATGGTAGCCATTGACAACGGTGATCCACCAACACACAGCTTGCCATAGGGGGACGTGCGTGCGTGAACAAGAAGACGGAGGAAAGCAGAGATTCCGAAGACAAAGCATCTCCAAAACTCCAACATATTCTCCATTACTGCACAACAAGTAATTTTTAATTTATGCTCTACTGGTTACTCACAATTCAATTGATAAACATAATTGACTTCCTGACTAAGATTTACAAGATAACCATAGATTGCTTCAAACCAACAATCTCCGTGGGATTCGACCCTTACTCACGTAAGGTATTACTTGGACGACCCAGTGCACTTGCTGGTTAGTGGTACACGTTGTGAAAAGTGTGATTCGCAATTCGTGCACCAAGTTTTTGGCGCCGTTGCCGGGGATTGTTCGTGTTTGGACAACTGACGGATTATTTTGTTGCTTAGATTAGGAAAAATTTTCTCTTTTTGGTTTAGAGTCTTTTATTATTTATCCCTTGTTAAAACACTTTAAAATTATAGCTCAGTTAATTAGAACGTGGTGTTTATGTTCATGATAATTGGCTATCATAATTTTTTAAAAACCTTTTTCAAAAATAATTTTTCTATTAAATCCTATGCCAAACTTTAAGTTTGGTGTTTTCAAAAATAATCTTTCTTAAAATTTTTGAAGGTCCCATAACTCATTTGGCTAGAGCGTTAATCTGTGTTCTTGGTAATTGGGTTAGAATCTTTTATACTCTTTTCAAAACCTTCTTTTTCAAAAATATTTTTTCTATTAAATCTTGTGCCAAACTTTAAGTTTGGTGTTTTCTTGTTGATTTCCCTTTGATTTTCGAAAATTTTGGTTTGGTTTTCTAAAAATTTTAAGTTTGGTGTTCTTCCTTCATGTTCTTGTGTTCTTGTGAGTCTTCAAAGTGTTCTTGAGTTTCCTTGTGTCTTGATCTTAAAATTTTTAAGTTTGGTGTTCCTTGGTGTTTTCCCTCCAAAATTTTCAAAAACAAGGAGCATTAGATCTAAAAATTTTAAATCTTGTACTATCTTATTGTTTTTCTCTCTCCTCACTAAATTCAAAAATATCTTTTCAAAATATCTCTTCTAACTTCCTAACTTCTTATCTTTTCAAAATTTGTTTCAACTAAACAACTAACTTTTTGTTTGTTTCTTAACCTTTTTCAAAACTACCTAAGTAACTTTCTCTCTCTAATTTTCGAAAATATCTCCCCTCTTTTTCAAAAATTTCTTTTTTTAACTAATTAATTTCTATTTTCTTTTACGAAAAAAAAATAATTTTACTTCAAAATTCAAATTCTTTTTAGTTATTTTATTTTATTTAAGTATTTACTTCTTATAAAATAAAATAAATAAAAAGATAAATCAGTCCAAGTTATATCCATAGATCCATCATGGACATAAGTGGAAATGAACAGTCCAGGAGGACTCTGGGGTCATATTCTAACCCCTCTACTGCTTCATATGGAAGTAGCATCTGCATACCCTCCATTGGAGCCAGTAGCTTTGAGTTGAATCCTCAGCTCATTATCATGGTGCAGCAAAGTTGCCAGTATTCCGGTCTTCCACAGGAAGAACCTACAGAGTTTCTGGCACAATTTTTACAAATTGCTGACACAGTACATGATAAGGAAATAGATCAGGATGTCTACAGACTATTACTGTTTCCATTTGCTGTAAAAGATCAAGCTAAGAGGTGGTTAAATAACCAACCTAAGGCCAGCATAAGAACATGGAAACAGCTGACAGAAAAATTCCTAAATCAATATTTTTCTCCAAAAAGGATGACACAGCTAAGGCTGGACATCCAAGGCTTTAAACAAGGAGATAATGAATCTCTTTATGATGCCTGGGAGAGATACAGAGAGATGCTACGAAAATGCCCCTCTGAAATGTTTTCAGAGTGGGTTCAGTTAGACATCTTCTACTATGGGCTTGCAGAAGGAGCTCAGATGTCTCTAGATTACTCAGCTGGTGGATCTATCCATATGAGAAAGACAATTGAAGAGGCTCAAGAGCTCATTGATACAGTTGCCAGGAATCAGCATCTGTATCTAAGCAGCAACCCTTCCATGAATGAAGAGGTTAAAACAGTAACTGCTGAATTCAGTACTGTAAAACAAGCTGCTGAATTCAATCAACAATTGGATTTTCTAACAAAGCAGCTAGCTGAATTCAAGGACAGGCTACAGGAGACAAGGATAGCTAATATACATATGGACGAACAGTTTAAGCAAACAAAGCAGCAGCTATCAAGGCAAATAGCAGAAGAATGCCAAGCAGTTCAATTAAGAAGTGGGAAAACATTAAATTCCCCACCTCAAGGCATCAACAATTCAAGAAATGAGCGACCCACCAAAGATTCACCTGAGGACAGTAAGAGCCCAGGGAAAAATAATTCTGGCACTAAAACACCAGAAAATAGGTGGAAGGCTGGCGCTGAACGCCCAGACCATGCCCAAAACTGGCGTTCAGCGCCAGAAACAAGGCAGGATTGGCGTTCAACGCCAGAAATGGGGCAGAATCCAGCGTTGAACGCCCAACATGGGCACATTTCTGGCGTTCAGGCGCCAGGAACAGACAGTGAGCTGGCGTCTAACGTCACTCCAGCTTCTGACTCTGGCACTCAATTGCCAGTGAGGGATCAGACACACACAAGTGCTGATAGCAACCCCTCTAAAAAGGCTTCTTTAACCACTAAGGTTGAGGAATATAAAGCCAAGATACCTTATCCTCAAAAACTCCGGAAAGAGGAGCAGGATAAGCAATTTGCTCGCTTTGCAGATTATCTAAGGACTCTTGAAATAAAGATTCCATTTGCAGAGGCACTTGAGCAAATACCTTCTTATGCCAAGTTCATGAAAGAGATCTTGAGTCATAAAAAGGAGTGGAGAGAAACAGAAAGAGTTCTCCTCACTGAAGAATGCAGTGCAGTCATTCTGAAAAGCTTTCCTGAAAAGCTTAAAGACCCTAGGAGTTTTCTGATACCATGCACATTAGAAGGTGATTGCACCAAGACAGCTTTATGCGATCTTGGGGCAAGCATCAACCTAATACCTGCATCCACTATTAGAAAGCTTGGCTTAACTGAAGAAGTTAAACCAACCCGGATATGTCTCCAACTTGCTGATGGTTCCACTAAATACCCATCAGGCGTGATTGAGGACATGATTGTCAGAGTTTGGCCATTCGCCTTTCCCACTGACTTTGTTGTGCTGGAAATGGAGGAGCACAAGAGTGCCACTCTCATTCTAGGAAGACCCTTCCTAGCAACTGGACGATCCCTCATTGACGTCCAACAGGGGGAAATAACCCTGAGAGTCAACGATGACGAGTTCAAGTTGAACGCTGTCAAAGCCATGCAGCATCCAGACACATCAACAGACTGTATGAAAGTTGACCTTATTGACTCTTTGGTAGAAGAGATCAACATGGCTGAGAGTCTCGAATCAGAGTTGGATGACATCTTTAAAGATGTCCAGCCTGATTTGGAGGATTCAGGGGACATGAAAGAGCCTCTGAACTTTCTTCTGAAAGAGGAAAAACCCCTTAAAACCGAGCTCAAGCCACTACCACCATCCTTGAAATATGTATTTCTGGGAGAAGGTGACACTTTTCCAGTGATCATAAGCTCTGCTTTAAATTCACAGGAAGAGGAAGCACTTATTCAAGTGCTAAGGACACACAAGACAGCTCTTGGGTGGTCCATAGGTGACCTTAAGGGCATAAGCCCAGCTAGATGCATGCACAAAATCCTATTGGAGGATAATGCCAAACCAGTGGTTCAACCACAGAGGCGGCTAAATCCAGCCATGAAGGAAGTGGTGCAGAAAGAGGTCACCAAATTACTAGAGGCTGGGATTATTTATCCCATTTCTGATAGCCCTGGGTGAGCCCTGTTCAAGTCGTCCCAAAAAAGGGAGGCACGACAGTGATTTATAATGAAAAAAATGAACTGGTTCCCACAAGAACAGTTACAGGGTGGCGCATGTGTATTGACTACAGAAGGCTCAATACAGCCACCAGAAAGGATCATTTTCCTTTACCATTCATAGACCAGATGCTAGAGAGACTAGCAGGTCATGATTATTACTGCTTTTTGGATGGCTATTCAGGCTATAACCAGATTGCAGTGGATCCCCAGGATCAAGAGAAAACAGCATTCACATGTCCATCTGGAGTGTTTGCTTATAGAAGGATGCCATTTGGGCTATGTAATGCGCCTGCAACCTTCCAGAGATGCATGCTCTCTATTTTATCTGACATGGTGGAAAAATTTCTGGAAGTCTTCATGGATGACTTCTCAGTATATGGAGACTCATTCAGCTCCTGTCTTGATCACCTGAAACTTGTTCTGAAAAGATGCCAAGAAACCAACCTAGTTTTAAACTGGGAAAAGTGTCACTTCATGGTGACTGAAGGAATTGTTCTTGGGCATAAAATCTCAAACAAGGGAATAGAGGTGGATCAAGCAAAAATAGAGGTAATTGAAAAATTACCACCACCTGCCAATGTTAAGGCAATCAGAAGCTTTCTGGGGCATGCAGGATTCTATAGGAGGTTTATAAAGGATTTTTCAAAAATCGCAAAACCTCTAAGCAATCTGCTAGCTGCTGACACGCCATTTGTGTTTGACACAGCATGCCTGCAGGCGTTTGAAACGCTGAAAGCTAAGCTGGTCACAGCACCAGTCATTTCTGCACCAGACTGGACATTACCATTTGAGTTAATGTGTGATGCCAGTGATCATGCCATTGGTGCAGTATTGGGACAGAGGCATGACAAGCTTCTGCATGTCATTTATTATGCCAGTCGCGTTCTAAATGATGCCCAGAAAAATTACACAACCACAGAAAAAGAACTACTTGCAGTGGTTTACGCCATTGACAAGTTCAGATCATACTTAGTAGGATCAAAAGTGATTGTGTATACTGACCATGCTGCTCTTAAATATCTACTCACAAAGCAGGATTCAAAACCCAGGCTCATCAGATGGGTATTGCTTCTGCAAGAGTTTGATATAGAAATAAGAGACAGAAAAGGGACAGAGAACCAAGTGGCTGATCATCTGTCCCGGATAGAGCCAGTGGAAGGGACGTCCCTCCCCTTTCTTGAGATCTCTGAGACGTTCCCTGATGAGCATCTATTTGCCATTCAGGAAGCACCATGGTTTGCCGATATTGCAAACTATAAAGCTGCACGGTTCATACCCAAGGAGTACAATAGAATACAAAAGAAGAAATTAGTCACTGATGCAAAGTACTACTTGTGGGATGAACCCTATCTCTTTAAGAGATGTGCAGACGGAATTATCCGTAGGTGTGTCCCCAGAGAGGAAGCACAGAGAATCCTATGGCATTGCCACGGATCTCAATATGGAGGCCATTTCGGAGGTGAGCGAACAGCCACCAAGGCCTCCAATGTGGCTTCTATTGGCCCACACTCTATAAAGATTCCCGAGAGTTTGTACGTAATTGTGACAGTTGCCAAAGAGCTGGTAATCTGCCTCATGGTTACGCCATGCCTCAACAAGGAATCTTGGAAATTGAGTTGTTTGACGTATGGGGAATTGACTTCATGGGACCTTTTCCACCATCATATTCAAACACTTATATTCTGGTGGCAGTTGACTATGTATCAAAATGGGTCGAGGCTATTGCCACACCCACCAATGATACTAAAACAGTGCTGAAGTTCCTCCAGAAACATATCTTTAGCAGGTTTGGTGTCCCTAGAGTGTTAATCAATGATGGGGGCACTCACTTCTGCAATAAATAGCTTTACTCTGCCATGGTTCGGTATGGAATTCGCCACAAAGTGGCCACACCATATCATCCACAAACCAATGGGCAAGATGAAGTCTCTAACAGAGAATTAAAGAGAATCCTGGAACGGACAGTAAATACCCGTAGAAAGGATTGGGCAAGGAGCTTGGATGATGCTCTGTGGGCTTACAGAACAGCATTCAAGACCCCTATAGGGACCTCTCCATACCAACTCGTGTATGGTAAGGCATGCCACTTACCCGTGGAACTGGAACATAAGGCCTACTGGGCAACCAGATTCCTAAACTTTGATGCCAAATTAGCAGGAGAAAAAAGATTGCTCCAGCTAAATGAGCTAGAGGAGTTCAGATTCACAGCTTTCGAAAATGCCAAGCTATATAAAGAAAAATAAAAAAAGTGGCATGACAGAAAGCTGTCATCTAGAATCTTTGAACCAGGACAGAAGGTTCTGTTGTTTAACTCTAGACTCAGGCTATTCCCCGGGAAACTGAAATCCCGGTGGAGGGGACCATACGTGATTACAAGTGTATCACCATATGGTTATGTGGAGCTTCAAGATATTGATTCTGATAAGAAGTTCATTGTCAATGGACAGAGAATCAAGCATTATCTTGAAGGCAACACTGAGCAAGAATGCTCAAGGCTGAAGCTAGATTAAAAGCTCAGCAAAGTCCAGCTAAGGACAGTAAAGAAGCGCTTGTTGGGAGGCAACCCAATTTTTATTTATTTATTCTCATGATTTTTCATGTTTTATTAGGTTCATGATCATGTGGAGTCACAAAATAAATATTAAAAATTGAAAACGGAATCAAAAACAGCAGAAGAAAAATCACACCCTGGAGGAAGCACCTGTCTGGCGTTCAACGCCAGAACAGAGCATGGTTCTGGCGTTCAACGCCAGAAATGGCTAGTAAATGGGCGTTGAACGCCCAAAATGGGCACCAACCTGGCGCTGAACGCCCAGAGTTGTGTGCAATTCCCTCTTCTTTTGCTCGAGGGCGAGCAACATTCTAAGTTTGGTGTGGTAAAACAATTATGTAAAGGATCTATAGCTCAGTGGTAGAACATGTGGCTGCAAATCAAGAGATACCTCAGGGGATGCACTTCCCTCCACATAATTATTGGAAGCAACTGAGGATAGAAATACCAAAAATCACTAGGAATCAAGCCACAAAGGCAAGGAAGAGACATAAAAGAGCTCAAGAACATCATTGGTGCCTCAAGAAGGAAATGCCATCATCACTAAGGTGGACTCATTCCTTGTTCTTACTTTCTCTGTTTTTCGTTTTCTCTATGATAAGTGCTTATCTATGTCTGTGTCTTCATTACATGATCATTAGTAGTAATTAGTGTCTAGTTTGATTTTATCCCCAATTAAGTTATAGTCTATTTTTCTCATCATCAGCAAACATGAATAAAATAGTAGATCTTTTGAATAAGAGGCAATAAAATTTCGAGTTTAATAAGAGAAATTCTAATTAGTTAAATGTGGTGGCAATGCTTTCTGTCTTCTGAATGAATGCTTGAATAATGCATATGCCTTTTGAATTTGTTGTTTAAGACTGTTAAATATGTTGGCTCTTGAAAGAATGATGAACATGAGACATGTTATTGATAATCTGAAAAATCATAAAAATGATTCTTGAAGCAAGAAAAAGCAGCAAAGAACAAAGCTTGCAAAAAAAAAAAGAAAAAAGAAAAAAAAGCAAGCAGAAAAAGCCAATAACCCTTAAAACCAAAAGGCAAGGGCAAATAAAAAGGATCCCAAGGCTTTGAGCATCAGTGGATAGGAGGGCCTAAAGGACTAAAATCCTGGTCTAAGCGGCTAAACCAAACTGTCCCTAACCATGTGCTTGTGGCGTGAAGGTGTCAAGTGAAAACTTGAGACTGAGCGGTTAAAGTCAAGGTCCAAAGCAAAAAGAAGAGTGTGCTTAAGAACTCTGGACACCTCTAATTGGGGACTTTAGCAAAGCTGAGTCACAATCTGAAAAGGTTCACCCAGTTATGTGTCTGTGGCATTTATGTATCCGGTAGTAATACTGGAAAACAAGGTGCTTAGGGCCACGGCCAAGACTCATAAAGAAGCTGTGTTCAAGAATCATCACACTGAACTAAGAGAATCAATAACACTATCTGAATTCTGAGTTCCTATAGATGCCAATCACTCTGAGCTTCAATGGATAAAGTGAGATGCCGAAACTGTTCAGAAGCAAAAAGCTACTAGTCCCGCTCATCTAATTAGGATATGAGCTTCAATAAAAAACTCTGAGATATTATTGCTTCTCAACCTATTAGTCTTCTATTTTATTTGTCTAGTTGCTTGAGGACAAGCAACAGTTTAAGTTTGGTGTTGTGATGAGCGGATATTTTATACGCTTTTTGGGGATAATTTCATATAGTTTAGAGTATGTTTTAGTTAGTTTTTAGTCTATTTCTAGTAGTTTTTAGGAAAAATTCATATTTCTGGACTTTACTATGAGTTGTGTGTTTTTCTGTAATTTCAGGTATTTTTCTGGCTGAAATTGAAGGAGCTGAGCAAAAATCTGATTCAGGCTGAAAAAGGACTGCTGATGCTGTTGGATTCTGACCTCCCTGCACTCAAATTGGATTTTCTGGAGCTACAGAACTCGAAATGGCATGCTTCCAATTGCATTGGAAAGTAGACATCCAGGGCTTTCCAGCAATATATAATAGTCCATACTTTGCACAAGGATAGAGGACGTAAACTGGCGTTCAACGCCAGTCCTCTGCCCAATTCTGGCGTCCAGCGCCAGAAAAGGATCAAAAACTGGAGTTGAACGCCCAAACTGGCACAAAAACTGGCGTTCAACTCCACAAATGGCCTCTGCACGTTAATTGCTTAAAGTCTCAGCCCCAGCACACACCAAGTGGGCCCCAGCACACCAAGTGGGCCCCAGAAGTGGATCTCTGCATCATCCATCATAGTCCACTCATATTTTGTAACCCTAGGCTACTAGTTTAGTATTTAAACAACTTTTAGAGACTTATTTTGTATCTCATGACATTTCAGATCTAAACTTTGTATTCTCTGACGGCATGAGTCTCTAAACCCCATTGTTGGGGGTGAGGAGCTCTGCTGTGTCTCGATGAATTAATGCAAGTATTTCTGTTTTCCATTCAAATACGCTTGTTCCTATCTAAGATGTTCATTCGCGCTTAACTGTGATGGAGGTGATGAGCTGTGACACTCATCACCTTCCTCAAATCATGAACGTGTGCCTGACAACCACCTCCGTTCTATATACGATTGAATGAGTATCTCTTAGATTCCTTAATCAGAATCTCCGTGGTATAAGCTAGAACTGATGGCAGCATTCATGAGAATCCGGAAAGTCTAAACCTTGTATGTGGTATTCCGAGTAGGATTCAAGGATTGAATGACTGTGACGAGCTTCAGACTCTTGAAGGCTGGGCGTTAGTGACAGACGCAAAAGGATAGTAAATCCTATTCCAACCGGATCGAGAACCAACCGGTGATTAGCCGTGCTGTGACAGAGCGCGTGAGCGTAGTTTTCACTGGGAGGACGGATGGTAGCCATTGACAACGGTGATCCACCAACACACAGCTTGCCATAGGGGGACGTGCGTGCGTGAACAAGAAGACGGAGGAAAGCAGAGATTCAGAAGACAAAGCATCTCCAAAACTCCAACATATTCTCCATTACTGCACAACAAGTAATTTTTAATTTATGCTCTACTGGTTACTCACAATTCAATTGATAAACATAATTGACTTCCTGACTAAGATTTACAAGATAACCATAGATTGCTTCAAACCAACAATCTCCGTGGGATTCGACCCTTACTCACGTAAGGTATTACTTGGACGACCCAGTGCACTTGCTGGTTAGTGGTACACGTTGTGAAAAGTGTGATTCGCAATTCGTGCACCACGGCCACCTCGCCTTTAGCTGCGGAAGTCTTAGCGGTTAGGGAAGCACTAATAACAGCAAAAAACTTTCAATTGGAAAGAATTATTTTTGAATTTGACAGTTTGATTCTCATCCAAGCTCTAAAATCAAAGGCATCAATTGCAGAAATTCAAGTTATTTTGGAGGACATTTTGGATTTAGCATGACATAGCTCAAATTGTGGGTTTACCTGGGTTCCTAGAGAGGGGAATGCCTTAGCGCATGAAGTAGCCAAGCTTACAGCCGCCGGTTCTCTTCAACAGGATTGGCTCAGGCGCAAACCGCAAACCATCACGAACATTTTGAAAAAAGAGAACGACATGTCACTGCAAATGCCAAACAGATCATGAGCATGTAATTTGTTTTGGTCTGGCTGTGAATCAATTAAATCAGAAAGGAATTTATTTCGCTTACAGGTTGAAAGTTTGAGGATAATTTGGATATGGATTTTGGCACCTCCATTCTGGGGAGATGGTGGAATAGCTTGTTTGCTGATTCATTACTTTTCTTGTTTGGATTTGGGTATTTTGGTGTCCCTAGGGGAGGGAACAGCGCCGTTCCGAAGAGTAAGGGAAGGCATGATAGCTCCGTAGCATTTTGAAGGAAGGAAGGGTGAGTTTCATTGAGTCACAATCCATCCCAGATTCTGTCTGATCTGTGGTGTGGCTGTGGGTCCGCATGCATCCCAAGGTAATGTGGCCACAAATCTAGGTGTTCCTGATGTGGATCAGCTGCGGTTATTGCTTCGGCAACTTATGGAGGTCGCAACTTGAGCTGCTGAGCGCTAGAGGGTGCTGACGGAGACGTCCTGGCTGCGGCTTCGAAAGGAAAGGCTCTGTTGAAGGCTACATCATTAAGAAACAGCTTTAATGATGGGCGACTAGTTTCTGCTACACCGACGGGGTTCTTCAAGTTCTTGCCAGCAAGAATGAAGACCTTCGATGCTAAGTCCATTCATCTAGGTGATTGGAAGCTGCTAGGAGAAAGCTGCTGCAAGAAGGGAGCTCTACTCTCGACTAACATGCAGAAGAATCGCAGAGTTGAAGTCTTGTTGAGCTGGGGTGGGTGTTTTTTTGGATCTGGACCTTTTATGGCCTGGATCCCTGACAAAAAAAAAAGGTTAAAATTATAATAAAATTTAAGGATGAATCATCATTTTAATAAGATTTTAATCTTGACAAAACATATATTGAATGAAAGAAAGATACTCACAATTTTTTAAAGATTACTAAAATTTGAGTATTTGACAAATTCTCCCAGAATATTGAAATTCATTTGATAAACTTTTAACGATTTTTAACGGTGGTATTGCTTTTATTTTATTTAAGAACTATTTTGTTAGAATTAGAACTTTTCAGAAGCCAAAATATTAGTTATCCAAATTTTATTAATCAATTATGCATTTTATTTTACACATAAAATTTATTCGAACGAAAAAATTATATATAATTTTATTCACATAACCAAGCATAAGAGATAAAAACATTGTGCCATGAGAGTAAATCTTCATTCCTCTTGTACGAGATGTCTCTGGTACGGTTTGAAGGGTGGATCGGGAACCCGCGGGCGAAACTGGAACCGGATTGCTTGACTGGAACGATGGGGGGTGGTACCTGCAAAGACACTCCGACGCTCAAGTCAGAATGGATCTAAGAGGCAGAAAGTGTGAGGAATGAATGAATACCTGGGGGGACCTGGGTCCTCTTATTTATAGGTGACGGTGGATATCTTATCTTATCTTATTCGGTTAAGATAAGAGAGATATTTGGGTTAGAGGCTTTGAAGGGCCGGTGTTTGGGGCCTTCGTGTTGGAGCGGGTCGTCCCCGGGTAACCGGGTATGCGGGATCCGTGGGTCGGATCCGTAACAGTTGCCCCCGCAGCGGGAGAGCGAGCGAGGTCGGTCTGTCGCTGGGAGACGTTTGTCATGGGCTCGATTTTTTCTCGGGTGCCCGTATGGTTTCTTTGAGATGAGGTCGGTGCCTCGGTCTCCGTGTCGTGGAAGATTCGTCTGACCGTTTAGGTCTGACGTGACTCTTCTGTATCAGTCGCGTCTGTTGCGTTCTTCGAGGCGTTACCTTTTTTCGAGGGGGTATTTATTGCAGGTTGTGCTTTTTCTTTTTTGCCCTTGCGTTTGCTTTGCTTTCTAAGGGTATTTTTGTCGTTTTGCTTCTTTCAAAAACCGTTTTGGTTTTCCTCCTTCAGTTCCCTCGTTCTGCTTTTACTTCTCTATTGCTTCTCTTTCTAGTTACAGCATTTCCCATTCTCCATTTTCGCTTTCTGTAGTTTCGGTTGGTCTTCTTCTGCGGCGTCTTTCCTTCGGGTTGTCTTCCTTCGATTTATCAGGTTAGCATTTCTCTTGTTTCTTTTTGCTTCTTCTGCTTTGTTTTCTGCAGTATCTTGTTTTTGTTTTTGCTAAGTGTAGCTGTTTTAGGGTAGTTTTGTGGTGTTTGTATGGTGGTTTAGATAGTTCTGTTGGGTTCCTAGAAAAGGGTTGGGGCGAGTGCCACCGCATAATTGGTGGTGTGCGGTGGCGGTTCGTTCCAGTTTTTTACCCGCCGTCGTTTTCTGCCGTGAGGTTTGGCTGACGGTGGTGCTCGTCGATATTTTAGGTATGGCTCGCCGACGGATGGAGGGTGTGAGGGCTCCGGTGGCCCCGGCGGGGGGTGTCCCTGACCTTTTTTCTTGGGTCACCAGTGATGTTTGGGGGACACCGTCGCGGATGACGGAGGCGGACCTCCAACGGCTCCGTGATGAAGGGGCTGTTTGTGGGGGTGGCGATGCCGAACGCCACTACGAGCTTGCCCTCCCTGGGGTTGACGAGAGGGTTTGCTATACCAATCTCGACTCCCCGACAGTGCCGGATTGGATGTGGGTGTATGAGGCGATGTTCACCCAGCTTGGTGTTCGGCTTCCCTTTTCTCCTTTTGTTCAGCAGTTGTTGAATCGGTGCTCCGTGGCACCGTCCCAGCTACATCCGAACAGCTGGGCGGCAATACGGTCTTTTGAGCTCGTTTGTGATTATTTAGAGTTACCTGCCTCAGTAAACGTTTTTCTTTTCCTTTTCTTGTGTACTCTTCCGACTAAGGAGGGGAAGCATAAAAAGGGGTATGTGTCTTTCCGAGCTCAGCCCCATTGTCGGATTTTCGGTTTGTATGAAGACTCCTTCCACGGTTTTAAGAGTGGTTATTTTAAGGTTCGTCCCGCGGGGGGACATCATCCCTTTTGGTTGACGTTGGAGGGTGATCGTCTGTTCCCCACTTACTGGAATTTTAAGGCGGGTCCGTCGGTTTTTACTCGGGTTTCGAAAGAGTTTCTGTCCTCGGAGGAGCGGGATATTGCTCTCGTTCTGTGGCAGTTGTTTGGGGAGCGTTCTCTTAATCCTCGGGACGTGATGGGTGATCCGGTTGCTTGCCGATCATATGTTGGTGTGTGTCTGTTTTTTCTTTAGTTTTTATGTTTTGTTTCCCGTTTTTGTAACTTGGGATTTTTATTGTTTGCAGTTGAGATGGCTGGTGGCTTGACATCCTTGGCTCGTTTGAAGGCGGCGATGGCCCTGGAGGAGGGGTCGTCGTCTCCGGCTACTCCTGTTTCTAACCCTGCCGTGGATTCTCAGCCAGTTTCTCAGGAGGTGGTTTCCTCGGGTGCGCGGGCCGAGGCTCAAGTTTCTCCAGGGCCTACGAACTCTCCTGAAGTTGTTGTGGTGACGGCTACTGAGGCTTCTCGGAAGAGAAGAAGGCCTGAGGACCCGAGCAGCGAGACCTTTGAGGATGAAGGTTTGGTGCCCAGTGTGATGGACCGACGTTTCGATGATCCGGGGTTTATTGATCAACACTTGATGCCTGGGACGGAGCCGTTTTTTGATGGCTGCGATGTTTCATTCCAGGCTAAGTCGGTGTATCGTGCTCTTCTCCGATCTGCCGTTGTTGTTCGAAAAGCCGAGCCCGTGATGGCGCAAGTTGGCTTGTTGGATAAGAAGCTCCGTCATTCTCAGGCTGAGGTGGCTAAGCTGAAGGAGGAGCTTGAGGCTGCCGGGGTTGCTAGGGAGAAGGCGGTGAAGTCATCCGAGGAAGCCGGGGCGGAGATTCTCCGGCTTTCCGAGGTTGAGACTTCGCTTCTTTCTCAACTGGCAGAGGAGTGGCAACGGGCTTCTGATGCGGGTTCTCAGGCGGCTGTGCTTCTCAGTGAATCAGAGAATTTGAAGGCCGAGGTCGCTGCCTTGAGGAGGGAGAAGGCGGAGTTATTGGCTGATGCGAAGGGTGCGATTGCGGCTACCGAGGAGACGATGAGGGCTCAGGCTTTAGTGCTGGCTCCTGGTGCGGATGTGTCCGTGATGGGGGCCTTCAAGACTATTCGTGATGGCCAGATCGTTGACCTCGAGTAGCTTTCTATCTTTATCTTTTTTGGATTTTTCTTCAGACTGTGTTTTTGGATACTTTTGGATGGCCAAGGGCCGTGTATTTTGGGATTTTGGAACACCGAACTTTCGTTTTATTAGTGTTTATCGGCCGTTCGGGCCTTTTTGTATGTTCCGTTGTTATATTGCTTTTGGGCCGTCCGGGCCTTCTTTATATTCCGTTTTTAGGCTATTTTGTTCCCTCGGACCGTCGTTTGGTCGGGTTTTTTCATGGATATCCGCGTATTTTGGGCCTGGGGGGTGATCAGTCCCCCAATTGTGGCCGTGTTTTCGTTCCGTTTTTTGGGACATTTAGGAAAATATAAATAGTTGTTTTAATGGAATTTTTATTGATGGTTGGGCCTCGTTAAAACCCTCCGTTGGTGGCGGGAAAGAGTACCCGAGTTTAAAACTTAGGTGAAATAAAAACTTAGAATTTGTAAACTGGTAGGAGAAGTACAAAAACAGAAATGAGGGCAAGGGTGCGACCTTGTGGGTTGGTCTAGGCGTAGTATCGTCGCAAGTTGGCGGCGTTCCATGTTCTCGGGACTTCGTCGCCGCTGAGCCGTTCGAGTTTGTACGCTCCTTTTCCGATTACGGCCTTGATTCTGTATGGTCCTTCCCAGTTGGGGGTGAGCTTCCCTTCTCCTGGGGTCGGGGGACCGATGTCGTTTCGTCGTAAGACGAGGTCGTTGGCCGCGAATTCTCGCCGGATGACTCCGTGATTGTATCTCAGGCTGATTCTTTGCTTTAGGGCTAGCTCTCTGAGATGGGTTATGCTTCTGGTTTCGTCAATGAGGTCTCGTTCTGCTTCCTCGTCGTTACCTCCGACCGTTTTTCTGGGGCTTGGGTCTCCGACTTCTACCGGGATGACCGCCTCAACACCGTATGTTAGTCGGAAAGGTGTTTCTCCCGTTGTTGTTTGATGTGTGGTTCGGTATGACCATAGGACCGATCCGAGCTCGTCGGCCCATAGTCCTTTGGCTTCGTCGAGCCGCTTTTTAAGTCCTTTGACGATTATTTTGTTCGCGGATTCCACCTGTCCGTTTGTCTGAGGGTGTTCTACCGAGCTGAAACGGTGGGATACATGTAGCCCCTCTAAAAATTCTTTGAATTTTTTGTCGGTAAATTGGGTTCCGTTGTCCGAGATAACGATCTCGGGGATCCCGAATCGGGTGATGATCTGACGCCAGAGGAATTTTCGGCATTGGGTTGCCGTTATGGAGGACAGGGGTTCGGCTTCGATCCATTTAGTGTAGTAGTCTATGGCGACGATGAGGTATCTAAGCTGTCCGGGTGCCGTTGGGAAGGGTCCGACGAGGTCGATGCCCCAAGTGCTGAATGGCCGTTCTGCCGATATGGTGCTGAGCTGGTGCGGTGCGGCTTGGTGGATATTGGCGTGCCTTTGGCATTTGTCGCAGTTTTTAACTATTTGTATAGAATCTCGGATAACCGTAGGCCAGAAGTAGCCTGCTCTGATGACTTTTTGGGCTAAAGTCTTGCCTCCGATGTGGTGACCGCAGCAGCCTTCGTGGATTTCGCGGAGTATGTACTCCGTGTTCTCGGGTTCTATGCATTTGAGCAGGGGTTGCGAGAATCCGCGTTTGTACAGCTGTCCTGCGACAATGGTATAGTTGGCGGCTTCCCTTTTTATTCGCTTTTCCTCTTTGGGATCTGGTGGCAGTGTTCCATCGAGGAGGTATTGCAGGATCGGGTAGGTCCAAGATCCCTGGTTTGAGATTGTCAGGTGAGCGTTGGTTGTTGTTGACACGGAAGGTGTCTTAACGACTTCCTGGATTAAGGATTTGTTACCGTGTCCGGGTTTGGTACTGGCTAGCTGATGAATGGATTTTTGATGGTATAGAATTTCACAAATGAATTCTCGTTGCAAGTATAGTTTCTAAACCAATCATTAATCCTTTCATACAAAAAGTTGTTTGTCACTAGTACAAACCCCTAAAATTTATAAACCGAAGTATTGGACCTCGGGTCGTTCTCCCTAGGAATTACAATAAAGTGTCTTGTTATTGGTTATGAGTTATTTTGGGGTTTTGGATAAGAAGCATGAAAAGTAAATGACAATGAAAATAAACTAACAACTATAAAAGGCCCTTGGTAAGGTGTGAGAACTAGAAGTCCTATCCTAGTTATCCTTCTCAATTGTGATGAGAATTGTTCATTGCTACCACTTAGTTAACCCTTACTAATTAAAGGAAAGTCAAGTGGATGAATTGACTTGAGCCACAAGTCCTAGCCAACTCCCAAGGAAAGACTAGCTTTAGTGCACTCCAAACCAATTAGCAATCTCTCCAATTATCAATCAACAAAGGAATTAGATAACTCAAGTGTCACTAATTACTCTACCTAGGCCAAGAGGAACAAAATCTACACTAAAACTAAAAGAGACATTTCAACAAACACATAAAGTGCAAGAGGAGTAAACATTATTAAATGCAAGAATTAAAGGAATCTACAACTACAAAAACAAGAGATCAACAATAGAAAACTAAATCAATCATGAAACAACAAAGAACTTACCAATTGCATTGAAGGAGAAATGTAGATCTACAAAAGAGAATTCACAAACTACAAACAAAGGAATTACATTAGAAGAAGAATCCTACAAGTGCAATAGAGGAGAGGAATGAAAATTAGAAGAGAGAATAAGAAGAAATATATCTAGATCTAAGAACTAATCTAATCCTAATCCTAGAGAGAAGAGAGAGCTTCTCTCTCTAGAAACTAACTACAAAGCTAAACTAAACTAATTGGTAACTAACACATGTTTCCCTCTTCACTCCTTGGGTTAAATAGCATCAGAAATGAGTTGGATTGGGCCCACAAGGCTTTAGAATTCGTTGGCCACGTTTTGCTTTAAGTGAACTAGGTGGCAGCAACGGCGCATGCGCGTACTTTGCGCGTGCGCGCCACCATACGTGTAGCAACTATGGCAAATCTTATATCGTTTCGAAGCCCCGGATGTTAGCTTCCTAACCCAACTGGAACCGCATCAATTGGACCTCTGTAGCTCAAGTTATGGTCGTTTAAGTGCAAAGAGGTCGGCTTGACAGCTTTCCGGTTCTTTCATTTCTTCATGAGTTCTCCAACTTTTCATGCTTTCTTTCTTCATTCCCTTGATCCAATATTTGCCTCCTAAACCTTAAATCACTTAACAAACATATCAAGGCATCTAATAGAATCAAGGTGAACTAAATTTAGCTATTTTGAGTCCTAAAAAGCATGTTTTCACATTCAAGCACAATTAAAGGAGAATATACAAAACCATGCTATTTCATTGAATAAATGTGGGTAAAAGTTGATAAAACCCCCAAAAATCAATACAAGATAAACCCTACAAATGGGGTTTGTCAACCTCCCCACACTTAATCCAAGCATGTCCTCATGCTTAAGCCAAAAGAGAAACAAAGGGTATCAACATTTATTCCATGTAAATGAACTATATGCAACCTAAACTATATGCAACTAAATGCAAAATGGTTGTACCTACTTGGTTAAAAATAAATCAATCCTCCAAGTCATACATGCATAAGTAGGGCCAAGATCATATAACGATTCATGAATCCTTCTAATTCGAATATCAAAATGAAGTTTAAGTAGACTTGCAAGAAGAACGCTCATGAAAGCCGGGAATCAAGGAATTGAGCATCGAACCCTCACCGGAAGTGTTTGCACTCTAGTCGCTCGGTGTTTGGGGTTGATTCTCTCAATTCTCCTCTAATCATGCTTTCCAAGATTTGTTTTTCTTCTAACAATCAACAATTATTCAATGCATGCATACATGTATCATGAGGTCTTTTCTTTAGGTTGTAATGGGGCTAGGGTCAAGGTAGGATCATATATGGCTAGTGGACTTAGGATTTGAATCTTTGATTAACTTAAACTTTCCCACCTAACCTATATAATGACCTATACAATTAAGTACTAATCTAACTACCCATTCCTCACTTTTTCACATACTCATGCATTTTCTTTTCATTTCACAACACTTATGCATTGATTCTTATTGAGCTTCACTTTGGGGCATTTTGTCCCCTTTATTGCTTTTCTTTTTTTTTTTCTTTCTTTTTCTATATACATTTTTTTTCTTTTCTTTTCTTTTTTTTTCTTTTTCACTTTTATTTCTTTTTCTTTCAAACTATATACAAGAACATTAATGCATAAGGTCTATACATTTAATCAATACATGAGTATGTACCAATTCCCCAATATAAAAATACAAAACACAAACACCCTTTTATCCCAACCAATGTCCCAAAGTTTTCCCACTCTTGGATGACACTCACACTCACTAGCCTAAGCCAATCAAAGATCCAAATAAAGGACATTCATTGTTTTCCGCTTTAAGGCTTGTAATGTGCTAAAATAAGAACAAGTGGGTTAAGCGTAGGCTCAAAATCGGCTAACAAAGGAGAGTAAAAGGTAAGGCTATTTGGATAAGTGAGCTAATGAAATGATGGCCTCAATCATATAAATGCATGAATACAAGGAATAATGGGACATATAGATTCAAACAAATCAAAGATTACAATCATAGAAAGAGAACAATTACACGCACGAAGGAAAATAAGTGGTTATAAGATGTAACCACACCATTAGGCTCAAATCTCACAAGCTTGTGTTCTTAGCTCAAAACCATGTTCCAAAATAAATTCTTTCAAGCAAGTTCAACAAAAATTTTCAAATTGGTAGGGTGCCCTAAAAACATAGTTTTTTTTTTTTTTTTGGAAAAGAAATCATCACCATAACCAAGTAGTCCTAATATGAAAGAAGTGGTAAGAATATGTACAAATTCTAACTAACATGCAACCTATCATGCAATGCAATAGCTACTCTAACAAAGAAAAATAAAAAAAAATTTGGTGTTGAAAAGGAAATTGTTACCCATGGAGATCGGTCGAATGACCTCCCCACACTTGAAGATTGCACCGCCCTCGGTGCATGCAAAGGAGAGCAAGGTGGATGGGTTGCTACAATTGATGAGCTTCTTCGAAAGGTTGTGCGGATGACTTGTTCGTTGCCCCATTTAAAAGCTTTTTCGTTTTCTCCTTTCTTGGTGGCCAGCCTAAAAGGAGAGAAAAAGAAAGAAAATTAAGCCTACAACAAAGATATAAAAGTAAATAGAACATAGGCGGGGGCTAATGCCAGATAAGAGTATGATTCTCTACTACATGGTAGCTACAACATGTGAGTGAGAAATCAATATAAGCAAAAGGCATATCAACTGATACTTGATGCAAGAGTAAAGTTAAGGCATGGAGAGTATATTGAGCATCAAGATCAAATAAGAATTGACACAAACAAGATTAGTGATATGCATGAAAGCATTTGATTCTATCCTAACTCAATGATGAAGCGGTACAAGAAAAAAAAAACAAAGGGTAATGAATTAGGAAGGGCTAAAGCACTAATCTTGTGTGTCGACAAATATTACAATTAATGTAACAAGTCATGAAGCACCAAAACAAATGCAAGAAATTCTCAACAATTTAGTGAGAGAATTCAACACCATTATTAAAATGAGAAATTTAGAAAATAAAATGAGAACAAATAGAATTAAAATGCAAAGAATAAAAGTATGCAAATGTAATAGACAAAAGAAAATGGAAGAAGAGAAAAAAAAAATTTTTTTTATATATTTTTAATTTTTTTTTATGTATTTTATTTATTTATTTATTTATTTATTATATATATTTTTTTTATTATCAATTTTTTTTATTTACATTAAAAGAGAAAAGAAAAAAAATCTTTCAAGAGAGGAAGAAGAAAAAAAAATGAGAAAGAAAGAAGAAGAGAAGAGGAAAAAAGGAGAAAGGAGGGAGGAGAAAAGCAGGGTGCAAATCCGCGCGCGCGCGCACAGCGCGCTTACGCGTGGATGCAGCAGGGACAATCCGCGCGCGCGCGCACAGCGCGCTTACGCGTCGATGAGCTTGTGCTCCCAGCACAATGCTGGCATAACGCGCGCACAACTCTCTGGTTTTTGTACCAAAAGTTGCGGAAGTGCAATGTGCGCGCGCGCGCACAGCGTGCTAGCGCGCCGATGGCCTTTTTTTTTTTTTTTTTTTTGGAAATGGGGTTTTTTTTTTTTAATGTTTTTGCACCAATCTCAGCATTCTAAACCTCCAGGCATCTACCAAAATACCCTAAAACCTTATTTAACATACTAAACTACCAATTAAACTCAACTATCTAAACAAAACATGAAATTAAACTAATTCTATCAATATATACAAAAGAGAAAATGAAAGGATTTTACCATGGTGGGTTGTCTCCCACCTAGCACTTTTGTTTATTGTCCTTAAGTTGGACTTATGGGGAGCTCCTCATCAAGGTGGCTTGTGCTTGTATTCATCTTGGAACTCCCACCAATGCTTGGTTCTCCATTGTGCCCCAAGATTCTTCATGGATTGAGCCAAGTCTTGATGGAGTTCTTCACAAGCTTGGGGCTCCCAAAGTTGATCCTCTTCTTGTAATCCGGAATCCCACACTTTGTTTTCACACCCGTCTTGAGGTTGATCATAATTATTAGTCCAACCGGGTGGTGAGTAAGGTGAATTCTCTATATAGTGGCCAACAATCCTCCTAGACCCATCTATTTGAGCACTACTCCAACCTTTATATCTCATGTTTGATGCATCAACCATAATGAGCCTTGATTTGCAACGCCAACCACAAAACCTTTTTCGTTTACGCTTCATCCCACAAAGCTCCCTAAGTTGGCCATCCGTTTCAAGCAAACCATATTCAAGTGGGATAATAAAGCTAATAGAAATAAATTTCACCCACTCAAATGAAGGAGTAGATGGCAACCTAGGCAAAGACAACTCCAAGAGTTTTGATAAAGCGTATTCAATTCCCATCCTCCTTTTTCTAAGGATTTCCACCTCTTCACAAGACTTCTCAATTATAATCCTTTGTTCAACAATTTTATATAAACCTTTTCTCCTACTCAAGTCATAAATGGGAGGGTAAGAAAAATTTACCTCCACATTGCTTTCCATCTTGTTGGGAGAAGGTTCTTCATGCTCAAAGGATTCTTCACCACTAAGGTTTGATGCTTGATCTTCATCACCAAGGGAACTCACTTCTTGCTCTATCCCATCCAAATCTTCATATGGAATATGTCTTGGAAGGTGTGCACTTTCCTTCCTAGCATCAATTTCAATCATCTTGGAGGGGTTTTCTTCAATTCTAGATTCCCATGGAGGCTCCGCATCTCCTAAGTCTTCAACCAATTCTTCCCTTTCTTCAATAATCATAGCTTCCTCCAATTGTTCCAATACAAAGCAACTTCCCTCATTCTCCACCAATCTCTCTTTTATGTTATGCTCTTCATTTGATTCCCCACATGTAGCCATGGGAGTTCCTTGAGAGTTCAAGCATTGGGATGCTAACCGGTTTACCACCTCATCCAAGGCGGCCGTGAATTGTTGCACATCCCTTTTCATTTCCTCTTGTCCTTGAACAAGAACATCAAGGATGTCATCCATTGGAGGTTGGGGTGGATGGAAGGGTTCATCAATTTGGGGGAAGGGTTCATAGTAGGAAGGTGGTTCTTCTTGGTAGAGTTGTGGTGGTTCAATAATTTCCACTCTTTCCACTTGTTGCACAACACACTCCATGGTTGCTTGAAATTGATCCAATGCTTCCTTGAGACGATCCCTTGACTCTTGTTCCTCTTGGATAATATGATTAGGATCATATGGCTCTTGGATTGATGGACATGAATATTCTTCCATGGGAGGTTGTGGTGGAAAGTGGTATTCATCTTGTGGTTGAAAATTTTCATACATTTGTGGTTGAAAATTGTCATACAATTGAGGTGGTTCATCTTGGTAATAATGTGGAGGAGGTGGCTCTTGAAAATGTTGATGTTGGCGTGGTGGTGGCTCTATGTGTGGTTCATATTGCTCATATGGTTGTTGGTAGGATGGATATGGATTAGGGTCATATGAAGATGGTTGGTAAGAAGGGGCTTGTGAGTATGGTTGGGAGTTATGTTGAGGGTATGGATCATAGGCATATGGTGGTGGTTCTTGAAAGTCACAAGGTGATTCACCATAACCATTGGATTGATATGCATCATAGAATGGCTCTTCTTCATAGTGCATTGGTGGGGGTTGTTGCCATGAGGATTGATCATAAGCATATGGCTCCTCCCACCTTTGGTTATCCCATCCTTGATACACATTCTCATTATAGTCCTCATCACCTACAACATAATTGTAACTACACTCATAGCCAAAGTGAGAATTCATGATAGCAAGAGGAAAATGAAAACAAAATCAAATAAGAAGCAAGAAAGTTAAATCCTAAAACTAGCAAGAGCTAACAAAAGCACACATATTCACACTATTCACATATATACAATAACCAATAACATAACACCATTGCAAATCCCCGGCAACGGCGCCATTTTGATGAATGGATTTTTGATGGTATAGAATTTCACAAATGAATTCTCGTTGCAAGTATAGTTTCTAAACCAATCACTAATCCTTTCATACAAAAAGTTGTTTGTCACTAGTACAAACCCCTAAAATTTATAAACCGAAGTATTAGACCTCGGGTCGTTCTCCCTAGGAATTACAATAAAGTGTCTTGTTATTGGTTATGAGTTATTTTGGGGTTTTGGATAAGAAGCATGAAAAGTAAATGACAATGAAAATAAACTAACAACTATAAAAGGCCCTTGGTAAGGTGTGAGAACTAGAAGTCCTATCCTAGTTATCCTTCTCAATTGTGATGAGAATTGTTCATTGCTACCACTTAGTTAACCCTTACTAATTAAAGGAAAGTCAAGTGGATGAATTGACTTGAGCCACAAGTCCTAGCCAACTCCCAAGGAAAGACTAGCTTTAGTGCACTCCAAACCAATTAGCAATCTCTCCAATTATCAATCAACAAAGGAATTAGATAACTCAAGTGTCACTAATTACTCTACCTAGGCCAAGAGGAAAAAAATCTACACTAAAACTAAAAGAGACATTTCAACAAACACATAAAGTGCAAGAGGAGTAAACATTATTAAATGCAAGAATTAAAGGAATCTACAACTACAAAAACAAGAGATCAACAATAGAAAACTAAATCAATCATGAAACAACAAAGAACTTACCAATTGCATTGAAGGAGAAATGTAGATCTACAAAAGAGAATTCACAAACTACAAACAAAGGAATTACATTAGAAGAAGAATCCTACAAGTGCAATAGAGGAGAGGAATGAAAATTAGAAGAGAGAATAAGAAGAAATATATCTAGATCTAAGAACTAATCTAATCCTAATCCTAGAGAGAAGAGAGAGCTTCTCTCTCTAGAAACTAACTACAAAGCTAAACTAAACTAATTGGTAACTAACACATGTTTCCCTCTTCACTCCTTGGGTTAAATAGCATCAGAAATGAGTTGGATTGGGCCCACAAGGCTTTAGAATTCGTTGGTCACGTTTTGCTTTAAGTGAACTAGGTGGCAGCAACGGCGCGTGCGCGTACTTTGCGCGTGCGCGCCACCATACGTGTAGCAACTATGGCAAATCTTATATCGTTTCGAAGCCCCGGATGTTAGCTTCCTAACCCAACTGGAACCGCATCAATTGGACCTCTGTAGCTCAAGTTATGGTCGTTTAAGTGCAAAGAGGTCGGCTTGACAGCTTTCCGGTTCTTTCATTTCTTCATGAGTTCTCCAACTTTTCATGCTTTCTTTCTTCATTCCCTTGATCCAATATTTGCCTCCTAAACCTTAAATCACTTAACAAACATATCAAGGCATCTAATAGAATCAAGGTGAACTAAATTTAGCTATTTTGAGTCCTAAAAAGCATGTTTTCACATTCAAGCACAATTAAAGGAGAATATACAAAACCATGCTATTTCATTGAATAAATGTGGGTAAAAGTTGATAAAATCTCTAAAAATCAATACAAGATAAACCCTACAAATGGGGTTTGTCACTAGCTTGGAGAGTAGACCTGCTCTGGCATTTCGTTCCCTAGGGACGTGCCGTATGGTGACGTGTTCGAATCCTTCTCCTAGTTTGTTTACCTTGGCGAGGTATTGTTGGAGTAGGGGGTCTCGTGTCTGGTAGTCTCCATTAATTTGGGAACTGACTACTTGTGAATCGGTATTTACTTATAGGACCTTTGTTCCGACTTCCTGGGCTAAGGATAGGCCTGCCAAGAGGGCCTCGTATTCTGCTTGGTTATTCGATACTGGAAATTCGTATCGTACCGACTGTTCAATCGTGATTCCGTCTTGATTTTCGAGTATGACTCCGGCGCCTCCGTAGGTGGAGTTTGATGAGCCGTCGACATGTAGTTTCCATGATTCGGGGGTGAGCTTTCCCGGGGTCATCTCGGCGATGAAGTCGGCCATAGCTTGTGCTTTGATCGCATTCCGGGGTTCGAATTTGATCTGGAATTGAGATAGTTCGATGGACCACGCTAGCATTCTTCCAGCTAGGTCGGGTTTCTGCAACACCTGTTTGACCGCTTGGTCGGTTCGAACCGTCACGGGATGAGCTTGGAAGTATTGTCGTAGGCGTCGGGAGGCTGTAAGGAGTGTGAAAGCTAGCTTTTCTAAGCGTGAGTAGCGAGCTTCCGCGTCTTGTAGGACTTTGCTTATGAAGTATACGGGTTTTTGTTCCTTTTTCTCGTTTTCACGGACGAGTGCTGCTGCGAGTGCCTCTTCCGTTATGGAGAGGTATAAGTAAAGTGTTTCCCCTGTTTGGGGTTTGGCGAGGATTGGTGGTTCCGCCAGGACCCTCTTGAAGTGTTGGAATGCTTCTTCACATTCCGTCTCCCACTTGAAGGGGGCTTCTTTTTTCATTAGTTTGAAGAAAGGGGTCACTTTTTGGGCCGAAGCCCCGAGAAAGCGTGACAATGCCGTTAGTTGGCCGGTAAGCCTTTGGATGTCTTTAAGGTTTTTGGGGCTCGTCATCTCGAGGATGGCGCGACATTTCTCTGGGTTTGCTTCAACTCCACGTTGCGTAATCATGAAGCCAAGGAACTTCCCTGCCTCCATTCCGAAGGCACATTTTGCCGGGTTGAGTCGCATTTGGTGCTTTCGTAGGGTGTTTGGTGCACGAAATTGTGTTCCATGTTCTTTGTACTTGTGTGAGATTAACAATATATAATTGTATTGAATCCTCATTGTGGCTCTATGTGTGGACACAACTCCGTTCAACTAACCAGCAAGTGCACTGGGTCGTCCAAGTAATACCTTACGTGAGTAAGGGTCGAATCCCACGGAGATTGTTGGTATGAAGCAAGCTATGGTCACCTTGTAAATCTCAGTCAGGCGGATATAAAATAATTATGGAGTTTTCGAATAATAAATAATAGAATAGGGATAGAGATACTTATGTAAATCATTGGTAGGAATTTCAGATAAGCGAATGGAGATGCTTTTCGTTCCTCTGAACCTCTGCTTTCCTGCTATCTTCATCCAATCAGTCTTACTCCTTTCCATGGCTGGCTTTATGTGATACATCACCACTGTCAATGGCTACTTTCGGTCATCTCTCGGGAAAATGATCCAATGCCCTGTCACGGCACGGCTAATCGTCTGGAGGCATCACCCTTGCCAATGGCTTCATCTTATCCTCTCAGTGAATAATATGCTCACGCACCCTGTCACGACACGGCTATTCATCTGTCGGTTCTCGATCATGCTGGAATAGGATTTACTATCCTTTTGCGTCTGTCACTAACGCCCTGCAATCGCGAGTTCGGAGCTCGTCACAGTCATTCAATCATTGAATCCTACTCGGAATACCACAGACAAGGTTTAGACTTTCCGGATTCTCTTGAATGCCGCCATCATTCTAGCTTACGCCACGAAGATTCTGGTTAGGAGATCTAAGAGATACTCATTCTAGCTTATTTCATGTAGAACAGAAGTGTTTGTCAGGCACGCGTTCATAAGGGAGAAGGATGATGAGCGTCACACATAATCATCACCTTCATCACGTTCTTGGGTGCGAATGGATATCTTAGAAGAGAAATAAGAAGAATTGAATAGAAAACAGAAGTACTTTGCATTAATCTTTGAGGAACAGCAGAGCTCCACACCTTAATCTATGGAGTGTAGAAACTCTACCGTTTGAAAATACATAAGTGAAGGTCCAGGCATGGCCGAGATGGCCAGCCCCCTAAAACGTGATCAAAGGATCATAAGGTAATCCAAAGATGTCAAATACAATAGTAAGAGGTCCTATTTATAATAAACTAGCTACTAGGGTTTACATGAGTAAGTATTTGATGTATAAATCCACTTCCGGGGCCCACTTGGTGTGTGTTTGGGCTGAGCTTAAGTGTTGCACATGCAAAGGCCATTTGTGGAGTTGAACGCCAGTTTTTGTGCCAGTTTGGGCGTTCAACTCTGGTTTCGGATCTTTTTCTGGCGCTGGACGCCAGATTTGGGCAGAAGGCTGGCGTTGAACGCCATTTTACGTCGTCAATTCTTGGCCAAAGTATGGACTATTATATATTGCTGGAAAGCCCTGGATGTCTACTTTCCAACGCAATTGGAAGCGTGCCATTTCGAGTTCTGTAGCTCCAGAAAATCCACTTTGAGTGCAGGGAGGTCAGAATCCAACAGCATCAGCAGTCCTTTTTCAACCTCTGAATCTGATTTCTGCTCAAGTCCCTCAATTTCAGCCAGAAAATACCTGAAATCACAGAAAAATACACAAACTCATAGTAAAGTCCAGAAATGTGAATTTAACATAAAAACTAATGGAAACATCCCTAAAAGTAACTAGATCCTACTAAAAACATACTAAAAACAATGCCAAAAAGCGCATAAATTATCCGCTCATCACAACACCAAACTTAAATTGTTGCTTGTCCCCAAGCAACTGAAAATCAAATAGGATAAAAAGAAGAGAATATACTATAAATTCCAAACTATCAATGAAACAGAGCTTCAATCATATGAGCGGGACTTATAGCTTTTTGCCTCTTGAATAGTTTTGGCATCTCACTTTATCCATTGCGGTTCAGAATGATTGGCATCTATAGGAACTTCAGATTTCGAATAGTGTTATTGACTCTCCTAGTTCAGTATGATGATTCTTGAACACAGCTTCTTTATGAGTCTTGGCCGTGGCCCTAAGAACTTTGTTTTCCAGTATTACCACCAGATACATAAATGCCACAGACACATAATTGGGTGAACCTTTTCAGATTGTGACTCAGCTTTGCTAGAGTCCCCAATTAGAGGTGTCCAGAGTTCTTAAGCACACTCTTTGTTTTTGCTTTGGACCTTGACTTTAACCGCTCAGTCTCAAGTTTTCACTTGACACCTACGCGCCACAAGCACATGGTTAGGGACAGCTTGGTTTAGCCGCTTAGACCAGGATTTTATTCCTTTAGGCCCTCCTATCCACTGATGCTCAAAGCCTTGGGATCCTTTTTATTTGCCCTTGCCTTTTGGTTTTAAGGGTTATTGGCTTTTTCTGCTTGCTTTTTTTCTTTTTCTATTTTTTTTTCGCCTATTTTTTTCTTTTTCTTTTTTTTTTCTGCAAGCTTTGTTCTTTGCTGCTTTTTCTTGCTTCAAGAATCATTTTTATGATTTTTCAGATTATCAAATAACATGTCTCCTAGTCATCATTCTTTCAAGAGCCAACATATTTAACATTCTTAAACAACAACTTCAAAAGATATATGCACTGTTCAAGCATACATTCAGGAAACAAGAAGCATTGTCACCACATCAATATAATTAAGCTAAGTTCAAGGATAAATTCGAAACTCATGTACTTCTTGTTCTTTTGAATTAAAACATTTTTCATTTAAGAGAGGTGATGGATTCATGGGACATTTATAACTTTAGGACAAAGTCACTACTACTAATGATCATGTAATGAAGACACAAACATAGATAAGCACATAATATAGAAAACGAAAAACAGAGAAAGTAAGAACAAGGAATGAATCCACCTTAGTGATGTCCTTGAGCTCTTCTATGTCTCTTCCTTGTCTTTGCTGCTCCTCCTTCATTGCTTTTAGATCTTCTCTGATTTCATGAAGGATGATGGAGTGCTCTTGATGTTCCACCCTTAGTTGCTTCCAATAATTGTGTGGAAGAAAATGTATCCCCTGAGGTATCTCAGGGATCTCTTGATTTGCAGTCAAATGTTCTACCACTGAGCTATAGACCCTTGATGGAAGCTTTTGTCTTCCCTTTCCTCTTTCTAGAGGTTTCTCTGGCCTTAGGTGCCATCAATGGTTATGGAAAAAACAAAAAAGCTATGCTTTTACCACACCAAACTTAGAATGTTGCTCGCCCTCGAGCAAAAGAAGAAAGAATAGAAGGATAAGAAGAAGATATGGAGGAGATGGATGGGAGTTTGTATTCGGCCATATGGGTGGGATTGGGTGGGAGAGAGATGTTGAATTTTGAAGGTAGTGGGTGTATGGATGTGAGTGGTAAATGGAAAGTAGAAGGGATGATCATGAATGGGAAGAGAGATGATGAGGTAGGTGGGGATACTATGGGGTCCACAGATCCTGAGATGATCCTGTGGGGTCCACAGATCCTGAGGTGTCAAGGCATTTATATCCCTGCACCAATTTAGGCATGTAAAATGCCCTTGCACACAACTCTGGGCGTTCAGCGCCAGGTTGGTGCCCATTTTGGGCGTTCAACGCCCCTTTGCTGCCATTTCTGGCGTTGAACGCCAGAACCATGCTTGTTCTGGGCGTTCAGCGCCAGAACTATGCTCTGTTCTGGCGTTTGAACGCCAGACAGATGCTCCTCCTGGGTGTGATTTTTCTTCTGCTATTTTTGATTCCGTTTTCAATTTTTATATTTATTTTGTGACTCCACATGATCATGAACCTATGAAAAACAATAAAAATAAGAATTAGATAAACATTGGGTTGCCTCCCAACAAGCGCTTCTTTAATGTCAATAGCTTGACAGTGGGCTCTCATGGAGCCTCACAGATGTGCAGAGCTTTGTTGAGACTCTCCAACACCAAACTTAGAGTTTGGATATGGGAGTTCAACACCAAACTTAGAGTTTGGTTGTGGCCTCCCAACACCAAACTTAGAGTTTGACTGTGGGGGCTCTGGTTGACTCTGCTTTGAGAGAAGCTTTTTCTGCTTCCTCTCCATGGTTGCAGAGGGAGATCCTTGAGTTTTAAACACAAGGGAGTTCTCATTCCATTGAAGGAATATTTCACCTCTGTCAACATCAATCACAACTCTTGCTGTGGCCAGGAAAGGTCTTCCTAGGATGATGGATTCATCCTCTTCCTTTCCCGTATCCAGGATTATGAAATCAGTAGGTATGTAAAGGCCCTCAACCTTTACTAATACATCTTCTACTTGTCCATAAGCCTGTCTTCTTGAGCTGTCTGCCATCTCTAGTGAGATTTTAGCAGCTTGCACCCCATAGATTCCCAGTTTCTCTATTACAGAGAGGAGCATGAGGTTTATTCCTGAACCAAGGTCACACAGAGCCTTAAAGATCATGGTGCCTATGGTACAGGGTATTATGAACTTTCCAGGATCCTGTCTCTTTTGAGGCAATGTCAGTTGATCCAGATCACTTAGTTCATTGATGAACAAGGGAGGTTCAACTTCCCAAGCATCAATGCCAAATAATTTGGCATTCAGCTTCATGATTGCACCAAGAAACTTGGCAGTTTGCTCTTCAGTAACATCCTCATTCTCTTCAGAAGAGGAATACTCATCAGAGCTCATGAAGGGCATAAGGAGGTTCAATAGGATCTCTATGGTCTCTAGGTGAGCCTCAGAGTCCTTTGGTTCCTCAGGGGGAAGCTCCATATTGATCACTGGACGTCCCAGGAGGTCTTCCTCCTTGGGATTCACGTCCTCTCCTTTCCTCACAGGTTCGGCCATGGCGCTTATGTCAATGGCCTTGCACTCTCCTTTTGGATTCTCTTCTGTATTGCTTGGGAGAGTACTAGGAGGGATTTCAGTGATCCTTTTACTCAGCTGGCCCACTTGTGCTTCCAGATTTCTAATGGAAGACCTTGTTTCAGTCATGAAACTTACAGTGGCCTTAGATAGATCAGAGACTAGATTTGCTAAATTAGAAGCATTTTGTTCAGAGTTCTCTGTCTGTTGCTGAGTTGATGATGGAAAAGGTTTGCCATTGCTAAACCTGTTTCTTCCACTATTATTAAAGCCTTGTTGAGGCTTTTGATCCTTCCATGAGAAATTTGGATGATTTCTCCATGTTGAGTTATAGGTGTTTCCATAAGGTTCACCTAAGTAGTTCACCTCTGCTATTGCAGGGTTCTCAGGATCATAGGCTTCTTCTTCAGAAGATGCCTCTTGAGTACTGTTGGATGCAGCTTGCATTCCATGCAGACTCTGAGAAATCATATTGACTTGCTGAGTCAATATTTTGTTCTGAGCCAATATGGCATTCATAGTATCAACCTCAAGAACTCCCTTCTTCATAGGCATCCCATTACTCACAGAATTCCTTTCAGAAGTGTACATGAATTGGTTATTAGCAACCATGTCAATGAGTTCTTGAGCTTCTGCAGGCGTTTTCTTTAGGTGAATGGATCCACCTGCAGAAGTGTCCAGTGACATCTTTGATAGCTCAGACAGACCATCATAGAATATATCCAGGATGGTCCATTCTGAAAGCATGTCAGAAGGACACTTTTTGGTCAACTGTTTGTATCTTTCCCAAGCTTCATAGAGGGATTCACCTTCTTTCTGTCTGAAGGTTTGAACATCAGCTCTAAGCTTGCTCAGCTTTTGAGGAGGAAAGTACTTGGCTAAGAAAGCCGTGACCAGCTTATCCCAAGAGTTCAGGCTGTCTTTAGGTTGAGAATCCAACCATAATCTAGCTCTGTCTCTTACAGCAAAAGGGAAAAGCATGAGCCTGTAGACTTCAGGATCTACTCCATTAGTCTTAACAGTATCACATATCTGCAAGAATTCAGTTAAGAACTGAAAAGGATCTTCAGATGGAAGTCCATGAAACTTGCAGTTCTGCTGCATCAGAGAAACTAATTGAGGTTTCAGCTCAAAGTTGTTTGCTCCAATGGCAGGAATGGAGATGCTTCTTCCATGTAAATTGGAATTAGGTGCAGTGAAATCACCAAGCATCCTCCTTGCATTATTATTATTTTCAGCTGCCATCTCCTCTGCCTGTTCAAAAATTTCTGAAAGGTTATCTCTGGATTGTTGTATTTTAGCTTCTCTTAATTTTCTCTTCAGAGTCCTTTCAGGTTCTGGATCTGCTTTCACAAGAATGTTCTTATCCTTGCTCCTGCTCATATGACAAGGAAGAATGGCCAGAAAAATGATAATAATAATAGAGATCCTTTATACCACAGTATAGGGATCCCTTTGTGAGTGGAAGAGAAGGGGGAGACAAAGAATGTGATGTAAAGGAAGAAATGCAACTGTACGAATGGAAGAGATGTGAGATGAGATGTTAGGATATGAATGAATAAATAGAATAGGATGAGAGAAAGAGAGGGAATTTTCGAAAGTTATTTTTGAAAAGGAGTTAGTGATTTTTGAAAATTGGTTTTTGAAAATGTGTTAGTAATTTTCGAAAATTAAGATTTAAAAATTAAAATAATTAATAAATTAAAAATAAATTTTAAAAAAGGGGAGAGATATTTTCGAACAATGAGAGAGAGAGAGTTAGTTAGGTGGTTTTGAAAAAGTTAAGAAACAAACAAAAAGTTAGTTAGTTAGTTGAAACAAATTTTGAAAAGATAAGAAGTTAGGAAGTTAGAAAAGATATTTTGAAAAGATATTTTTGAAAAAGATAAGATAAGAAGATATTTTTGAAAAGATATGATAGAAATTAGTTTTGAAAAAGATTTGATTTTTAAAATCTCAATTAATGACTTGATTCATAAGAAATCACAAGATATGATTCTAGAACTTAAAGTTTGAATCTTTCTTAACAAGCAAGTAACAAACTTCAAATTTTTGAATCAAAACATTAATTGATTATGTTATTTTCGAAAATTTGATTTAAAAATAAGAAAAAGATTTTTGAAAAATATTTTTGGAATTTTCGAAAATAACTAATAATTTTGAAAAAGATTTGATTTTTGAAAAAGATAAGATTTTCAAATTGAAAATTTGATTTGACTCATGAGAAACAATTTGATTTTAAATATTTTTGAAAAAGTCAACTCAAATTTTCGAATTTGATGAGAGAAAAAAGGAAAGATATTTTTTTTTTGATTTTTGAATTTTTATGATGCAAGAGAAAAACACTAAAAAGATGCAATGCATGAAATTTTTGAATCAAAACAATGAATGCATGTATGAATGATATGAATGTCAAGATGAACACCAAGAACACTATGAATGTCATGATGAACATCAAGATACAAATTTGAAAAATTTTTAATGCAAAGAAAACATGCAAGACACCAAACTTAGAATTCTTTAATGCTTACGCACTAAGAATTCAAGAATGCATATGATAAACATGAAAAGACACAAAACAAAAATTCATCAAGATCAAACAAGAAGACTTACCAAGAACAACTTGAAGATCATGAAGAACACTATGAATGCATGATATTTTCGAAAAAATGCAAGATGCATATGCAAGTGACACCAAACTTATGATATGACTCAAGACTCAAACAAGAAACACAAAATATTTTTTATTTTTATTATTTTCTAAATTTTTGGATTTTTATTTTATATTTTTCGAAAATTAAAAAGGAAAAATAAGGATTCCAAAATTTTTAATATGAATTCCAGGAATCTTGCCATGTTAGTCTAAAGCTTCAGTCCAGGAATTAGACATGGCTCACTAGCCAGCCAAGCTTTCAATGAAAGCTCCAGTCCAAAACACTAGACATGGCCAACGGCCAGCCAAGCTTTAGCATGTAGATCAGAAACAGTAGCAGGTGGATTAACTCCAACTAGCTTGCTCTTGATAACAAATTGCTGCCTCAGTCCAAATAAATTTAGACATGGCTTTACAGCCAGCCAGGCTGCAACATATAATTACATGGGCTGAAGTGATTAGTTGAATACCAATCCCAAAGTAGTTTGGGTATGGCTTTACAGCCAGATATGATTCAACATATTTCATGAAACACTAGAATTCATTCTTAAAAATTTTGAAGCCATAGAATAATTTATTTTTGAAAACATTTTTATTTTTTTCGAAAACAGATGAGAAAATTTTAGAAAATTTTTTTTTTGAAAAATTTTTGAAAAGAAAATAAAAAAGAAAATTACCTAATCTGAGCAACAAGATGAACCGTCAGTTGTCCAAACTCAAATAATCCCCGGCAACGGCGCCAAAAACTTGGTGCACGAAATTGTGTTCCATGTTCTTTGTACTTGTGTGAGATTAACAATATATAATTGTATTGAATCCTCATTGTGGCTCTATGTGTGGACACAACTCCGTTCAACTAACCAGCAAGTGCACTGGGTCGTCCAAGTAATACCTTACGTGAGTAAGGGTCGAATCCCACGGAGATTGTTGGTATGAAGCAAGCTATGGTCACCTTGTAAATCTCAGTCAGGCGGATATAAAATAATTATGGAGTTTTCGAATAATAAATAATAGAATAGGGATAGAGATACTTATGTAAATCATTGGTAGGAATTTCAGATAAGCGAATGGAGATGCTTTTCGTTCCTCTAAACCTCTGCTTTCCTGCTATCTTCATCCAATCAGTCTTACTCCTTTCCATGGCTGGCTTTATGTGATACATCACCACTGTCAATGGCTACTTTCGGTCATCTCTCGGGAAAATGATCCAATGCCCTGTCACGGCACGGCTAATCGTCTGGAGGCATCACCCTTGCCAATGGCTTCATCTTATCCTCTCAGTGAATAATATGCTCACGCACCCTGTCACGACACGGCTATTCATCTGTCGGTTCTCGATCATGCTGGAATAGGATTTACTATCCTTTTGCGTCTGTCACTAACGCCCTGCAATCGCGAGTTCGGAGCTCGTCACAATCATTCAATCATTGAATCCTACTCGGAATACCACAGACAAGGTTTAGACTTTCCGGATTCTCTTGAATGCCGCCATCATTCTAGCTTACGCCACGAAGATTCTGGTTAGGAGATCTAAGAGATACTCATTCTAGCTTATTTCATGTAGAACAGAAGTGTTTGTCAGGCACGCGTTCATAAGGGAGAAGGATGATGAGCGTCACACATAATCATTACCTTCATCACGTTCTTGGGTGCGAATGGATATCTTAGAAGAGAAATAAGAAGAATTGAATAGAAAACAGAAGTACTTTGCATTAATCTTTGAGGAACAGCAGAGCTCCACACCTTAATCTATGGAGTGTAGAAACTCTACCGTTTGAAAATACATAAGTGAAGGTCCAGGCATGGCCGAGATGGCCAGCCCCCTAAAACGTGATCAAAGGATCATAAGGTAATCCAAAGATGTCAAATACAATAGTAAGAGGTCCTATTTATAATAAACTAGCTACTAGGGTTTACATGAGTAAGTATTTGATGTATAAATCCACTTCCGGGGCCCACTTGGTGTGTGTTTGGGCTGAGCTTAAGTGTTGCACGTGCAGAGGCCATTTGTGGAGTTGAACGCCAGTTTTTGTGCCAGTTTGGGCGTTTAACTCTGGTTTTGGATCTTTTTCTGGCGCTGGACGCCAGATTTGGGCAGAAGGCTGGCGTTGAACGCCAGTTTACGTCGTCAATTCTTGGCCAAAGTATGAACTATTATATATTGCTGGAAAGCCCTGGATGTCTACTTTCCAACGCAATTGGAAGCGCGCCATTTTGAGTTTTTTAGCTCCAGAAAATCCACTTTGAGTGCAGGGAGGTCAGAATCCAACAGTATCAGCAGTCCTTTTTCAACCTCTGAATCTGATTTCTGCTCAAGTCCCTCAATTTCAGCCAGAAAATACCTGAAATCACAGAAAAACACACAAACTCATAGTAAAGTCCAGAAATGTGAATTTAACATAAAAACTAATGGAAACATCCCTAAAAGTAACTAGATCCTACTAAAAACATACTAAAAACAATGCCAAAAAGCGTATAAATTATCCGCTCATCAGTGTTCATTATGACTTTGAGGTCGTCGGTTAGTTGTTCGCAGGATTCGGTCTTGGCGAGCATGTCGTCTATGTAGACTTCTAATTTGTTACCGGATAAGTCTCGGAATATCTTGTTAACCAGTCTTTGATAGGTTGCTCCAGCGTTTTTTAGGCCGAAGGGCATTACTGTGTAGCAGTATGTCCCGTCTGGGGTGATGAACGCTGTTTTCTCTTCGTCTGGTCGGTGCATCGGAATCTGGTTGTATCCGGAGTACGCGTCCATGAAGCTGAGGTATCGGTGACCGGATGCAGCGTCTACCAATCCGTCGATGTTTGGTAGGGGGAAGGCGTCCTTCGGACAAGCTTTGTTGAGGTCCGTGTAGTCGACGCACATTCACCATTTCCCATTAGATTTTTTCACTAGTACGACGTTGGCTAGCCAGGTCGTGTAGGGGAGTTCTCGGATAAAGTTGGCCTCGAGTAGGGCTTTGACCTCGGTGGCTCGGTCCGGTGACATTTTTCTTCTCCTTTGTGCTATTGGTTTAGCTTTGGGGTCCACGGCTAGACGGTGAGACATTAGGTCGGGGTTTATTCCCGGCATGTCGGCCGGTGTGAATGCAAGCAGGTCTCTATTTTGTTTCAGGAGTTGAGAGAGCTCCTCTTTGAGGTCATATGGGAGGTTCCTATTAATGAAGGTGTATTCATCCTTGGTCGGCCCTATTTGTAGTTTTTCCATATCCCCTTCTGGCTCTGGCCTGGGTTGGCCGTCTTGTCGGGCATCCAGATCGGCTAGGAATACTCCGGCCGCATCTCGTGATTTCTTCCTTAGGGCTAGGCTGGTGTTGTCGCATTCGGCTGCGACTTCTCGGTCCCCGTGGATGGTGCCGACGGAGCCGTCGTCGGTTCTGAATTTCATAAGGAGGTATTTGGTAAAGATAACTGCGGAGAAGTCATTGATTGTTTTCCTTCCGAGAATCACGTTATAGGCTGTGGAGTCTTTTAGGACTACGAATTCAGATAGGATTGTCTTCTTCTGGCTGCTCGTTCCTATGGTGATGGGAAGTGTGATTGAGCCATCTGGTTTGAGGAAGTTGTCTCCGAGTCCCGTGACGCCGTGGCGGTGTGTTTGGAGGTTGTCGTTGCGGAGTCCGAGTTTATCGAAGGCTCCTCGAAAAAGGATGTTTGAGTCTGCCCCGGTGTCTACCAGTATCCTTCGTACGAGTCCTGTTCCAATTCTCGCTGAGATGACGAAAGGGGCATCCTCGGCTGAGGTGCCGTGTTGGCAGTCCTCTGGTAAGAACGTTATCGTATTGTCGGCCGCGGAGGTTGGGACTTGGTTCCTTACAGCCATTATCTTGAGGTCTTTCTTCATTGTTAGTTTTGACTTGTTTGATACGTCTTTGCCTGTGATGACGTTTACTATGATGGTTGGATCTTCCTCTGGGCTTTCCTTCGGGGGTTGCTTTTGGGTTCTCGGGTTACGTCCTTCCCTCTCCGGCGACCTGTCTCTCTCCGCGCGTCTCGGTTCTCTGATGATTTTGGCAAATTCTGGGAGTTTGCCGTCTCGTATGGCTTGTTCAAGGGCGTCTTTAAGGTCGAAACAATATTGTGTTCTATGACCGTAACCTCGGTGGTATTCGCAGTAAAGGGTCTTGTTGCCTCCTGTCCTTTCTTTGAGTTGCCGGGCTTTCGGAATGATGCCTCGATCTGCTATTTGGTGGTATACGTCGGTAATTGGTGCTGTCAGGGGGGTGTAATTTGAGAATTTGCCTATTCTTGGTGGTCGGCTGGTCGGCCTGGGGTGGTCCCGTTGATTCTCTTCGAGTGATGGGTTTTGGTGAGAAGCCGAGTTGCCGCGCTGGGCGTTGCCGTGCTGCCGTTTATTGGCGGCGACGACCTGGCTGACTTCTTCGTCGTTGATGTAATCTTTGGCGACGTTCTGGATCTCATGCATGGTCCATACCGGTCTGGTGGTGAGGTGTTTGCGAAAATCTTCATTCATTAGCCCATTGGTTAGGCAAAGGCTCGCGACGGAATCCGTGAGTCCGTCGACCGTTAGGCATTCGTCATTGAAGCGGTCGAGGTATTTTCTTGTGGATTCTTCTTGTTTTTGCGTGACCCCTAGTAAGCTGATGGGGTGTTTGGCTTTGGTGATCCTAGTAGTGAACTGGGCCATGAACTTTCGTGTAATGTCGTGGAAGCTGGCTATGGATCCGTTCGGGAGGGCGTTGAACCATTTGATCGCTGGCCCGGCGAGGGTTACCGGGAAGGCTCTGCATCGGACCGCGTCGGCCGCTCCTTCTAGGTTCATTCTGGCCTCAAAAGCCGTTAGGTGTTCTTGGGGATCCTTAGTTCCATCGTATTTCATATCGGTAGGTTTGTCGAAGCCTTTGGGGAGTTTTGCCCTTAGGATTCTTTCTGTGAAGGGTGTAGCTCCCATTATTATATGGTCGTTTCTCGTGCGTTTGGTGTTTCAGTCCCTCCGATCTTCGTCTGAGTAGTGTTGATAACTCAGGTCTTGAGAAGCGCTGCGGTTATGTTTCTTGTTGTATCGCCGTTCTGGCGATTTCTCGTGTCTGTGATCGCGTGATGAGCTGCGACCGTCTCTTCTGTCGTGTCGTCGGGTTGGTGACCTTCCGCGGCGAGATCTTGATCTGGAGGTTGCATGGCTTCTGTGCTCGTTGTTGTGTTTTCCTTTATTGGTTGTCTTGCCTTCGAGTTCCTGAACTCGGAGGCAGAGATCCTGGATGATCTGCGCTGCTTTGTCGCTGGCCTTCTCAAGATGTCGTCGGACCGTGATGTTGTGATCGTTCGCGTTTTGGATAGTGCTTGCTATTCTCGCTTGGTTCGTGACTTCACGGTGCTCGGGGGTTGGGTTAATCGGTTGAGAGTCATCCTGGCTTGAGGGGGTTTCCTCTAGGACGTCCCCCATCGGGCCCAGCTGGCGCAGGTTCCCCACAGACGGCGCCAATGTACGAGATGTCTCTGGTACGGTTTGAAGGGTGGATCGGGAACCCGCGGGCGAAACTGGAACCGGATTGCTTGACTGGAACGATGGGGGGTGGTACCTGCAAAGACACTCCGACGCTCAAGTCAGAATGGATCTAAGAGGCAGAAAGTGTGAGGAATGAATGAATACCTGGGGGGACCTGGGTCCTCTTATTTATAGGTGACGGTGGATATCTTATCTTATCTTATTCGGTTAAGATAAGAGAGATATTTGGGTTAGAGGCTTTGAAGGGCCGGTGTTTGGGGCCTTTGTGTTGGAGCGGGTCGTCCCCGGGTAACCGGATATGCGGGATCCGTGGGTCGGATCCGTAACACCTCTATAGTTATTTTTAGGCAATAAGTTATTGATGTCTTTTAAAATAATATCAAAATTGTCGAATTTAGTCTTCATATATAATTTTGAAAAAAATTATTAGTGTAGAATCTACCAATGTATATAATAATAGCTAATTCATTTTCGACACCGAAAACCATACCTTATCTTTAACACCCCTCGCACATGTGCACACATGCGCATATATATTATGAAAGAAGTTAACTAGGTTGGATCAGTTTCATAACCCAACTTTGTAGTTGGAAGAATGTTTTTACCGAATTTTCTTGGACCAGTCCAGCAAATTAGTAGTCACTTTCAAGCCCCATAGCCTCTTCCACTATACATATATAATACTAAAAACATTATTTGTACATTAAATAAGTTATTATATATTTTTATATAACTATATATATAATTTATTTATTTTAATATATATTTTATATATTAATATATATTCAATATTAGTAATTGATTTGGTAGTTAATTTTAAGATAATTATTCAAATAAAAATAGTAAAAATATTTTTTATAAAAATACTTTACTTAAAAATGTGGCTTATTTATTTAATTATATTTTAAACAAGACAACACTTTTATAGTTTAGACTAATGCATAATATTTTGTTATTTATATTGATTTAAATATTTGATGTTATTAGACAATATTAGTATTGATTGTGGTTATGCTTTAATTTTAGAGAAGGGTTGGTTCTTGTTATATTTTTCTAAGTGAATTTTACCATGTCAAATAATGGTTGGAGTTTTAGAAATTTGGATATTTTCACATGCTAGCTTACAAGAAGATATTAAGGTAATGTAATGTTAACGACCCGCTTTTCATCCGGTATAATCGTGGCCCGAAAGTGTTTGGGTTTCATCGAATTTAGGGCTGGGTTCGGGTCTAACAAATAGGCCCGGTATACATTTCGGGTTGGGTCTGAGTCACATCAAACCCGATTTCACCCGGCCCATGAACACCCCTAGTGGCCATATCCTGGCACTCTTTTGGCACGCTTTAAAGTGTGGCCAAAAGGTTTTTGAAAAATAAAACGAGTAAACACCCAATTCGGTCCTTGTCCATTTTCATGAAGGACAAAGCGATCCCTGTCCAAAAAAAAGGACACTTCGACCCTCAACCTTTTTATTTTGAGATAATACGATTCCTCTGTTAAAAAAATTATTTAAATAATAATAAAAATTAGTTTTGTGGGGGTTTTATTTATATTTTATGGGGGTTTTAAACCTCCACAAAATTATTTTCAATAATATAACCCATTACTACCACTAGTACCATTACCTTCTTCATCCTCATTATTATCGCTTCTACTTCTATTATTTTTTATTGCTTTATCATCATCATTATCTCCTCTACCGTCCTAATCATCAGTACCAATATTATCAACATTAAAGTTCTCTTTTTTCATTTCTTATTCGATGTTATTTTTTTCTTTTAAAAGGTATTTGTACTACAATTACTTTTTTTTGCGACATCATTTTTATCCATAAGTTTCCTTCATTTAACCACCATCGGTGAAGGTATTTTTCAAAAACAAACTTATTAATAGTTTACGGAGGTTTAAAACTTTCACAAAATATAAATAAAATTACCACAAAATTAATTTTTATTATTATTTAACGAATTTTTTAACAGAAGAATCGTATTGTCCCAAAATAAAAAGATTGAAAATCGAAGTGTCTTTTTTTTTTGCCAATTCTATGGTGCCTATGAGTTTTTGCCTAAATTTTGCCTAACTTACTTTTTGTAGTAAGTTTTAATTTTTTAAAAATTATTTATTCTTATATCTTTTAAATTAAATAATAACTTTTAACCCTTTTAAATAAATAAGCACCACTTTTTAAACACCATAGCATTCACCTTTTTTTTTATAAGCATTGGCTTGTCTTTTGTGAAAATGGAGAAAGGTTGGGTTGGGTGTTTATTACTTTATTCAGATAAAACCTGAGTTAAGCTTCAATGTAGTCCCTGAAGTTGCACTCGAACCTCATAGTAGTCCCTGAACTTAAAAATTCCCCAAATTCATCTCCGAACTTGCACTCCGGGACTCAAAGTTGTCCTTCCGGCAATTTCTAGTCAACTGACGCAACCGGAAGGCTGAGTTGGCAAGCTTAGTGACACGTGGGCGTTACGGCTAGCTGATGTGGTAGAGTAAACTCTCTTGAATCAATTTGGTCCCTCAATTGAAATTAATACCCTAATCCCCAAATTTGAAGCCCACAGTGCTCACTCTGTTCTCTTCTCTTCGATTCTGTCTTCTTGTCTTCGAGATGAACAAAGTTGTTTCACTAACATTGAAAAGTCTGGCAGCAACAGCTCTTGCCCCCAACGAAGCATTTCTTCAACCAAAACCAATACCCTTTTTAAGTTATTATTGCTACACTCCTTCCTGACAGATGAACTAAATTTAGGTACCATGGATTCTTCAAGAATGTGAGCAATGTGGTTCTCATACTCATCAACATATGTATCCAAGTAAAGTCCATTTCCAATATCATCATAGAACTCTGTATTTAAAAGTTTTCTGTCATTGTCTCGTTTCAACCTCACGTTCAAAGGGTTAAATCCCAAAACGGTAAACGCCCTGGAAAGTGGATTCTCCATTGACGAAAGTTCAATAAACCACCATTATCCATCTCATGAATCAAACTTTTCACTAGATCAAACCGTCTAGACCTACAATACCCCGCTATAAGTACTCTGAAGGTGGAAATATCAGGCGGCGTCCCCCTATCCATCATCTCATTAAGAATGTGACGAGCATGCTCTAACAGGACTACTTTAAACAACCCGCTTATAAGAGTGTTATAAGTATATATGCGCGGCACCAAGCCTTCTGATAGCATAAGAGACAAATAATTCATAGAGTTTTTCATGTTTCCTTCGCGACAACTCCAACCAATTAATATCCCATATGTTACTTCATCAAGTTTAAAGCCTATGTTTTCAAGTTCTTGCATAAAAAATCCTGCCATTTTTACATTATAGCTGCTGCACAAAGAATTTATAACTCTATTGGTAGCCACTACACTCTGGACACGCTTTACTTCGACAAAGAAACTAAGCAAATCATTGAAGTCCTTCTTCTCACAGTATGCAAAAGCAATCTCATCGAAAACGAAGCTACTAACCTCAGGATTGAAAGGCAACACCTTCTTGACAATGTTCCTTGCTTCCAGAATCTTTCCATTGCCACAAATTAGTATCACCAAATTCTCCAACGTTTTCGCGTTGGCACAATTCAATTTGCCACAGAAATCCAGCATATCAACTGAAATTCTAAATGCAAGCTCTGTTCTCTGTATTCTCACCAAAAGATCAACAAGAACATGGTAACACAACCGCAAAGAAATCATACCGTGACCCCTCATAAAATCATACACAAAAACAGACCTTTCTAATTCTTTCATGTTAACATACCCTTCAATCAGATAACTGAAAATCTCATGATTATCCAATGAAATTTCTTCACCCTCCAAGTCAAATAACAAGCCATCAGCTTCTCTAAGCATCCCAACCTGCACAAGCAATGATGCCATGAACTCATAAGAGCACAAGAGATTCTTGAAACCCATGTTTCTCTCACCACACAATTTGAAAATCTGCTACAAAGACCTAACCTTTTCGACATGAACCCCAACTCTGGCACACTCAGATTGATAACCAGATTTTACTGTTGCTCACATTGCTCCTAACTGTATTGCTCGCGCTTGCCATAACCGATGGGCTTCAGAGAGGGAGAAGAGAAGAACACATAATCGAAGAGAAGAGAACAGAATGAGCATTGTGGACTTTAAATTTGGGGATTAGAGTTTTAATTTCAATTGAGGGACCAAATTGAGTTGGAAGAGTTTACTTTGCCACATCAGCTAACCGTTGTGAGTCCCACATATCACTAAGCTTGCCAACTCGCGCCACATGTCCAGAAATTGACAGAAGAACAACTTTAAATCCCGGAGTGCAAGTTCGGGGATGACATTCTCAACTCTTACCGTCACTCTCAACTCTCAACCCTGGAAGAGCTCAGATCCTCGCCGTCACCAGCACCGTACTCGTCTCCGCCTCGTCACTAGGGTCGCCCTCGTTTACCTCGTCGCTAGCGTCGTCCTCCTCACCGATCTCCTCTGCATCGTCAGTGTCGTCTTCTCTGCTCTCCTTCCTTGTCGTTTCGCCTTCCTTGCCACCATGCCCTAACCCTCACCATTGCCTTCCTTGTCATCGCGCTGCTACATCCCCTCCACCGCGCCTCCGCCTCGCATCTGCTACATCCCTCGTCTCTGCCATTCCCTGCTCCTTCTTATGTGCTGGTTTATGGCTGCTCAGTCTTCTCTGTTCATTGGTCACTGATTCTGCTGGTATGTTGTGAAGGTAAAGATTTTCCCTCAACTAATTATTGTACTTTGTTGCTGAATTAAATATCAGATTGCTGAATTAAAGATTTTCCCTCAAAATGAATAAGTTCTTTTCAGCTGTGTATGTGGCAAAATTTTAATTTAAGTCCTAACAAACAAATTCTCAGGTCGTTTTTACTGTTTTATTTTTGGTAGAATTTGTGTATGTGTAAAATTGGGAATATTATCAAATAAAAACTAAATTCTCTGCTGTACTATTTTTCTCCTTTCTTGAATGCTTTTGCAGCATGACTTAATTTAAGTGTTGATGACTTTAGAGTAGTATACTAGTGTGAGATGCATATGACTCAATGTACATTGTGTTTCTTGGGGTGACAGAGGGATGGGGAGGAAAAGATTTTTATACTGCTATATGTTTTACTTTGTAGGGTGATGCATTATAATTCTTAATTTCTTATAGCAGTATACCTATATGCAAGTAATATGCTTGTTGAGATTGTAAGGATCGATTTCTCGCGACGTTAGTTCACAAACTGGAAACCTCACATAGATGAATTGATATTACTTTATATGTAAGAAAATGTGGTGTGAATTTCAATATGAGACTCAGTTATGTTGAGTATGTTCAGGGTTTATATGCTGCATACATTGACTGCTAACTCTATACATCAGTAACTTACGTCTAATTATTTTTATATAAAATTAATAGTTTAAAATTAATAATTATAAATTATTAAATAATTTTAATTTATTTAATTAAATTATTATATAATAATTTTTAATTATTAATTTTATATGAAAGACAATTATAGATGAGTTATTTCTTAATATATAATATTTGTGATCATAAACTGAGGTAGCTAAAATGCTTTTGAAATCTAATGAGATGATCCTGGCAATAGTATGTTAATTAATTTAATTTGAAGACCAACATTGGTATTTTTATCAAGCAAGCAATAATGAAAGCATACAAGAATTGATCTTGCCTGATTATAAATTAGAAAAAACATTAGAATTTCTAATAGAGGGAAGATAATAGAATTAACCTTATACGTACACAATTTGTTATTAATTATTGGAAGGGAAAGGTAAAAGGAAGAAATTTGAAGTACAACATTTTTCTGCCGATCCCATGTGTTGCAGAAATAATGCTGCGCTGCACGTGTATGTATGGCAGAGATATCACCTTCTGAATCCATAAATTATGCGAGTTTTCATATGCACAGCTGCCTGATGCCTACGACTACTTGGCACTGCACGTGACTCGAAATATTCATCAAGTTTTAACACAGTGCACTTGGATACACTCATGTAAAAATTGATAAGGAATGACCATTTGATTCTACCGAACTAATTTGAACTCATTCCAGTTTTTAACCGAGTAGTTTTCTTTTTTTTTTCAAGTGATGATAATTGCATGGATATGAGGTGGGTATGGATAGTGATAGTTACATTTTATATTCATTCCAAACATACATTTTATATCCATTCCAAACATACTTTATATGTTTGAATTTTAATGTGTATGGCACTGATTGTACACTTTGGTGTCTGATTTGCACTCTCATTTTAAGTAATATAGGGCACTAATTGAGCACCAGCAAATCTTTGAATTTCATGTAAAATGTGCATTAGCATAAATTGTCATTCAAATTAGTTGGAATGGAAATATGTAACTTTTATCTCATATTTCCCGAGGGGGTGAGATGAGGAGATGGTGCTTCTAAAGTCTTTTGGCTATATGGTATAATTTAATTGATTTGAGGTTTTACTCGCTGATAGGAAAAACCAGAGGTCCCTCCTGACAAGCTTGTCAACATTCAGATTCCACCAACTCTAAGGAAGCAATTAGTTGATGATTGTGAATTTATCACCCATCTGGGCAAGGTAGTGCTATTATTTTATATATATTAGTTTTATTTACAGAGTTGAACCGTTGTCTTAATTCCTTTACAAGCAAGTTGATATAATTGTTACTCAACACAATTTTTCTTCAAACAGTAGAAACCTTTTTGTCATTTTGAAATTATTGGACCAATATTTTTATTCTTATCGTTTTTTTTTCTGCAGCTTGTTAAACTTCCTCGCACCCCTAATGTGAATGACATAATGAAGAATTATTTTGATTACAGATTGAAGAAATGTGGCTTGTAAGTTCATGCTGAAGCGCCCACCATTAAGCATTATCTTTAAACATTTTCTGTTGGAAATCAGAGTGTATGGTGAATTATTTTGATTATTATTTCAGAATAATTTTGGTGGGAAATGGGTGGGTTGAGAAGTTTAGATGGTAGCTTTTGGTTTTTAACATGGTATTCAACACTGCTACTACTACAAATAATTTCAGTGGCATTGTAGCTTGTAGGCATTAATTAAAATTGAAAGGAAGGGGGTCCATAAAGGTTGAAGTTAAAAGGAAAACAGAACTGGGTCCTAATGCATTTCCCCATCAGCAATCAGCAGGTACCTCTTATTTGTGTCTCTGCCCAATTTCTTCCCTCTTTAATGCAAGTACTTCTCCAACTTGTAGCCCAGCTTCTTTCATTACCCGGGCTGTTGTAAGTTGTAACTCACTCAAGTCCATCCAGGTGGCTTCCTAACGTGCCATTCCTTCCAGTTCACGAGAGTTTGGGTTTGAGAGCCTCTAGGTGTGGCAAGCAAGTATGGCAGCTGGCTGAGGTTGGAGAGACCATGGAAGGGCAGGCGACTCCGACGGGGAAGACTTTTTTCTAGCCCTGGTTGCAGCACACTTCTTTTGCCTGTTTTAGGAGGTAGTGTATTTTAATTTATTTTATGGAGAATTCCAAAAACATAACTAATTTTGCCATGAAAGAACAATAATTCCTTCAGAATGGTTGCACAAGCTAAGGTTGATATACAACATCTTCTATTTATCACTTGGAGTGGGTTTTTTCCCCTTCTTGGTAATTTTTTTTTCTAATTAATCTGTTGTCCTTCTTCAGACTTTGTGTTGTTCTTATTATTATTAGCAACACCAGGATATACTTTAATTTGTTCATTTTATTAGTTACATCTTTTTCTTACAAAGTATGCTATTATTAATTATTACTACTATATATATAAACTGTACTTGTTTTGTTCTTCATATAAATTAAATAATCCAAATGTAGAAGAAGCTGGAGTCCTCTTTTAAAACAAACTAATAAGGAATTAATTATGGGGCTGATTTAAAAGTGATTTTGTACTTGTGTCTGAATTTTCTTATGTTCCCATTCTAGTATTATTATTATTGTGGATGAAAAAATTTCCACTTAAATGATGAGAAAATTTTCTTATGTTCCCGTTCCAGTATTATTAATTTATTATAGTGTTAAATGTTTGGAGCCACTTGAGGAGAGATAATTGTTTCATTTCATCTCATGATGAACATGTGAATAATTACTAAGAAAAAAGTATATATATCATGGCACTATTGTCTTCAACATTGCTGGTTTTTGAAGTTTTGCTTTGTTTTCTCGAGTCAAACAAAATGGCAAAATATAGTAACACATTGACCAACTCATTCTTCTTATAAATAATCTCTCTCTTCTATCGTCTCAAGATGTGACTGAGGATTGGGATCCAAATTAAGGAACATACGGAAAAAAAAAATTACTCAAGTCTAAGTCTATTTTTACATTAGTCAATATAAAAATTCATGCATCATACACTATACTATATATACATTGGTCAATATAATCAATGCACATTTCTTCTATTTTAATATTTACGCAAGTCTAAGTCTATTTTTGTTCAGACTATCGATAGTTATTTATCCACTAGTGCTGCCACTTCTTTATTTTGCTGCTCCTGTGGTACTATAATTATCTGCTACTGAATAGCTATTTGCTGCCGCTGCTACCTCTCTAATGCTGCTTTTGCTGCGCTACCACTTTGCTGCTGTTGTGAAACGGATTAAGACAGTAATTAAAGTTGGTTTATGCAAATTTGAATACATCTATTAATTTGTTATTGATGTTATGCGTGCAACTTAGTGCTTTCTCGAAACACTTATCACTTTAGGCCCTTATTTAAGCATTGCTGAAATTCAATTTTTTTTGTTATTTTATGCTAATGCCTTCAAAGTATTTTGGAGGCTTGCACAACATTGTCTCTTAGTTAATTAGGAAGCTAGATTCGCAGTTAGTCTCAGTAAGGACTTCAATCTAGAAATTAAACTTAGCTATCTATTTGAAATATATAGGTTTTCGATGGATGTGTCCAAGGACTAGATGGATACACCACGTCATGAGAAAGAATATCAAGTTGGTGTAGAAAGATTTTTACACTTTGTTTTCTCATCAACGGGAGTTCCTCAAGGGGAAGAAATTCAATGCCCATGTGCAAAGTGTTGTAATAGACTTTGGTTAAAGAGAGATGATGTATATGATCATCTAATATGCCACGGTTTTGTAGAAGGTTATAGGCGGTGGTTTAATCATGGGGAATCACTTGTTGCTATGGATATTGACAATGACATAGACGGTGAATATAATTGCAATGATAATATTGATGAGTTGTTACGTGATAGATTTAGAGATACTACACAAGTTGACGGACAAAACATGGGGTCCAACGAATGTGCAAAGGAATTTTATAAATTGGTAGACGAGGAGGCAAGCCAAGAACTATACCTCGGGTATAAAGGATTCACAAGATTATCCTTTACCATCCGTCTTTACTTGTTAAAATGCTTGCATGGTTGGAGTAATGCGTCGTTTACTTCACTCTTGGAATTATTGAAAGAAGCAATACCATATTTGAAATATTCCTGCTTCTTTTGATAAAACCAAGAATATGGTGAAGAACTTGGGTCTTGACTACTAAAAGATTGATGCATGTCGCAATGACTGTATGTTGTATCGGAACGGGTATGAGAATGACTCATCTTGTCATGTCTGTGGAACATCCTGTTATATTGAGCATCATGTAGAAGCGGATGATGTTACCTCATCTAGAAAGCCTCGCAAAGCTAGGACTCCAAAGAAAAAAAGGAAGGTCCAACCAACGGCACTTGTTCAAGAATGCGAGCATAATGGAAATGGGACAATGTTTGAAGTTGAAAAGAACTCTAAAACTAGGAATCAAAGGACTGCTGAACCTGATACAATGGAATAAAATGACATAAATTCTGATGATGACGGAGAAGATACAAGCGAGATGAGTGCAACTTCAAATAAGAAAGGAATGGGTCTTGACATGTATTCTAAGGTACATGAGATAAATTTGGAAGATGAAAAAGATGAGGAAGATGAAGAAAATGAGCTTGATGATGATGATGCAAATGATGCGGGTAGTGGAGGACAAGCTAGTAATGAAGGTACTTTTCTTGTTTACTTTATTGTCTAATTATAGCTTATATTATTTCTCAATTGAATTATGTTATTTTAATCGGATTTAAGCACAATAAAAAAGAAAATCCGTGGAAAAACTATGTGCAAAAGGCTTCATGCCACAGATTTTAATGATCGACGGGAGGTGGAATTTTTTTCAAGGGCAGCTTGTAGGTCCAACCAAGGAGGTTGTATCTGACCTCAACCAACTATTGGGCACAACAGTTAGAAACCCTCGTTTTGTGACTTTGTTATATACTAGTTGGCATGGTGTGCCTAAAAAACTCAAAGAGGACATATGGGAGTATGTCAATGTATGTAAATATGGCATTATGGATAATTTTTTGTTAATTTATTTGTCACATTTTTTGTGCTAACTGTTGATATTCTAATGTGTTGTGTTGCATAGCAAAAGTTCGTTCTTCCCATAAGTTCAAAGCCTTGGATAATGCGGGCACTTTGTTGTGCATGGAAAAAATACAAATGGCAAAATAAAAATAGAACATTTCTTGAAGTACAACACAAAGAAAGAAATGATAAAGAACCGACCATTAGAGATTCTCGAGGTTCAATTTTGCAAACTAATTCGGTATTGGAGTCTTCCGGATATCAAGGTAATATTGTCTTTTATTTCTTCCTATGTACCATCAAGCATACTATCAGGAATTCTTCATGTTCCTAAACTTAGGTGTTTTAAAGAAATTTGACATGATGTCTTGTAAGAATAATATCTCTTCTTCATGTTTATATTTAGGCCATCTCTGCTAAGAATACTAAAAATAGGTCAAAGCAAACATGTCCTCACCAAATGGGATCCACAAATTTTGGAATAGTGCATAAGCAGCTGGTAATATAACTTATTTTTTTGTGATATATATATATATATATATATATATATATATATATATATATATATATATATATATATATATATATATATATTCATGGTGTAGTTGTCTAGTTAATATGCTTCATGTAAACTTTTCTCTATGTACTCTAGCGCGATTCTAAAGAGAACAGTGAAGAACCATCAAGGGCTAAAGTTTTCATAGCAACTCGCACAAATAAAAAAGGAAAAGAAATTGATGCTAAAACACAAACCACAATTGAGTTGTTTGTATTTGTATTTGGATATATACAATATGAATTCTAATGTAATTTCTTTTTATATTGAGTTAATGTGACTTTGTATTTTATTGGTTGTTGTTTTTTGATAGACTAAACTTCGAAACCGCTTAGAGGCAGGAGAAAATGATGAGGATGCATTTGTAGGAGTGTTAGGAAAGGACCAACCAGGTCGAGTTCGTTGTTATGGGGCTTCGATTACAAGAAGCTCTCTTAAAAAGGATGAGGAGATTCACCACATAAAAGTTGAATACAACGCTCATGTCTCATCATTAGAGAAGAAGATGGACGGTGTATGTGGTTTATTAAAGGTATTGGTGCACCAAATCAACCCTGGAATGAGCGATGAAGAGGTAGCAGCCTTAATGCAAGCTGCCCAAAATTCTTCTTTGGATACCTCAAGTAGCAGAGCAAAAAATACTCCCTGCTCCTCCGAATCAACTCACATTCCACACAAAGATGATGTAAGTAATCTTTTTTATTTTATTGTCATAGAGATACTAATAAAAAAAAAAAAACAATGGTCTCTATCCTATCGTTAGCTAAAATTATAATATTTTTATTAATAAAAATGTTGGAATATAACCAAGTACTTTAATTTTTTTTTTTGTTGCTGAATTCGAACTTGGAAGGTTCTAATGTTGTGATTTTGAATAATTTTGACTGGTGAAAAGAGTTTAGTGTGTGTGTATTAATTCTAGGCTTATTAATTCGAGGCTTACCTAATCATGGTCCCCAAGATTACCTTAATTCCACACTTTTGGGATCAGTTGAAAAGCATTTGAAATTCGAGTAATGATATGTATGTGTTTGGGTGTGTTAGATCTGGTTGTGTACTATAATTATGTATTGGTTCCATGGTCATGGACATTCGTTATTAATTATGTATGTCAATAAATGCTGAGTATTTATAAGATTCTACTTATGATGCAAGAGATAATATAATTAAATTATAATTGGGTATATTTCACTCGTACACATATATGTGCAGGTATATAAATTAACGTCTAATATTACTTAATAGATTTGAAAGAATTCTGATATGAAGCATGGAAATATTAATGTCATTCAATTATGGAATTGAGATGGGAGAAGAGTGTTGTGAATGAATATGATTCTGTATTATATGGGTAGGTGTTCATTTGTGTTTTACATCTTGCAGGGCAGTGGTCAAAACAATTTTGCTCGCAATGGATGATACACGACGTTTTATATTTTGTAATGAAGTACAAGAAGTAGATGTTATGACTTTGATTACGAATTATAATTCATGTATTAGGAATTCATGAGTAGTTGTTATGATTTTGTTTTTTGGTATTTTGTTAGAGTATATTATGTGATCACACACTTATTTTGGTCACAACTTTATAAAAATTGGATTAATTGATTTAAAATTATTGGTTATTGACTAAATTATAAAATTATCTATATATTTTTATAAGGTTTTATTATGAAGATTAAAAAGAATAATTAGGTTACTGACCATTTTTATAGTCACGTTTTAAAAGCATGGCTATATGGCCATATTTTTGTCTATTGTCACGCTTTTTAAGTGTGGTCATATCTCCATCTACTGCCATGCTTTTAAAGCGTGACCACATCTCCATCTATTGTCACGTTTCAAAAGTGTGGTCATATCTCCTTTATTGCCACGCTTTGAAATCATGCCCCTATCCACCACATACGGCCACGCTTTGTGGCTTTCAAAGCGTGGCCATATCTCCCACCTACGGCCACACTTTTAAATGTGAAAATTTGTAAAAAGCGTGAAAAAAAACGTGGTGATAGGTTGAAAAAAGCATGGTGATAGAGCAACTGCCACCCTTGTAGACATGACCCTTTCAAAAGCATGGCGGTAACTCAGATAACTCAAAAAACGTGACGAAAAACTATCGTCACGTTTTTTTAATTTTTCACCACGCTTTAAAAACGTGGTAATAGAACTATTTTCTTAGAATGTCGATATTTCAATTTTAGGTTGAAAAGTGGGCTACCACCGTCCGCCCACTTTCAATATGCGCCCCCCATAACGAACCCATTTCTTCTTCTTAATCTATTATTATTATTATTATTATCTTTTAATTTTCACAATGAAAAGGGTCCAAACTCAATATTTCTACTAAAAAGATATAATACTTTTGTTATGATACGTACTTATTTATTAAGATATAATATATATATATACACATATTAATAGTTATTCTAGTATCCATTATTTCGGTACATATTTGTGTGTTTTAACTTGTTAGCATTTATTGTAGGTTTTTAAATTTATCTTTTCAAATCTTAACAAATATAATAGTATTTATTTAATATATTTTTTTGTTCCAAATTACAGTTCTCTCATCTTTTATTTTTGTATTTCTAAAAAATCTTGTCGTCTTACTCTTCAACACCCTTCTCTTCATTTCCTCTTTTACTGTCTATTTCTCTAACATGTTGTGTCATACAGGGAGACAAAACGAGCCAATGCTACCAACTAACCAAATGTGTTACTTGAAGGATAAGTAGAGAGCAGACTAAAATCCTTAATCTAGTTATTGAAGTTCGATAATGGAAGTAAGTTATATCCGAAATTAAGAAAATATTACGAAAAAAACTAACAATATATTAATTAAATATATTGATTTTATTTGAAGAATATGTTGCAGTTTAATTGTAAAATATTAAATTTAATTTATTGGAGATATGTGTGCACAAATACTACTACCTTTATAAATTCATGAGTACTATAACAAAAGCCTTTAAATAAAATAATTTTAAAGATATAATATAATAAATTATTTTTTAATAGAAATAATGAATGATTTCTTTCACAAATTTTAAACATATAGTTTATGTAATTGATGAAGAGAAATTTTTGAAAGAGTAACGTATATCATTAAAAATTCTGATTATAATATTTTTTAATGATTATGTAATTATTTAACAATTTTAAATTTGAGTTAAATATGAATTTATGTATTTAAATAATTTTTTAAGTAGTGTATTTTAAAATTAACTATTTCTCTCATATGATAATAAATGATTAGATAATTGTGTAATTTTTTTTTATAAATGTATGAAAATTATATTCTTTCAACTTTACCATTTATCCATGCATATGGCTCAAATTAAAGTTCTTGTTCTTAATTAATATTCTATTATTATAATAGGATCGAAATATTTAATAATAAAAAATTAACAAAAAATAACTAAAATTTATTTTATTTAATATTTATTAATTTTAATAATAATTAATAAATATTAAATAAGATAAATTTTAATTTTTTTTCTCTAACATTAATGTAATAAGATATAAAGTATAGACCGTTCCTATTATTAATTAGTAATTACTAGAAACATAAGAAGAGTTTGAATTAAGAGAAAGAGGGAGGCATGGAATCGAAGTTTTATTAAGAGAGTGATCATCAAAAAGGGGCCACATGTGTATTTACAGTGCATACGCCTAATATTTTCACGTGATGATAATTAATTTTTTTTAATTAATATAAAATAAAAATTCACATACAGTTATTTTTATTATTTAAAATTAATAATTAAAAATTATTAATTATTAATTTTACATAAAAATATCTACATATAAATTTTTATCTTAATATAATATATATTAACATTTTAACTATCATCTATAGGTAAAAAACATTGACGCAAGTAGCCACCTAATAATATTCCAAACCTTTAATTTGATATATGTAGGGAGGAATCAATTCCCTCTGGTCTTGGTCTTTGGCACCGTGACCACCAGCTTTCCTCCGCTACAAACCGCCGTGGCCATCTCCGGCCTAGTCCACGGCGGAAGCCTAAACCGAAAACCATAGCACTGCTGGGCAAAACAATCTCCACCGTCCATTCCCTTGATCACGATCTTGGTTATTCCAGGAACAATCTCTACAGCCTCTGCACTCACTCCACAAGAAGAAGAGCCTCTACACTTGCACCACGCAACAAATCGGAGAAACTGCGTGGTTTCGTCGATCGAAACGTCGTCGTCTGAATGGAGAGGGAGTTCAAGAACGCTGGCGAACACGTGCGGAAGTCTCCAAAGCTTCTTCGTATTGTTTGGGTTCGGGTTCGATGAAACGATGGCGTTTTGGGAACGATGGTTGGTTCGTTTCTTTGAAGAAGGGTGCACCTTCATCATTGTGAACATTTCTAGTTAGTTAGTTATTTACTATGAATAAGGCCTTGTTTGGATGTATTGATATAGGTAATGAAATGAGAGAAGAATGAAGACACTGAGTGGTTTAATTTGTTATGACCCACTTTCTGATACGACTTGAAGAGGAAAGTGGCCGATAATGTTTGTGGATGGTCATTTATATAAAGAGACACCGTGACAGTATTCTATTTGACGAAATTACCCTCTACAAAACAATATTTATTTATAAAAAATATGAAAAGATGATCAAAATTTATTGTTTATTATTATTAATTATTATAATGACTTTTAAATAATGTATTTAATTTGACAAGTCAATAAGATTAATCCGTTTTGTTATAGATTTGAGCTCCATTTAATTATTTGTAACTCATTAATGATTTAATTTGCTGCATGCATAAATTGAGGAGCACCGTTAAGGGATAATAATTTTCTATTTTTTGGGCCAGCAAACAATCAGCATTAGTATTCTTATACCTCAAACAAAATAAAGTCCAAATGTATATCGAGAGCGTGTACTCACGCTCCTTTACCACACGCTTTTCTTTTTTCCCAAAACGAAAACTCTCAGGGACCAGCAAATATAATAAGATCTAACCATCATTCAACCAGCATGTGTTTTTATATCAGGATTGTCTCACGCGTTATCACAAACGGCTTTCTCTCACGCTCCTCTCCAAGGAACTAGCCGGATACGCAACGATCGCAGTTTTGTTGACAAAGCTTGAAGTTTCACCTTTTACTCTTGGATAAAAATTTTCTTCCCTGTCGCTCATTCCTTCTCAGCTGCAGAATAACTCAGAATTTCACTCTCTCGCTCCATGTTAATGATGGAATCAGCGTTTAGAAGAACAGAATATTGAAGTAAGCAGTTTCTCTCTCTTCTAATTTCATGATTTTTGTAATGATTTTCATAGTGCATCAATGAACACAATGATGATTATGATTATGAATTTCTGAGCTCGCAAAGCATGCTGTTTTTGTTTTTCATAATAGAGTTTAAATTGAATATACAGAATCCAAATTATACCTTATTCGATTTTGATTTTCATAATGCAACAATGCACAATTAACGCAAACCAACTGTTTGATGAAATGACTAAGACAGAAAATATAAAAAATGTTAGTGTTTCTTGTTGTTGTTTTGATTTTTCAATGTAATTTAAGTTATGTACTGTTGTTGTCTTTTTATATTTCACCTAGTTTGGCCTCCTAACAAAATAATAATTTATTAATTTATATGAAATAAGTATAGAAATAAATAAGAAAGAAAAATAGATAATAAGACAAGATGCATGCTCAATGAAACTAATCTAACCTTAGCTACTAAGAACCTGAAGTAGAAGTAGAAGCATCGAATTTGTAATTGTTCTATAACAGTAAACATGTTCTATGATTTTCTTGGAGTTGGAGCTACAAAATTTCCAAGGGTTAGGAAAGTGAGGCTAAGCTAGTTAATAGGTAGTGTTGTGTTTTTTGTAGTTGTTTTGTTTTGGTTGGGTTTGTGATGCATTCAAATGCGGTCTGTTGTTGTAGGATCTTGTTTTGCATTCTCTTTTGTACAGTTAGTTCCATAATAGCTTAAAAGTAACTAAAGTAAAAAAGTGCAATCAATAGAGGGATGAACAAACAAATATTTGGAGTGATATAGAGAGAGAAGGAAGGAGATTAATATTTAGTACTTAGTAGTATGACATATTTCTTATGATCTTATGACTCATGATGAGTAGTTATGGGATTCAAAAAGGTATGCTATTTTTTTTTTTTTACAAAAAGTTGTATTCTAACTTTACAAACTAGTTAGCAGTTAGAGAACGTTATAATATTGTATGAACATTAAATAGGGGATTATCTTTGTAATTTTATAGTTGTGTGAACTGTATTCAACTGAATTAACTTGCTTTAATGTGGAGTATCTTTCTTGGATTGATTTGATCTCTAAAAAATGGTAAAGATCTCCAGTAGATTATTTCAATTCTTAATTAACAAAAGGCTAATCTTTGAAGGCATCAAAGAAACTCCAATTAACAACAATAAAAACAGTAGTTAGTTTTATGTCCCAGCTAATTAGTAACAATTTATTAGAAATTTGTTAAGGACTCTTATTTATGCAAAAGGGTTTTGTTGATTCAATACCTAAGAGTAATCGAGATACTTCACTCAATACATTTTGCACCCACTTTAATGAGATTTTGCACACTTTACTTAGGATACTTTGCATCCATCTGAATGAAATTTTGCACACATGAATCAGACATTTTGCACCTACTTTAATCAGATTTTGCACATTTTACTCAGCACAGTTTGCATCCAATGTAATGATTTTTTGCACACATGAATCAGACAGTTTGCACCCACTTTAATGAGATTTTGCACACCTTACTCGTCACAGTTTACACCCAGTTTAATGAGATTTTGCACACATGACTTAACATAGTTTGCACATTCTTTAATGAGATTTTGTTTTACTATCTGATATATGCTAACTTTTTTACAGGATGTGCCCAAGGTTGGCATGTGTTTTGGAACCATTGATGATACAAATCAATTTTATCAGAATTATGCCAAGCGCGTTGGTTTTGTTACTAAGATAAGGTTTACTCGAAGAGTTGGTAAAGATAAGGTTCCTAAGAATCAAATGATCACTTGCAATAGAGAGAGGAAACGCAAGTCTAGAGTTTTACCAATAGAAAAGACCAACCCTAGAACCAACTACAATTGCCCCGCAAGGATTTCTATTAGGTTGAATAAGGAGGGTCTTTGGATTATATCGAAGGTGTGTTTGGATCATTCACATCCTTGTGATCCAGAGATGGCAAAATTGTTGACACATAATAGAGAGATGAGTATGCACATGTATCGAGTCATTGAGAGGAATGATGAAGTAGGTGTGAGACCAAGCAAAACATATCAAGTGTTGGTGGGTGAATCGTGGGGTTTCTCTAAGATAAACTTAATGGAAAAAGATATTAGGAACTATCTCAACAGAAAGGTACGCAATGTTACAAAAGAAATGGATGCTAGGGAGATGTTGAAGTATTTTACACGGATGAAGGATATAAATTGATTTTTATTTTGATGTTGAACTTGATCAAAACAAGCGTTTCAAAACTATATTTTGGGCTGATGCTCGAAGTAGAGTAGCATATGAGTACTTCGGTGATGTAGTTTCGTTTGATACCACTTATAAAACCAATCGTTACGATATGCCATTTGGTTTCTTTGTGGAGGTTAATCACCATGGTAACTCAGTGCTTCTTCGGTGTGGTTTGTTGACTAAGGAAAATTCAGGCTCGTTTACTTGGTTATTTAATGCTTGGCTTACATGTATGCATGGAAAGGCTCCTAAAGGCATTATAACAGACCAATGCCTCGGAATACGAGATGCAATTGAGAATGTGATGCCAGAGACACGTCATAGGTTATGCATTTGACACATTACGAAAAAGATTCTAGAAAAATTCAAAAGACACAAGAGATATGAAGAGTTACAAGGTGATTTAAATAATATTGTTTGAGAGTCTATTTTAGAAGATGATTTTCAAAGTCAATGGGAAGATTTTCTGATTGAATATGATCTAGAAGATAACAAGTGGCTATCAGGTACTTTTCTAAACATGAATTTTTATATTTTGCACATAGGAATTAGCATATTAGTATTTAAAAAGTATCAAGTGGTTATCATATTCTATTTGCTAGAATTCTAACATGTGTTTGAATATGCCTTTAGTACAATTTTCTTATTCTAATATTTTTTAGGCTTCAATGTATTATTAACATGTTTATGACAACATTTGCATCCACTTTTGTTAAGTTTGCTTAAAAAAAAAATTTTTATGTATATTTGTTTACTATGATACATAAATATCTATGAAGAAAGACTTTAGAATGAAATTGAGGCACTAACATAACTATAACTATGCCATTTGAGCATTCTATATAGATAGCAGGATTTCAACAATTAGGAATTCAGTACAGTTGTATGTATCTCAAACAGCACACACATCACGTAAGAACACAAAAAGGATAAAACCTAATTAATATATTTTCTCTTGGATAAACAAAACGTAGCTGATAACTAGAAGTGAAAAGAATTCAACTTAGAAATGTGTATTAAGTGGGTGCATAAATCGAAAGAATTCTGGATATTATAAGCAATCATCAATTAAAAAAAAAAGCTATATTGAATTAACAAGATAAAATAGATAAAACAAATCGTTGGCCTTTGCTTTGATGACTCCTATGTCAACTTCTTTGCAAGTTTTTCTTTATCCCAATAAGCAATCCATGGTGGTGGAGGCCCCATATAATTTTCCTTATCTCCGAATGTGTTTTTGTGGTAATAGATAATCTATAAGAAAAATAATAAATGTAATGATTATCATAAAAAAATCAAAAAATGAAAAAAAGATAAGTACATTAGACTGATTACCATCAAAACATAAAGATAACCATCAATACTTAATGTATTTTTTTTCTTGAATTTTTGAACCCTTTCATAAGCTCATCATGCACAAATCTTGCCCAATTGTATCTTGTGATATTATCTACATCAACAATGGCACGTAAGTACTTTGGGGATGTGACAACGCTACTTGTTGGTGTCAAAAATGAGCTAAGAACGAACATTATAAATGCTCTCCTAAAGTAATCTCTCACTTTGGATGTTGAAATATTACATTCTCTTGAATGTAATACTTCTTGTAACCATGGGCTTGTCACAGACTTGAACGGGGCAACTAATCTTTCTTGCTCTGAAGTCCAATCTTCTTCTTCTGGAAAACTTTTACCAATTGAAGGTAATTCTAGAGCTAACCCAATTTTGTCTGTTATCACATCGAATATCCCCCACAACTAATTCCAGTTTGCTTGTTGTGTTATATGCTTTAGCAAGTGCGAGGAATAACCGCCTATCAATTTTCCAATTTTGAATAGCCTTCATGGATGAGAATCCCATTTTATCAACTTCAACTTTTTGCTCTTTTGTAAGAGAATTTATCGTTGTGAAAATCGAAACGGAAGAACAACGACATTCTATCACTTTCTGCAAACATAAAGAAAAAAAATCTTCACCCAATTTTAACCATGTTTTTTTGGAAAATAATAAGAAATAACAATAATAATAAATTATCATAATCATAATAAAGTAATACTCGCATTTAGATATAAATAGGTGCAAACTATGCTAAGTCATATGTGCAAAATCTTATTAAATTGGGTGCAAACTGTGCGAGTAAGGTGTGCAAAACTTGACTAAAGTGGGTGCAAATTGTCGAATTGATGTGTGCAAAATCTGATTAAAGTGAGTACAAACTGTCCGATTCATATGTACAAAAAATCCATTACATTGGATGCAAACTATGCTCAATAAGGTGTACAAATTCTCATTAAAGTGGGTGCAAACTGTCTGATTCATGTGTGCAAAATTTCATTCAAATGGGTGCAAAGTGGCCTGAGTAAAGTGTGCAAAATCTCTTTTAAATGGGTGCATACCCGAGATTTTAGTTCTGCAAGAGTTTTCTGCTGCATTTTCCTTGTAGTTTCTGTTTCAGATTTCTTTGTATTTGTACTTCTTCGCAGCATCTTAATATTTGGATCTTTTTCCATTTCAAATAATCACTGCATATTATTAAGAAACATATTATTAACACAAACACATATAAAAACCTTGTAATCAATTGTGCAGTAGCCATTATCAAAGCTCTACCACAACAAAGCTCTACTAACAACTGAGATAATAACATAATGAATTTTTTCAAAGATTTATAAATTAAAAGTATCTAAGTTTCATAAACAATATATGATGAATCAAAATCAAAATCAAAAGAAATTTTTATTATAGAGTGCTTAAAGATTTTTCATGAATAGACAGAAAACATTGAGTAATATTTTTGGGTGCCATTATGAGTTTCTCCGTGCATGTTTTGAATGGATACAGAATGATGGACAGCAAGAAGGTAAGAGTTGCAGAAAGCAATAAATGAACAAAAATCAAAACTCATTAACCTTCACATTAACCTTGCAGAAGCATAACACATCACTAGAAACGAAGGAGAATGGATAGAGAGCTAAGAGATGCTGTTGCAGAGAGTAATGCCGCCGCTATTGGAGACGCTGCTGGGGATGGACAACGAGCTCAAGAATGCTAATTCATGTTGAGCGTGCTCCAGCGTTGAGCGCAAGAAAGATGGCGCACAAGAGTGTAGAGAAGAGAGTATGTGGAATTTTGGGGAGAGCACCGCTAGGGGGCCAGCAATTTTCTAATTTTTGGGTCAGCAAACAACCAGCATTAGTATTTTTATACCTCAAACAAAATAAAGCCCAAATACATATAGAGAGCGTGTACTCACGCTCCTTTACTACACGGTCTTCTTCTTCCCCAAAATTCCACACACTCTCTCCTCTACACTCTTGCGCGCCATCTTTCTTGCGCTCAACGCTGGAGCACGCTCAACATGAATCAGCATTCTTGAGCTCGCTGTCCATCCCCAGTAGCGTTTCCAATAGCAGCGGTGTTACTCTCTGCAACAGCATCTCTCAGCTCTCTATCCATTCTTCTTTGTTTCTAGTGATGCGTTATGCTTTTGCAAGGTTAATGTGAAGGTTAATGAATTTTGATTTTTGTTCATTTATTGCTTTCTGCAACTCTTACCTTCTTGCTGTCCATCATTCTGTATCCATTCAAAACATGCAAGGAGAAACTCATAATGGCACCCAAAAATATTACTCAATATTTTCTGTCTATTCATGAAAAATCTTTAAGCACTCTATAATAAAAATTTCTTTTGATTTTGATTTTGATTCATCATATCTTGTTTATGAAACTTAGGTACTTTTAATTTATAAATCTTTGAAAATTTTTATTATGTTATTATCTCAGTTGTTAGTAGAGCTTTGTTGTGGTAGAGCTTTGATAATGGCTACTACGCAATTGATTACTAAGTTTTTTATATGTGTTTGTGTTAATAATATGTTTCTTAATAATATGCAGTGATTATTTGAAATGGAAAAAGATCCAAATATTAAGATGCCGCGAAGAAGTACAAATACAAAGAAATCTGAAACAGGAACTAGAAGGAAAATGCAGCAGAAAACTCTTGCAGAACTAGAATCTCGGGTATACACCCATTTAAAAAGAGATTTTGCACACGTTACTCAGGACACTTTGCACCCATTTGAATGAAATTTTTCACACATGAATCAGACAGTTTGCACCCACTTTAATGAGAATTTGCACACCTTATTCAGCACAGTTTGCACCCAATGTAATCAATTTTTTGTACACATGAATCGGACAGTTTGCACCCACTTTAATTGGATTTTTCACACATCAATTCGACAATTTGCACCCACTTTAGTCAAATTTTGTACACCTTACACACACAGTTTGCACCCAGTTTAATAATATTTTGCACAGATGACTTAGCATGGTTTGCACCCATCTATATCTAAATGCGAGTATTACTTTATTATGATTATGATAATTTATTATTATTGTTATTTCTTATTATTTTCTAAACAAACCATGGTTAAAATTGGGTGAAGATTTTTTACTTTATGTTTGCAGAAAGTGATAGAATGTCGTTGTTCTCCTGTTTCAGTTTTCACAACGATAAATTCTCTTACAAAAGAGCAAAAACTTGAAGTTGATAAAATAGGATTCTCATCCATGAAGGCTATTCAAGATTGGAAAATTGATAGGCGGTTATTCCTCACACTTGCTAAAGTATATAACACAACAACAAGCAAATTGAAATTAGTGGTGGGGGATATCGATGTGACAACAGACAAAATTGGGTTAGCTCTAGGATTACCTTCAATTGGTAAAAGTTTTTCAGAAGAAGATTGGACTTCAGAGCAAGAAAGATTAGTTGCCCTGTTCAAGTCTGTGACAAGCCCATGGTTACAAGAATTATTACATTCAAGAGAATGTAATGTTTCAACATCCAAAGGGAGAGATTACTTTAGGAGAGCATTTACAATGTTCATTATTAGCTCATTTTTGGCACCAACAAGTAGCGTTGTCACATCCCAAAGCACTTACGTGTCATTGTTGATGTAGATAATATCACAAGATACAATTGGGCAAGATTTGTGCATGATGAGCTTATGAAAAGGGTTCAAAAATTTAAGGAAAAAAACACATTAAGTATTTATAGTTGTCTTTATGTTTTGATGATAATCAGTCTAATATACTTATACTTTTTTCCTTTTTCGATTTCTTTTTTTATGATAATCATTACATTTATTATTTTCCTTGTAGATTATCTATTACCACAAAGACACATTCGAAGATAAGAAAAATTATATGGGGCCTCCACCACCATGGATTGGTTATTGGGATAAAGAAAAACTTGCAAAGAAGTTGACACAGGAGTCATCAAAGTAAAGGCTAACGGTTTGTTTTATCTATTTTATCTTATTAATTCAATATAGTTTTTTTTAAATTGATGATTGCTTATAATATCCAGAATTCTTTTGATTTATGCACCCACTTAATACACATTTCTAAGTTGAATTCTTTTCACTTCTAGTTATCAGCTACGTTTTGTTTATCCAAGAGGAAATATATTAATTAGGTTTGATCCTTTATGTGTTCTTGCGTGATGTGTATGCTGTTTGAGATACATACAACTGTGCTGAATTCCTAATTGTTGAAATCCTGTTATCTATATAGAATGCTCAAATGGCATAGTTATAGTTATGTTAGTGTCTCAATTTTATTCTAAAGTCTTTCTTCATAGATATCTATGTATCATAGTAAACGAATATACATAAAAAAAATCTGTAAGCAAACTTAACAAAAGTGGATGCAAATATTGTCATAAACATGTTAATAATACATTGAAGCTTAAAAGATATTAGAATAAAAAAATTGTACTAGAGGCATATTCAAATACATGTTAGAATTCTAGCAAATAGAATATGATAGCCACTTGATACTTTTTAAATACTAATATGCTAATTCCTATGTGCAAAATATAAAAATTCACGTTTAGAGAAGTACCTGATAGTCACTTGTTATCTTCTAGACCATATTCAATCAAAAAATCTTCCCATTGATTTTGAAAATCATCTTCTAAAATAGACTCCCAAATAATATTATTTAAATCACCTTGTAACTCTTCATATCTCTTGTGTCTTTTGAATTTTTCTGGAATCTTTTTTGTAATGTGCCAAATGCATAACCTATGACATGTCTCTGGCATCACATTCTCAATTGCAGCTCATATTCTGAGGCATTGGTCTGTTATAATGCCTTTAGGAGCCTTTCCATGCATACATGTAAGCCAAGCATTAAATAACCAAGTAAACGAGTCTGAATTTTCCTTAGTCAACAAACCACACCCAAGAAGCACTGAGTTACCATGGTGATTAACCCCCACAAAGGAACCAAATGGCATATCGTAACGATTGGTTTTATAAGTAGTATCAAACAAAACTCCATCACCGAAGTACTCATATGCTACTCTACTTCGAGCATCAGCCCAAAATATAGTTTTGAGACGCTTGTTTTGATCAATTTCAAATTAAAATAAAAATTAGAGTTTATATCCTTCATCCGTGTAAAATACTTCAACATCTCCCTAGCATCCATTTCTTCTGTAACATTGCGTACCTTTCTGCTGAGATAGTTCCTAACATCTTCTTCCATTAAGTTTATCTTAGAGAAACCCTCCGCTTCACCCACCAACACTTGATATGTTTTGCTTGGTCTCACACCTGCTTCATCATTCCTCTCAATGACTTGACACATGTGCATACTTATCTCTCTATTACGTGTCAACAGTTTTGCCATCTTTGGATCACAAGGATGTGAATGATCCAAACACACCTTCAATATAATCCAAAGACCCTCCTTATTCAACCTAATAGAAATCCTTGTGGGGCAATTGTAGTTGGTTCTAAGGTTGGTCTTTTCTATTGGTGAAACTCTAGACTTGCGTTTCCCTCCCTATTGCAAGTGATTATTTGATTCTTAGGAACCTTATCTTTACCAACTCTTCAGGTAAACCTTATCTTAGTAACAAAACCAACGCGCTTGGCATAATTATGATAAAATTGATTTGCATCATCAATGGTTCCAAAACACATGCCAACCTTGGGCACATCCTGTAATAAAGTTAGCATACATCAGATAGTAAAACAAAATCTCATTAAAGTAGGTGCAAACTATGTTAAGTCATGTGTGCAAAATCTCATTAAACTGGGTGTAAACTGTGACGAGTAAGGTGTGCAAAATCTCATTAAAGTGGGTGCAAACTGTCTGATTCATTTGTGCAAAAAAAATCATTACATTTGATGCAAACTATGCTGAGTAAAATGTGCAAAATCTTATTAAAGTAGGTGCAAAATGTCTGATTCATGTGTGCAAAATTTCATTAAGATTGATGCAAAGTATCCTGAGTAAAGTGTGCAAAATCTCGTTAAAGTGGGTGCAAAATGTATTGAGTGAAGTATCTCGATTACTCTTAGGTATTGAATCAACAAAACCCTTTTGCATAAATAAGAATCCTTAACAAACTTCTAATAAATTGTTGCTAATTGGCTGGGACATAAAACTAACTACTGTTTTTATTGTTGCTAATAATTGGAGTTTCTTTAATGCCTTTAAAGATTAGCCTTTTGTTAATTAAGAATTGAAATAATCTACTGGAGATTTTTATCATTTTTTAGAGATCAAATCAATCTAAGAAAGATACTCCACATTAAAGAAAGTTAATTCAGTTGAATATAGCTCACACAACTATAAAATTACAAAGATAATCTCCTGTTTAATGTTCATACAATATTATAATGTTCTCTAACAACAAACAAGAAACACTAACATTTTTTATATTTTCTGTCTTAGTCATTTCATCAAATAATTGGTTTACGTTAATTGTGCATTGTTGCATTATGAAAATCAAAATCGAATAAGGTATAATTTGGATTTTGTACATTCAATTTAAACTCTATTATGAAAAACAAAAACAGCATGCTTTCCGAGTTAAGAAATTCATAATCATAATCATCATTGTGTTCATTGATGCACTATGAAAATCATTACAAAAATCATAAAATTAGAAGAGGGAGAAATTTCTTACTTCAATATTCTGTTCTTCTAACACTGATTCCATCATTGACATGGAGCGAGAGAGTGAAATTCTGAGTTGTTCTGCAGCTGAGAAGGAATGAGCGACAGAGAAGAAAATTTTTATCCAAGAATAAAAGGTAAAGCTTCAAGCTTTGTCAACGAAACTGCGATCGTCGAAGAGCGTATCCGGCTAGTTCCTTGGAGAGGAGCGTGAGAGAAAGCCGTTTGTGATAGCGCGTGAGACAGTCCTGATATAAAAACACATGCTGGTTGAATGATGGTTAGATCTTGTTATATTTGCTAGTTCCTGAGAGTTTTCGTAAATTGAAATTTAAATTTTTTAACATTTATTTAAGCAAACGAATGAATTAACCAATCAACCAATTAACTCAAGTTGATTGTGATACTTCTTATATATGATATGCTAATGACATCATTTATATATATATTTAATTGAATTATAGTTTTTCTCAAATTTCAATCATACTTTAGTGATGAGTTATGACAAAAATAAAGTAGAAATTTCATTTATTTTAATTTTTTGGTGTATACGTATATATTGTATAAAATAGTAATTATGGATCTCAATTTAAGTAATACAAATTTTAATTACAAAACAATTTAGAGCAATGTTAACTGAAAAGAATTTCACATATGAACAATTTTGTATAACTAAAATTTACATTTATATTTATCTAAATTATGTATAATCCACATATATAGTTCAACAAATGAGTGTCTAAATGATGGACCGGACATGATAAATAATTTAAAATTCAACTATTCGTGGACTATTTTTAACAATTAAGAATTGACAAGAATACTATTGAAGTATTGATAACTTCCGTCAAAAATAAATAAATAAAAATACCAACTTTAGTTCAAGATAAACATTACATTCTCGCTTTTCTCAAGATTAAAATACTATACATTGCACTAAAGGCATATATAAAAAGAAAGTAACGGAAGTATAATAAATTAAAATTGACTTACGTGACTTCAATTCGGAACCAAATCTTTTTGAGAGGAATGATTTATGATTTATCATGATCAGAATAAAAGGATGGTGTGTGAAGAATGGCATTGCTTGCTTATGCTTTTCTTTTGTCCGCAGGAATAATCTTGAAAAGGTTTTGAGACCAAATAAAAAGAATAAGAATAAGAATAATCCGTATTAATTTTGGGTTAAAGGAATTGAATTGGAATGATGTGATGTTGGTGCTAATTAGTTATATTTTGTGTTTGTGGTTCGTATAAATTCACCAATATGTTTTGCCTACGCAGCTTAGCTTTAAAACTTAGGATAATTTTATTATTATTCTTCGACACAAAAATAAAAATAAAGTAAAATTAAAAAAGTTGAAAGTGATTCCCCATTGAAAATTGAATAGTCAGACTCCACTTTGGGTATGGAATGAAGGCTAGTTGCCATTCAACCCCAAACAACCCTAAATTATTATATATTAGAAGCTTTATTAACTTAGATTTTATTTAGGTTTAATTATTATTTTGTTCCTATAATTTTATCATATTTGCAATTATATTTTTATAATATTCTTTTTTTAATTGAGTCCTTATACTATTTTTAATTTTATAATTAATTTTTTTTCGTATTAAAAACGTTAAAATTAACAAAATATTCTCCTAAAAAATATTTGGTTAAGAATTTAATTAGATTCTTAATTGTTGGTATCTTTAATTTATGAATAACTATTCTATTAACTCTAATATTTTTTGTATTGATAATAATTTAATTATAAAATTAAAAGTAGTATATAAATTTAATTAAAAAAATATATAAAAATCTAATTACAAATTTAGTGAAACTATAAGAATTAACAAAGTAATTTTTTATTTATTTATTATTTATAGGTAATATGATGATCTGTCTATGAAAAATACAGTAGTACAAGTATATATATATTTTATTTTTTTCAATCAACAAGGCCATGATAGTGCTAACCGTTTATAATAGAATTATTTAATATATATTCTCAGAATAATATTGTTTTATATTATCAATATATAAAAATAATACACTATTAAATATTTTTTTGTTATTAGAATAATCTATTATTATTAACATCATTGTTGATGAATATAATTATTATAATTATATACTCGCCTAATTCATTAATAAAATTATCCTGTATAAGAAAATGAATGAAGTTTTATATATAAAATTAACAATGAAAGAAAACCTTATTGTTGCTTGGACTTTGAAACAATGAAAGTTGAAGATTGTGGTACAACTACAACTACAACATGTGACTAAACTTTAAAGGAGGTCCCCCTCACTCTCCTATGATCTATTACTCACAAAGTCACAATCTTGAGGCCTTTTGATGTAAGAAAGCATCTTTTATTTTTTTCAGTATTTTTTTTTTACTTTATTTTTTTATAAAAAAATTAAAAAGAAAAAAGAAAAACAAAGACACTTTTTCAGTATTTTTTTATTTTATTTATTTTCACCTTTTTTTTTGTTTTTCACGATATTTCTCAACCCGTCAGATCAATGATTAATCCGTCGCGGATCAGAACTCCATTTAAGGGTTTGTCGCTAACTAATGGATTGTTACATACATAAGGCGAAATTCGAACTCTCGATACTAAATTTTTTGTTGGATTTCTAAAGTATTGCATAATAATAATAAAATATTAACATATAAATTTGGTTTTTGATTGATTGTCCTTTTTATTATAAAAAACTTCCAAACTCTGAATGCCCAAAAACATTTTGGGTCATCTAGTGATCCAACATATGTTGGAATATCTCTCATTGGGCTTAAGATTTAGAGTATTTTAATAACATTTTCGGTTATATACACACTCATGAACACGTCGGCTTTATTCTTCGCTAATCATCAATTAAGGTACATTTTTGAATCCAGGTACACTTTGTGTGAGGCTCAGGATCTCACCCACTTCAGATGGTAAAACATTCCATCGTCTACCAAAAAAAAAAAAGCAAAATGTTAAAAAATTAGTTATTCTCCTAATGGCTCATTTTGCATGGTCATTTGTGACTTTTGATTTTGATCAAACTAATTTCAGTCGAATATTTAATCTTCAGATCAAAAAAACTAAAATAAAAAATAGGGGTGAGCACGGGTAACAGGTACCCATTACCCGTTCGAATCCGAACCGAACCAATTAAATTGCTGGTTCTAAAATCAATGGGTAATCGGGTCCAACCCAAACCAAATCTGGCTTTCGTTAGTGATTGGTTCGAGTATCGGTTTTGGGGGTGCGGAACCCAGACTAACCCACGAACCCAATTATATATTAATTAAATAAAAAAATAAAAAAATATATATAGCTTTTCTATTAGACAATGATTATTCATTATTAATATGTTTGGATTTTAATGAGTTTAGTTTTTAATATATTGGGTGTTTAACATATTTGGATTATTTCTATTGATGTTACATGTTTATTGTACTTGTTGAATTTTTGAGATAAAAATTTGTTTTTTTTTTTAATTTCAAAATCATCGGGTATCCAATTACCCGAACCGAACCAATCTGTTCTTAATCGGTTTGGTTTGGTTCGGGTACATATACAAAAAAATACAAATCCAAATCAATCCGAACCAATTATATTTTGATCGGTTCGATTCTAATTTTACCATAAATTCGAACCAAACCGACCCGTCTTCACCCCTAATAAAAAACTTGTTTGGGCCTTAACCATAACTACGACTAAGAGTATGATAATTTTTTCCTATCCCGAAAACAAAGATATAATTGCTGGGACAAAAACTAAAATCAAAATTGATAATTATTGAGAAAGAAAAAGATTAAAAAAATTCTTTTAGGCTTTTGGTCATTTTTTTTTTGGGTATTACAATTATACAATGTACACACTAGACACTACCAAGTTCCAAAGTTTTATTTATTTGGTTTACAAGGCCGGAGATTAACTAACTGAACTAGGCCTTGCATTTCTTGGGCTTTCTTCTGCTTATTAATTATTGTAAATTTGAGAAACAGTTTATTAGCAAAAAAAAAAAACAATTGAGAAACAGTCAATCATTAAAATAACAAAGAGCAGGTCTTTTGTGTAATTGTGTGAGTGATGAAGTCACCAACTTTCATACGTATTTTTTTGAGATTTTATTTTTCTCTCTATTATTTCATAAAGTGTGATCTTCTACTATTTAAAAAAAAATTATTACACCAAAATCAAAGGTGATTGATTAGTTGATTAAATTTTGTTTTAATTAGCAAAATATATTTTCATCACAATGAAAAAAAAAAAACAGAAAATAGATTCTTTTAATTTTTTTTCTTTAATTATTTAGTAAAGTGTAATTTTGTATCTTATATTTTTAAGTAAGATAAAAAAATGTGTAAAAAAAGATATTAAATAATAAAATATCACCCTTTATTAAATAATTGAAAGAAAAATTTTGAGAAGATTCATTCCTTAATTTTTTTTCATGTGTACGCTAGAAACATATTTCGCTAATTAAAACAAAATTTAATCAACCAATCAATCACCTTTGATCTTGGTGTAATAGAAAATTTTTCTTTTTATAATCACTCTACACCTCTTAAAAGTTAAATCTAATTTAGTTTCAAATAGGCGCATATTTTACAATCTAATATATATATAAAGGAATCCGAAGAAATTTAGTGCATAATTTTTTTTTCTAAAATATCCTTCTCAAATATTCATCATAAAAAAAATTCGTTATTATTTATAAAATTTGAACACAAAAACTCCTAATAGAAAAATATCATACTTTCCCTGTTAACCATCAATGTTTATTACTGATACTAGTATAATATGGATTTCACACATTGTCAAATAGCACAAGAAAATGAGTAATTTGACTAATTTCATTAAAAAAAAAGTTACAAAAATGATTTGTTTTCATGAAATGACTTGGTGGTTGAGCTTATCTACTACTTACTATTACTACATACTTTTGCTTTGTTTTTGGGATTACACACGACACATAGATGATATCCCTTTCCTTTATCAAAATCCGAAGTGAAATATGTCACAAAAATGTGAATGATGTTCATTTCCCACCACCCTATCCTAATTAAATTAACAAGTAACATTGACAAATGGCAAAGAAGTCACAATCCTTTCAGTTAGGTTCCTTTTGTTTGTTCTTGTTTATCATTAATGCATGGAGCATCTTAGACTTTAGCACATAAGTGCCACTTTTCATCTCTTTTATTGCTTATTATTTGGGTCCCAATTAATCTTATTGTGTGTTGGGTTTTTTTCAAGCCGAGTCCGCAGCACGTTGCATACTTGAATAGTAACATTAATGTTCTCATATCTTTAACAACAATTTAGTTATAAGAATGTGATGCCACACAAATTAAAATAAAGCCAAACAAAACTTATTACAAAAAAAAAGTATTTTTATATTATATTTATTTATAAATATATGTATTATTTAATTTATTTTTAATATATATTTTATATTTTAATGTATATTTATATAAATGATTACTTTAATAGTTATTTTTTAGAGTAAATCACTTTATTAAACCAAACAACAAACAATGTAACGCAATTCACTCAAAGCCAAAATCGACACGTGAATCACCCAAGCCAACAATTCTATATAAATCGAAATAGAGTGGCCAGATTTCTTTTCCTTCATAAATTGAAACAATATTGGTTGAATTATGCGTTATCCAAGTAAATCTAAAAGGATTGTTTCGATTTATATGTACGTACACAAAGTATTCACGCCTCTTGGAGCGGTTGGGTATGACTGTTGGTCCATCGTATGGTAGCCAAAAACCCTCTACTATCGGAGGGGTGAATCCCATCCGATACACGCTGAATACTGACCTCAGGCTATACACCTCATGTACATAGGAGGTGCCAAGTCAGACGTGAATACGCACAACAAGCCAACGCATGAGAACATGGATAATGAAGTACTTGGAAATAATTGCAATCACATGTCTGCACCTACAGTGACACTCTATAACTACCAAGTGAAATCAAGCCAGTAGGGGTGGTCTCTGCCACTGTGAACTCAGAGTTCTCCCTATCATACAAAGTCACTGTAAAACACTGAGACGCCTTTAGATTTGCCTCTATAGCCTTAACTAGATGCTGACTAAATTGTTGTCCGATTCCCAACTGCGCCTTTGCCTCTCTTCCCTTGCGCACAAAAAGCTCGGCCAACCGTCCGTACGTGGACTTCACCAGAGAACACACTGGAAGGTTCCTAACCCCTTTAAGAATCGAATTCACACACTCAGAGATATTTGTCATCATATGCCCGAATTTCTATCCCTCGTCCCGATGTTGTGTCCATAGTGTATAGTCAATCCTGTTAGCCCAATCACACATGGCAGGGTCTTCAGAACGGAGGATATCAAACCAGTAGTCGAACTCCACTTCGATCTTGGCATAAGCCGCGTTCACCATAAGCCTCCGTGCATCCTTGCCCTTAAAGGTCAGGGCAAAGTTGACAGCCACATGTCAAATACAGAATACACGGTAGGCAGCTGGTGGTAGTCAACTGCCGTTAGGCGCCTCCAATGCAGCCTTTATGTCATTGTGCCGATCCGATATCACTAAGATGCCCGGCTGCAGAGTGACGTGCTGGTGGAGGTGGGAGAGGAAAAAGGACCATGACTCAGCATTCTCACCCTCCACAAGTGCGAATGCAACAGGTAGGATGTTGGAATTTTCGTCCTTAACAATTGCAACGAGCAATGTCCCCCCGTATTTCCCGTACAAGTGGGTACTATTGATGCTAACCAACGGCTTACAATGCCGGAAAGCCTCAATACATGGTGGGAATGTCCAAAAAAGACGGTGGAAGTACGCATGTGCTTCATCCACATGCCCACCCACACGCACAGGACTCATCCTCAGCATTGCAACACTACCCGGCATCGTCACCTGCACACCTAGAACCCATCGTGGCAACTCGCTGTATGACTCATCCCAGTCTCCATAGATCTGTGCCACTACCTTCTGCTTCGCCATCCAAACCCTCCTATAAGTCGGTCTAAAACTGAAATGTGCCTTTGTCGCATTCAGGAGTACCTTGATACACACGACAGCATCAGCTCTAACCATCGGCATTATGAATGCCGAGATCACATGATAGTCGAGACTCCTGTGGTCACTCGATATCGAGGTGGCTAGACAAGTTTGAGGGCCATTGTACCATTTCACCTCCCAAATCCCTTTGCGCTGCCGAAGACTTATCTGAATACACCATGCGCACCCATTGCCAAACTCCTTACACTTCCCATAATACTTGCGATAATTAGACTCAACCACTTTGTACTGAACCCCGCGTCAGATGCTATACGTCTTCACACTTAACACGGCCTCCTCTTTATCCTAAAACTGCTGACCAACCTGAAACTCTGTTACCCCCCCCCCCCCCCCCCCGCCTTCCTGTGTGCCTCTGGCACCGAATCCAGCTGGTTCGCCAGGAACCGCCTGCTGTCTCATGGCATCCAAGTCCAAGGTGGAAAAGTGAGGAGGGTACTGCTGCGTTCCTGAACTAGATCCTCCAGCACCCCCAACTGGATTGCTCCCTACTATATCTTCGCCACTCTCATCAGCAATCATGTCCAGCTCCACATCGTCATCCTCATCATCATCCCGCAATACATCATCTACACCATCCGATGCGAAACCATGCAATGAAAGTGGTTTCGTATCAACAATACCTACTTCTCCGTCACCACTGCGGTTTAGATCTGCTGCAAAGGATGGGGATGCAACCAACATTGCCTCAGGTGCAATCGCATGCATCGATGACGAGGCACCACTTGGCCTCGAAGTGGAACAGGCGGCCGTTGGAACGGGTTGGGAATTCTGGTTCGAACCGCCTGAGCTGGAAACCACATCCACAAGCTTGGCCAACAACTCAGGGGTCCTCACCTCGGGGAACTGCCGGCGACAATGGAATAGAACTTCCAAATCTTCATCACTACCTATTACTAACGAATCGTACTTCACGTCATCCTGCAAAACTGAGATTGGGATTCTATAAAACAATTTCTCAACCCGTTTCACGCCTTGCAACCCCAACTTCTCAAGAACTCATTGAAACTAGTTGAAGGTTTCAAAAAAAGACTAAGGGGATCCTTATCAGTGAACTTAATTCCTGACCGTGTTTTTTTCTTAATCGACCCTCTATAGTGCACTAATACTACAAAGCTCTCCTCATTAGCCATTGTAGTTTTTAGTCTCATTCAGAATTAACCTTGGTTCTATATTTAGGACGTTGGCTTCCTATTAAATCTAATCAGTCCCATTCGAATTACACCATGACACCATCCGTACATAAATCGAAACAGCATATTTAGATTTAGTATCGTCCCATTACATATAAATCGAAATACTCTGTTTAGATTTAGTAGGGATGCATTCCATTCTTCAGAAATCGAAACAGTACATATAGATTTACATGGATATGTTGTGTATGTACATATAAATCAAAACAACCCTTTTAGATTTACTTAGATAATGCATAATTCGACCAATGCTATTTTGATTTATGAAGAAAAAGAAATCTGGCCACTCTGTTTCGATTTATATAGAATTGCTGGCCAGGGTGATTCACGTGTCGATTTTGGTTTTGGGTGAATTGCGTTACATTGTTTGTTGTTTAGTTTAATAAAGTGATTTACCCTATTTTTTATGTATATACAGATATTAATGTTAGTAATTTCATAAAATTAGTAATTTACGTACCTTCAGCCATTGTCAATAATCTTAAATTCTGATTTAGAACTTTTAATTCTTAAACCACAAACACAGATGGAATCGAAATATTTTTGTTGTGATAATTTAAATTGAAAACTCAAACTTTATAAATTTTATGAATAATTATATTTTTTCTATCAAAAACAAACTAACTGCCAATATAATTCATTAATAAATTTTTTAATAATTATAATACCATTCAAACTAATTTCTATATTAACAAATTAGATTACAAATAAAATAAAAATTCTAACAACTAATACTATAGCTAATCATTTAATTAATATGAACAAATTAATTCAAATTATATATTACATACACATACCATATAATTTTTTAGGTAAATTACATATTTAAATAAAATAGAGTTTAAGATTATCCAAATACAACAAATAAAAATGAGAAAGTATGAGGAGTCAATAGAATATTTGTACAATGTGTACAATGGAGGTTTAGGGAGTATTAGAGGTATAATTATTAGTATTACATTTTCCTATCAGTTGAATCTTTTGGGATGAGTGGTATCATGACATGGTATTAGAGCTATAGATTCGAAAGGTCAAGAGTTCGATCCTTGGTGAATCCAAAAATATGTTTATTATCCCTAGTACTCGGATGATTATTCTAGATAATATGTGAGATGTTCATTTTGTAACTCAATAACCCATTGTACACATTGTACAAATAGTCCATTGTCTCCCTAACAACTCAATAAAAATTAGTTACACCTAGATATTGTAACAACTCTATCTAAACTACTAATTGGTTATATCTTAGATATCAAAGCATGAAAAACTCATAAATAGCTAAATGTTTGCACGGTGTATGAAGAAGAAAAAATGACGAATAAAACTTTGTAACTCATATAGCGATTTATACACAAATATTTTTTTAACTTCAAATTACATCTAAAAAAAATTAATTTATTTACAGAAGATAATAACAGCACTCTTATTTGATAACGCCTAATTTTTTGTACAAATTCATACAAACCGTAATACATTATTAAAATAGAAATGGCGTTATTATCTTCTATAAATAAATTAACTTTTTTTAACTTTAATTTAGCTATAAAAAAATATCCATACATAAATCGTGATAGATTACAGAATTTTATTATTCACTTTTTCTTTTTCATAAACTGCACTAACGTGTAGCAATTTATGAATATTTTGTGTTTTAATATAATCCGCGATTAGTTAAAAAAATTTACATACAAATTATTAAACCTCTTTAAACGGTAGCGATTTACATAAGAAAAAATTTAGAGATAAGTATTTTTATTAAAATTTGATCAGTATTTAATCAATAAAAAAATATATAATCTCACATTATTAAAATATTAATAATAACTAATTAATAATTATAAATTACCAAACCTACTAATCTCTTAGCACTACTCTTTACATAAAGTTATTACACAACTCAGATGTAACCAATTCTTATGTTACATGATTCTTCCCCTTACTTTAATAATGATGAACCCATTTATTTAAATAAATTTATTCAAACCTCTTTTTTTTCCATTTTTTCTTGCCAATGGAAAATCATGAATTTGGCATTGTTATAATGGATTTTTTGAAAAAGTTTGTGATTCTTTCTCCCCATTACCCCTATCAAAGATTTTCTTAAGCATAAACTAATAATAATAATAATAATAATATATTCAATAATGATTTTTTAAAGTGTAATTACCCTATCATATGTATGTATTATTTCTTTCTGTCAATGTCAGATTTTTAAAGTATAATATAGTATATAGCTTGCTGGATTTTTTCTCAATCCAGGGGCAATAATAATTGAATACAAGTCACATAGGGAATCTTGAGGGGAAAAAATAATAATTAATTTGGTCCCCATCCACAATAATATATGTATGATCACCATCAATAGGATAAGAAGAAAAAAGAAGACACTATTTTTGGTCATATACATCATCATCATCATCTCATCTGCTTCAGCATGAAACAAGGGGGAGAAAACCATGAGCGAAAATAAAATAAAATAAAAATTATTACTCATTAATTTCTTGAAGAAAAAAAAAAACTCTACATCCTCATCTCTTATCTCTCTATTTGCATGGATGGGAAAAGAAAAACAAAAAAAACCACAAAACTTCAAAAAGGGGTTGAAAATTCGTGACTAGCTTAATTAGGTTGATTATCCTCATCATGAAATTGCAACACTTTTTTTAGGCCGTTGGGAAATGAGTGAAGTCAAAAATGATATCCTTTATCATCAAATTATTATAAATTTTCTGCTGCACCATCTAACACCATCTCTTTGTGGCGGCATTCTTCGCAGCAGAAGGCTTTGTCCCCTCTATCAAAAAAAAAAAAAAGAAAAAAAATAAATTCATACCAAAATTATATTATAAGAATATAAGACAAAAAATGAATCAAAGAATCTACTTATTAATTAATAATGTTGATTATTAGCTAGGGTTGTGTATTTCTAATGATTTATATAAATCTCACACCATAAGATTAGGTAAAATTTAATGGATTCTAATGTCAGAGAAGGTACAAATTAACCAAATAAAATAAAAACAAAAAATAAATAAAGCGAACACTATATTTTTATTATTTACAACTTTAAAAACATTTAAGTCTATGCATGAGTCCTTTCAAATATATATTAGCTAAATTAATTTAAATTTAGCATCATCATTAATAAGGGAGTATACAACTTACACTTATAATTAATTCAACAAAAATACTATTTGTACACTAAAATCAGCCACTAATATATTTATATATAAATATATGTAGTTTAATTTATTTTCAATGTGTATTTATATTCCAGCATGCTGATGATTAATTTTAGTGTACATTTAACATAACTCTTAATTCAAATATATATTTACATGAATGATTTATATTAAAAAAAAGAAGAAGAAAAGAATATAACATAGAGAAAATTAAAATTAAAGAAGCTAAGAATAATGTCTATATACCTGTAAATGAAGATGTCTTTTGTGTGTTCAAGATGCTTCTTGCAAGTGTAACAAAAGCTGAGAAAATTATTGAATGAAGCTATTGTTGATGATGAAGAAGAAGGAGAAGAGTAGTAGGTTTCCACAATGCAATTATCAACAAATATATGAGTCTTTCTTGGATTAGGACCATTATGTGTTGTCACACATGTGTATTCCTCACTAAGCTCCATCTCACTCAAATTCATCATAACAAATGATGATTCTGAAGAAGAAGAACAACAACAACAAGAATAAGAACAACAACCCTTATTACTATTATTATTATTATTATTATTGGTTTTCACTCTAAGCTGAGTTCCAAAGAGGATATTATTATTGTTGTTGTTGTTGTTTCCACTATTCTCATGATGATGATGATGATGATGAATTGGATCATCATCTTTGAGGGTTCCAACAAGAGCAAGACCAATTCCTTCTTTTGAATAGTTCATAGTCTTGTTCTTGTTGTTGGAAGAGTGCAATATTCTTGGGGATATGTTATTCTCATATGAGAATGGAATATTATCCCTAAGTGGGGAGAGTACTGTTTTTGTATCAAGAATTGATGTTGGGCTTGGTAAGGCTTCAATTCCTGAGAGACATTTCATAGTGAAATCTCTCAATTTTGGTAGGGAACAAAGTAGAGATGGAATTGTGGTTGTTTTTGCATCATGATTTGTTTTTGGTGATTGAGAATTATTTTGATGATTATGATGATGATCAGAAATTAAGTTTGGCTTGTTCATAGCCCTTGATCTTCTGTTCCTTAGTAGCATAATATAATTCCCTTCCTCCAAGGTCCACCCCAGAAAACAAACTAAATTTTCACACTGACAAAAATTGCAACAAAAAAAAGTAATAACAATAATCAAATATATAATTCAAAAAATAAAAAATATAATAATACAAACAAAAATTAGATATGATGCCTTGAACATGAACTTACCAATACTATAGGTTGAGTACTTGAGTGATGTTGTATTATACAAAGAAATCAACTATGTATATGTGATAAAATTGAACACTTGAGGATTATTCAAGGATCCTTTTAGTGTTGGCGGCAAAAAAGAAAACAGAAAAAAAAGGAATCTAATTGAAGTGGGAATGTTTCTGAATTCGTGACAAAGTTGGTTTGAAACTAACTGAACTGAAACTGCTTCTTCTCAAACTCTCTGTTAGATATGAAAAATAAAGTTAAACTAAATAAAACCAAGAAAAGAAAAAAAGGAAACAAATTAAAAAGCTTCACTTGTTAATTTTCCCTTTCATGAAAGTAGAAAAAGAGAATTTATTCTCCTATCATAATCATAAACTCTTGTTGGTGCAACATGTAATGCAAAAACTGTGCTTGCTAGAAGATTTTTTTTTTTCTTTTGTTAATTTTGATTCTATAACTTTATGTTAGATCAAATAGAAAGAGAATAAGAAAAAAAAAAAAAAGAGATAGCTAGAGAGATAGAGAAGCTTTTTTGATCTTTCAGTTAAGATAGAGAGGGATGGAGAGAGACATGTTTTGAAATAAAGATAATGGCTTTTAAAGGAAGGGAGAGGAACCAAAAGAAAGAAAAGAAACAAAGTAAGAACGTTGTTGTGTGCATGACAAATCAAACTTTACTAATAACTTCAAAGTTTTGCTTTCATATATCATTATCAATCTCACCTTTTATTTTATTTATTTATCTATTTTGTTCATTAGTGTTTAAAGTCGTAGTATATATACTCAATTTGCTCCATTGCTGTTTCATAAGGTTTTTATTTGTTTAAATACATACATTTTTTTTTATTTTTTATTTTACATTATTTTTGAAAAATTTGCAATAATTTTATACATTATTTTACATTTTCATATCCACTGTTTACAAAATAAAAAATATTTTTTTTATTTTAATTTTGCAGTTATTATTATTATCATAAATATATTTTATCCAAATTCGTACTCACAGCATAATAAAAAAAAAGTATACAATATATAAAAATTAACGAGTACATACATGAAAATTGAAAATACAAAGTATAATTGGAATTAATGAGTACATGAAAATTAAAAATTATAATTTGATATTTTTTTTAACATATATTGAGTTTTACTTTCTCTTTTAATTATTTTATTATCCTTAATTTTAAACGTTTATATTTTATTTATCATGTAATGAAATATATCTATATTTTTAACCAAAAAAAATTAGATAATTCTTCAGATTAAATATTTTTGTGTATGATAACGAATAAACGTAAATTACCAGAATAAAAATGAAACTAAGTAAATTGGTGTTGGTAGATCAATTTATCAATTCCAATATGAAATCTTATTTGAAATAAGTTAAACTTTGGTGAATTTAGTATAATGGAAACTCGCTCTCCTAGAGTTTCACCACTAGAGGATGACCAAATGCAAAGAAGCACGAAAAAAGTGAAGACTCGCCGAGAGGTGGAACTACACAAGCCTCCCGACTGTATGGATATTATGCCAAGTGATGAAAGTGCCATAAAACCAACACCAAAAGGCTCCTATAAGGATACTCTTTTGACTGGCCCTGGTTTGGGAGGCTATCATGAGGAAGATGAACCAATAGACATAGACGATGATGGTCCTAATCCTGAAGATAAGTGGTACAAAGACAATGAAGAACGAGAGAACGAAGATAAACCTTTTGACCCTTGTCCCACGATCCCAGTGTCAAAGGAGGAGTTTGAAGAATGGTGTAAACCATGGAAAAGTGCACTCATGGTCAAGGTTCTAGGAAAAAGGATGTCTTTTGCATTCATGGAGCAACGATTACATAGAGACTGGGCTAATAAAGGTAAGATTCATGTTATTGATATGAATCGTGATTATTTTTTAGTTCACTTTTCAGATGAGGAGGATTATTCGCATGCACTTATGGAAGGACCTTGGATGATTGCGGGACACTACCTCATTGTGCAAAGATGGAGACCCTTCTTCCTCGCAGGCTCAACGGAAGTTAGAAAAATTGCCGCTTGGATTCGCATTCCGAATCTCCCAATTGAGCTATACAACCAACGGTTTCTTTGGAGGGTAGGCTCGGCCATCGGACATATGCTCAAAATTGATCGTACTACATCCATTCATTCGAGGGGAAAGTTTGCACGTATTTGTGTCGAGATAGACCTTGCTAAGCAATTAGTACCGCGGATCTCCGTGCTTGGGTGCGAACTTCATCTGGAGTATGAAGGCCTTTACCAAATCTGCTTTTCCTGCGGCAAGTATGGTCATAGGGCGGAGCAATGTATGGAGAATCCGGTGGCTAACGGTGATCCTGTGGACGTAGCAGCTGCTGAAGAAAGCTCCACAACGGAAGGGAAGGCTGCAACGGTTGAAAACCAAAATGGAAAGAATGAATTTTCATCCAATCAGCGTGATCCTAGTACCGAAAATATCTCCACTGACTTCGGACCTTGGATGCTAGTTAAAAGATATAGTAAAAAAAAGAAAGTCCCATTAAGGCAAGGAAGATCCTCCGCCGTTCAAGATCATGCCACTATATATAATTCCGAAGAGGATAATTCTCCAAGAAAGAAAGATATGGAATCAGGGTCTCGATTTATTATATTACATGAGGAAAGGCAAGAGAACATGCATGAAATTGTAAATCATGAGGAAAAGGCCCAAGAAGAGCCAAATCAATGTGGGCCTCAAAAGCCACAAGCCCAACTTGTGAATGGTAAAACCCAATCCGTGCAAAAAAAGATCCTAAGACCAGGCGCCGGGAAAAATCCACAAAATCAAAGGAAATCAATCTCCCATCCAAAACTTGGAACCGACCCAAATGGAAAAGGAAATAGAAACAAAATTAAAATTCCTGAAGACTCTAATGTGAACCCTAAAGGATTGGAAGCCTCACCAAGTTCCGTGAAAGGGAAAGGCAAAAAGGTTGAAATCGAAGACATGGAGCTTGTCGTCAGGGAATATATGAAACGTATGGAGAAAGATCAATGGGAAGCCTCCGAAGTGTTGAAGAAGGCTAGTGCTAATTTGGGAAACCATACCATAAGAGACAATCTTCTGTTCAACTCTGGGCACAACCAAATGAGAACGGAGGCGCCAACTGTGGTCGCTGGAACTACTAGCAGCCTAGCAAAACATGCGGACACCACTATGGGTGATGTTATGATGGATGGCAAGAAAGAGGAGTCTACCTCCCGGGACCAAGCTGGTCCAGATCAGAGGGCCTCTGGCCGTAAATGACATTGGTCCTATGTGACCCCTCCTCTACGTTTTAGTTTTAATGATGAACATCATTAGTTGGAATTGCCGCGGTGTTGGCAGTAAAGCCTTCCCCTCCCTCATCAGAGATCTTCGACATGAATATGGGGTGAACTTCATCATCCTTCTTGAAACTCAGATCAGCGGTGATCGAGGGAAGCAGATTAGGGATAAGATGGGCTTTGATAAGTCTTATGTTGTGGAAGCAGTGGGTCGCGCTGGTGGTATCTGGTGCTTGTGGGATTCTTCTAAATGGATAGTTGAAGTGCTGGAACACGATAGGCAATTTGTGCACCTCAAAATATCTGGTAATAATCATAACCCTTGGCTCCTTACAGCTATTTATGGCAATCCTCATAAGGTGTATAGGAGGTCTCTATGGAATTCTCTAAAAGAGTATGCCAATAATGTTATCCTTCCTTGGTGTCTGATGGGCGATTTCAACGCGATGCTACACAACCATGAGAAGCAGGGAGGGGCAATTAATAACGGTCAAAGTGCCTGTAAGGACTTTCAAGACTGTGTCTCCACTTGCGGTTTAGTCGATTTGGGTTTCTCTGGCTGGCCCTTCACCTGGAAGAGAGGGAACCTTGCGGAGAGGTTGGATAGGGGGTTGAGTAATCTGGACTGGCAAATTGCTTTTCCTGAAGCAAGAATAAAGCATCTGCCCATGCTCAAGTCAGATCATTCACCTATATGCCTTCAACTTCTTTCTCCTATGGATCATAATAGAGGTCGACGCCCCTTCCGCTTTCTTGCTTCTTGGCTTACTCACCCTGATTTTGGAAATGTGGTTAATAATTCTTGGAATATTCAGACCTCCTGGACTGAGGGTTTATCGACATTTAAAGACCATATCAGGGATTGGAACAGGTCGGTGTTTGGGAATATTTTCAAACGAAAGCAGAAAATCCTTAGAAGATTACAAGGCATAACCAGCAGTTTGATATACAATTCAAATCCTTTTCTTGATAAGCTACAACAGGACCTATGGCGAGAGTATGAAGATATCCTTATCCAAGAAGAAATTCTTTGGTTCCAGAAGTCTAGGTGCAAGTGGATTGAGTTTGGGGATCGCAATACGAAATTTTTTCATGGCTCAACTATGATCCGAAGACGTAGAAACAAGATTGTGTCTCTCCAGGATGATAATGGAAATTGGGTCACAGACAAGGCAACTCTCGAGGTTATGGCTACTTCCTTCTTCATGGATCTCTATTCTGACAACTCTATAAATGTTCCTTACATTGTAAATAATATGTTTCCCAATCTTAATAGTACTGATTTGCAAAGCTTGAACCAAGAGGTATCTAATGCTGATATTAAAGATGCTATCTTTAGTATTGGAAGCTGGAAAGCCCCAGGAAGAGACGGTCTACAAGCCATTTTCTATCAGAGTCAGTGGAATAGAATTGGGGATGATGTCTGCAACCTGATAAAGAATATCTTCAACCAACCTGACAAGATTGGAGAGGTTAATGAAACTCTTATTACTCTTATCCCTAAAGTAGATCCTGTTACTCACCTTAAACAATTGCGGCCCATCAGCCTATGTAATGTATCCTATAAGGTGGTTACAAAAATCTTGGCAAATCGCCTGAGAAAAATTATGGATAAATTGGTGATGCCTACTCAATGTAGCTTTGTTCCGGGGAGACACAGTTCCGATAACATCATCATCACCCAAGAAGTCATCCACTCTATGCGACAAAAAAAAGGGAAGAAAGGATGGATGGCCATCAAGATTGACTTGGAGAAAGCTTATGACCGGTTAAAATGGAGTTTCATCAGTGACACCCTTATGGATATTGGTCTTCCCCAAATGTTTATAAAGTTAATTCTTAACTGCATCTCAACTGCTAAGATGAGAGTCCTGTGGAATGGTGAAGAGTTGGAAGAGTTCTCCCCCTTAAGAGGCATCAGACAGGGAGATCCTATATCTCCCTACATCTTTGTTCTCTGTATTGAGAGGCTGTCCCAGCTTATTGGTGCAGCGGTGGATCATAAATTCTGGAAGCCTATCAGGCTGAAAAAGGACGGCCCACCTATCTCTCATCTCTGCTTTGCAGATGACCTTATCCTGTTTGCTGAAGCCAGTCTAGATCAAGCCAATGTTATTAACAAGTGCCTTGAGGCATTTTGTGAAAGCTCCGGGCAGAAAGTCAGTAAAGAAAAGACTCGTATTTTCTTTTCCAAGAATGTGGGGCATAATGTCCGAACAGAGATAAGCAACACGTTGCAATTTGCCAGGACTGATGACTTAGGGAAATACCTAGGTGTTCCTATTCTTCACTCTAAAGTCTCAAGAAATACCTTTGAAGATATCATCAACAAACTCAATACCAGGCTCAATTCCTGGAAAGCCTCATCTCTTTCTCTTGCGGGAAGAGTTACCCTGGTGAAATCTGTCTTATCCTCTATGCCTTCTTATACTATGCAATCTGCCTATTTGCCTTCTTCTACTTGTGATATGATTGATCGTAAATGCAGGAATTTTCTTTGGGGAGATACAGAGCAGTCTAAGAAGATACACCTGCTAAATTGGAAGAAAGTTTGTGAACCGAAAAATTCTGGTGGATTGGGTATTAGACATGCAAGCCAAATGAACAAGGCGTTCATGATGAAGGCGGGATGGGGTTTGGTTGAGAAGAAAGACGCACTTTGGGTCAGAATTCTTAGATCAAAATATGGCAGTGGTAACAATGTCATTCCTAGAGTAGAAAGGAAGAGGAGCAACTCGAATCTCTGGAAAGGAATTTGTCAGTTGTGGCCGGAAGTCCAAAGTAACTGCATTTGGAGGATAGGGGATGGGGCCCAAATTCGTTTCTGGGACCACAACTGGGTTCCGGGATTAGGTCGTCTCGATAGAGTTGCAAACCAGGTAAGTAGTAATTTTAATTACTCAAATTCACTGATGGAGTTTCTTGACGTTTCAGGGCATTGGGATACTGGGAAGCTACAAGAACTATTACCGGAGGATGTGGTGAAAAAGATAGTGGCGATTTCTTCTCCCTCTCCATGGAAGGGTACTGACCATTTAGCTTGGGGTCTCACCCCTGATGGGTTGTTCAACACCAAGTCAGCGTACCAGAGCTTGTCTGAAGAGCAACATACTCCGAATACAGTTTTTAGGCAAGTCTGGAATTGGCAAGGTCCGGAGCGAATCAGAACGTTCCTCTGGTTGGTGGCTCATAATGCCATCCTTACTAATTCAGAGAGAAGGCGAAGACACCTGACGAACGATGATTCCTGCCCACGGTGCCATCATCATGATGAAACAGTTATTCATGTGCTACGAGACTGTTCCTACGCACAATGCATTTGGAAATATCTTCTCCCTCCCAATTTTGTGAACTCTTTTTTCAATACGGATCTGAAGGACTGGTTGATGCAGAACCTCACTAGCAAGAATGACTGGCCATGTCTCTTTGGTGTAGCTGCCTCCTCTATATGGCACTTCAGGAACAAGCTCATTTTTAATGGCCAGTCTGTTCCTATGGTCACAGCGGTGAGTCGAATTAAAGCGCGGTCGGAGGAGTTTCTAAAAGTCACGAAAAGCAACATTCTACCCAGGAACCTCCAGGCTGCCGGGAATTGTTACATTGCTTGGTCTCGACCCCCTACAGATTTTGTTAAACTTAATGTTGACGGCTCCCTTTATGCCTATAGAAACAATGCGGCATGTGGTGGAGTGTTTAGAGATGCAGATGGTAGATTTTTGAAAGGTTTCTCATGTAATTTAGGTGGATGCTCTATTATGCATGCTGAATTATGGGCAATCGTCCATGGCCTACAAATTGCGGTAGTTAACGGATACCAGTCCATTGTCGTAGAATCTGATTCAGCTGCGGCTATCAAGTTCATCAATCATGGCTGCTCCCCAACTCATCCCTGTGCCCCCCTCATTCAGGACATTCGTATCATGGCAGCTCGCTTGCAGCACATTATTTGGTTACACTCCCTTCGTGAAGCTAACTCTGTAGCAGACCTTCTAGCCAAAAAAGGGCAAGACATGCCTCTTGGTTTACACCTGTTTGATAGAGCACCATCTGATATTACTTATGCACTTTTTTGTGATTGTTACGGGGCCCTCCGTTTAAGAGGGTCCTGATCTGCTCTTTTATTTTTGCTTTTTTCTTTTCTGTTTTCTTTTGCTGTTGGGGTCCTTCCCCCCTTTGCTCATCAAAAAAAAAAAATCAATTCCAATATGAATCCTTGTGACCTACTCCTTTAATAAATAACTGAATTTGAAAATCTTTATGTGTGTCATTCATCCAAAAATGTAAATTACGGAGAGAAAGAAACTTCAAAAGTTTGTTTCTGGAACATAAATATTATTCTTCAATTAATTACAAATTTGAGATAAAAGTGATAAAACAATGCTGCCACTAATAGCAGTGACATTAAGGTAAAAAAAATTATTTCCTATTTCATAGACAGGGAATACAAAATTGTGAGATAATTTACAAAAACATAATTTTTCTAAAATTAAATAAAATAGAAAATATTTTTTATTTAAATAAATAAAAAACTCTTATTTCTTATTATAAGAAATGACCTAATATATTATAAAAAAGTAGTTATCCTTTTATAATTAAATATTTAAAATATAAAAGATACATAATTAAAATGTTTAATTTTTTAACAACACACCTTTCCTGTTTAAAAACATTGTCTATTTGGCACTATGAGCCTTAGAATTTTATTTTTGATGATGTGATAAGGAAGATCGAAAACCACTTATTTATAAAATGTATCTATAAATAAGAGATAATCTCTATATTTTTATCTCCATATTTAAGTATTTATTTGGGCGTTATTAAATCAATAAAATAAAATTTTTTTAATAATTTTTTTTATTTTATAGTGTGTTTGGTAAATTTTTAATAGTAAAATAAAAGCACTAAAAAATAAAAATATATATTTTTTGAGAAACTACCATTTATATTTTTTTAAAAGATTTTTTTCTTAAAAAAAAAGATGTTTTCACATAATAAATTAACAAAAAATACTTTTATCTTATTTTACCCAAACATAATTGATAAATAAAAAGATCTTTTTACATGAGTTATTCAAACATAAAATCACTTTTACTTTTGTAAAATATCTTTTTTAAAAATAGTATCCAAACTCAACAAAAAAACCACTTTCATTATATCAGCATATAAAACACACGCTTCACTAACGCAAACTCTTCGCATTCCTTCTTCTTCGTCGTGTTCTTCCTTATTCTTTTTCACATTCCTCTTTCTTCGTATTTGCATTCTTTCTTCTTCTTCGCATTCCTCCTTCCTCTTCGAATGTTTTCTCTCAATTGTCGTCCTTTTATCGTTGCTGTTGTTGCTCCAATTTTTTCTTTTTCTCCTTATAATTGAGGTTCATTTGGATCCAAAAATGAATTCGATATGTTTTTATTGATGGTTGAGTCCTTTTGACTGTTTGTTCAAATTTGAACTAATTTCGATTCATTTGTGTGTTAATTGAGGTTCACCTGATACTGTTGATAAGTATTGACCAAATTTTTTATTCTTTAAGTAATTTCGATTCATTTCTTAGTTTAATTTTGATTCATTTATGAATTAATTGAGGTTCACTTGATGCTGCTATTAAGTATTGACCAAGTTTTTTATTTCTTAAGTAATTTTGGTTCATTTCTTAGTTTATTTGAGGTTCATTTGGATCCAGATATGAATTCAATGTGTTTTTATTGATGATTGAGTCTTTTTAAACTAAGAAATGAACCAAAAGTACTTAAAAAATAAAAAATTTGGTCAATATTTATTCGTAACATCAAGTGAACCTCAATTAACACACAAATAAACCGAAATAAACTAAGAAATAAACCGAAATTATTGAATGATGGCATAAGAGAAAATCAGAACTAATAAAGATGTTAGTAAATATTGGTGTTATTGTTGATGACGATAACTAAAAAAAAAAAAAAGAAGACACAACATTAGGAGAAGAGAGAAGAAGAAGAAGAAACTTGTCTGTGCGAATTTGGAAGAAGAAGAAGCAAAAAAAAGAAGAAAAAGAAGAGAAAAAAAAGAACATGCATGCATATCCAAAAGCCCAACTTGTTTGGCAAGCTTTAGGGATCTCCGATCAACCAGTGGATTTGATGAGTTGGTTCTTACATAATAGCAAACAGCGCCCCTTTAGATTCTTTTCTGGTCTCTGGTGGATTTGGTGTTCGAGAAATAACGAGATCTTTCATCCTCACGAGCATTGGACCACAGACAAGGTGATTGGTATGGCTTTGTCCTTAGAAAAGGAGCTCCGAAATATTTTTGAGTTGCAACGACTATCTATCCCTCAACCATTAGTGGCTCTTGGATTCCCCTCTCAGTGGGTACCTTTAAGATTAATTGTGATGCTAGCTATCCTGGCAATGGTGCTCGAGTTGGTTTTGCTTGTGTTAGCAGAGATTGGAAGGGAATGTGGCAACGAGGCTGTCTGGGAACAATTGAGAGTCGTAGCATTTTGCAAGGAGAGTTGTTTGCTATTTGGAGAAGCTTTCTTTTAGCATGGGACTCGGGACAAAGAGACATTATATGTGAGACAGACTGTGTGGAGGTTTTTACTATTGTCAATAATTTACAAGATTGCTCTGGATTTATTGATCATTTGGTGTTAAAAATCCGAGATATCATGTCTTGGAAATGGCGTGCTGATCTTCGGTTGATCTTGAGAGATGCAAATACAGTAGCAGACATCATGGCAAAGACTGCAATGAGGACTATTTCTCCCCAAGTGGAGCTTCCATTGCCTTAGAAGGAGTTTGAGAGTAGTATTCAGCGGGACTGCTTTTCTTAAACAGTTTCTTGTTTTTTTTTTCTTTCTTAGTTTTTATTTATTTTCTTTTAAGTCACCAAAAAAAAAGAAAAAAAAATAAGAATATCGAAGAAGAAAAAAAAAAACAAAAAAAAAAGAGAAAAAAATTTATAATTTAAAATTTGTAATAACAACTTAGTTAGATTTAGTTAAGTATTTTGTCTGAATATTTTATTTTTATAAGATATGTTAAGTTGTTTTCGTTAAATATAAAATTTTGTATTTTTGTAACTGCTCCCTTTTGAGACAAATAATGTTGAAATGAATAATACTCAAGCAAATAAGTTGCATTGGGATGTTACATTCACCAAAAAATCTATAATTTAATCATCAACCGATCTCTTATGTATCAACTGATTTTAGAATTTTATATTCACTTCTTATATATTGGTTGAAGTTTATCCTTAAACATTAAGTAAGGAGCAATGTATTTCTTTTAAATTATATAAATTAATTTTTTTATTTTATTGAAATTTATATGAATAGTTGAAATTAAAACGAAGGAAAAATTATATATATAATATTTAAATTTTTTAAATAAACTATATATATTATTTTTTATTAAAAAGAATAAAAACCTAGAACCTACTATTTTATTTACTACTTCTATCATTTTATAATAAGATATTACACACTATTTTATCGTATTCGTCATCATTAGATATCTATTTTTTATTATAATAAAAATTTAGATACGATCAATTTTATTTTTAAATAATTAAAAATTTTAATTAAATTATTATTTAATAATATTTAATTATCTATTTCATATAAATAAATTGACTGCATTTCAATTTTTATTATTATTTTAATAAAGAAAAGAAGGAACAGAGAACAATATGACTGATTTATTTATTTTTATTTATTTATTTATTTTATCTTAGTGGAAAATGGGCAATAAGAAAAATGAACACATACAAGACTTTCTGTTCTATACACACCGCCATAGTGTGGTTCCTCCCATTCTCCAATTTAATTATTAAAATTTGTTTTTATCTGCTTCTTGTCCTTTTATGATCCCTCATTCTCCGATCCAAGGTATTCTGTCCTCACTGTGTGGCGTTCCTTCGAATCAAACAAGGGCAATGAAACAATAGCAGCAATAATATCATTTAAATAATTTAATACTGTAATTTTTTTATTTAAAATATGTGGAAGTCGGTATAGGTTATTAAGAGTCGAATTTGTTTGAATTTAGAAAAAAATAAAAACTGAACTGATTAAAAATTGGTGTATCTTTAATTGTGAAATAATAATTACAATACGAATTATTCTTTTTTTTTTTCTAAATAAAGCATTAATTGTTGATGTAAAATATAATATTTTGCGATTATTTAGTAAAAAAAATAGGACAATTATAATATGATCGAACATAAATTTAAAAATATTGAATATCAAATCGCTAAATAAATTTGAAAAATACAACGCTCTTTAAATAGCAGTGATTTATAAACGTTGATAAAGTGTCATCGAATTTAAAGTTGGTCAAATAACGACGATTCTATATCAACTGACGCTATTTCTTAATTTTACTACAATTGTATCAATGGTTCATTAGAATCACTGCAAAATCAAATCTCCACCCCATAAATCACAACGTTTTTGAAAGCGCTGATATATCATTTTGTAGCAATTTAAAACTGATGCAAATCCATCAAAAAATCATCGCAAATTTCTGTTTCTCTTGTAGAATTCATTTTGAAAAAAAATTTTTTTTAGTTTACAATGGGCTAGTTATTTTTAATTTTCTAAACAATCCCAAAAAATAAAAGGAATTTTAAAAATATAATATGTACATAATGTAATATTTGATTTTTTTTTGTAGACCCTGGAAATTTAATATATATATCATTTCAGCAATAATCTTTAATTCTTTACTTGATCTGAATAGAGATAAATTTTATTAACATCAAAAAGAGAATTAATCATTAATATATATATATAAGGAAACCTCGTATTATTAATTAAAAACCTTTTTTTTTTGTCTTCATGTGTTTTTCCTTGTTAATCAAGGTGCTTTCAATTGATTTAACAAGGTTGTGACATTTGTTGAATCATTTGAAAGGAATTTAATTTAGTCATTATTTTTATTATCATGAAGAAGTGCTGTATTATCTTGTTCTTATCCTACATTCAATGATTTGGATAAATAAAATATTTGTATAAACTTGTATAAATCAATTTATTTATAGCTAAACTTGCAAATGCAGAAACCTACATATTAATAGTAGGTTTAGCTTAACTATCAAGATCTGCAATTATTGTCTTGGTTTATAAATTATTATATATTATTGTGACATGTATATAGTTCTACAATAATAATTAATAAATATAACTTGTTGCACAAGTGCAACATCATCGGTCCCATGTGAAATATTCTGGACTGCAAAATTGGATCTCAACTTGGCATATATTTTAATTACACAATTTATTCATCGGACCTACGTTCTAAAGCTTATAATATAACACTAAAAAAAAAAATTAGTAGCAAACGTTTTTAATGGCAATAGAATTATAGTCATTATTTCTTTTAGTTAGTTTAATGTTTTTGTAATAATTATATATTTATTATTTTTATATTATAATGACAAGTTATAATTTTTTTTCTATTAAAAAAGATCTTTACGACCGATTATTGTAATTACAACTAAAACATTTTAACAATAAAGTATAAGATGACTAGTATTGATAAATATATTGACTATTTTTATTGTCGTTAAAAAATAAAATAAATACCATTAAAAATAATTTTTCTTATATATACATGTAACTAATATGTATGTGCTCTTAAAATATAAAAATTACTAATTGAATTTTTTTATGAAAAATGTACATAATTTAAATTTTTAATATATTTATTAAAAATTTAAAATTGCTTAATAATAATAATAATTGTTTTAACATAGGCCATAATTATATTGAGGAGTGTACGTATATGTCATACTTATTATAATTAATAGGTTTTTGTGTGTTGTATGTAACTTGTAAATATATAGTTCGTAGGTTAGAAGTTAGTATATACTTTTCTTTTGGTAGAGATAATTGAAGTCATTTTTCAATGGCAGGCTAATATATATAAACAGGCTATTCCTTATGGAACACCCTTGCTTATTAGGTTAGACCATTTGTGCAAACTATTGAGCTGTTTAGCATTTCAACAAACCAGCAACATATACGCTTGCCCATATAGTAGTTCTTTCTTTCTTTTTATTTTTTAATACTCAAATAGAATTAAATATTCAAATAATCATAATTGATTATAATAGATTTTTGTCTTAATAAAATTAACTAAATTTCTACAGTAATTTTTGAGAGCTTTCACTATTTTACTTTTTTAAATTTAAAATTTATTATAATGATCCTCGATATTCAATTTCAGGTACCATATTAATTTTTAGATTCTTTTTAATATTGAGTCCACGAATAAAATACCAAGCTAGCTCTAACTTATTACGCTAGACACAAAACTAAATGATGTTTGTTCGTTTTACTTTGGTGCTTAAACAGGACAAAAATGAGGTTATTTTTGGAGAATGGAGAGATAACACGATTTGCACATCCTATAAATTTTTTTTCATCTTCTCGTTTTACCTTGTTTGTCAGACTAAATCTCTATTTTGGTCCCTGAAATTCACGCGATTATCCATTTTGGTCATTGAAATTCAAAATTATCTATACTGGTCCTCCAAATTCAAGTCTCGGCACCAATGTGGTCCCTCGAATCTTTCCGGCGATGACTAGACAAACGGAATGCTGAGATGGCATCCTCCCTGCCATGCTGGATGATGAGTAAACGACGTTGTTTACCCTTGGCATCCAAACAAGTCAAAAATGTCGTCGCTTTATATATGAAGGGAGAAGAAACGATGAAGACCCAAAATAAAGTATTCTTCTCCTCTACCTCCACTATTTTTCATTTCTGATTTGTTTGGGCACCAAGGGTAAACGACATCGTTTACTCATCATCCAACGTAGTAGGGAGGGTACTATATCAGCACTCCATTTGCCTAGTCATCATCGGAAAGAGTCGAGGGACCATATTGGTACCTGGATTTGAATCTGGAGGACTAGTACATCTAATTTTGAATTTTAGGGACCAAATTGAGTAATCACGTGAATCTCAAGGACCAAAATGGGTATTTAGTCCTTGTTAAGTGCCAAAACAAAACAATGTTATTTAGCCTTATATTTAGAGTGGTAAGTTAGAACTAGTTCAATACTTCATTCGCTGATTCAATGTTAAAAATGGTTTAACGACTAATATAATGCATGTTCCGAGGCTTACCTAGAACCGGATGGTGGTTGGGTTTGTTTGTGAGGCCCAAGCGCTAGAGAAGGGTGGTCTTCGACTTGGTTTACGTCTGGGAGCCGCCATCCGAGTTGTGTATGTGAAAGAATAGGGGGTGATACCTGCAAAGACACTTCGATGCCTAAGTTAGTAAGGGGGTAAGCAGGTTTAGTGTATTGGACTTAGGTTTACCTGAGTGCATCAGTGTATATATAGATGATGATCCAATAACCACCGTTGGAGTAGTTCCACTTCTGAAGGTGGATAACCGTCCCTTTATCTTAGGGTTGTTGAGATATCTCTTCTAGAAGTGGGCGAGAGATTTTAGGGGGCAGTTACTTATTTGAATAAGTGTTATCTGCCAGCTTATGCCGAATCCGACCTCTTTGAGGAGGTCGGGTGAACGGTAAAGGCTAACCTAGGATTGGGCCTTTTTGGCTTACTTGGGCCTGGACCATAGTGTTGGGCCAGGGTATGAACAGTGCCCCTACTCGAGTTCAACCTCTTAGCTATGAGTTGGATCCGAGTATTAATTGAACTCGTATATGGTCAAGTCGAAAAACTGACGTGATTTTCAATTTCTTAACCGTCGTGTCTAATCAAACATCGCGTCCGTTTGGAATTTTGCATTTACACGTGGGGGCAGTTACATTAGTAACGGGGCGTTTCTTTAATGACTGCGTCGTTTTACTGTTATGCCCTGGTCTGTTATAAATATTTTTCTGTCTTCTTTATTTGTTTTCTTTCGTCTTCTCTTTGAAGTTTCTTTCCTGCTCTTTCACTTTCTTGCTCAAAAACTCCCTTTGGCTTTCCGTTTGAGGATACTTCAGGTCGGCTACTGGAACCCCTCCCTCTTTCGAAGAAGGTTAGTTCTTCTTGCCTTCCTTTATTGTGTTTGGTCGTATTTTACTTGTACTATATGACAGGAGGGGGTTTTCGAGTATATTTTTTATGCATGCTTGTTGTTGTAGTGAGAAACTTTGGAATTTTTGTGTCCTTCTTTTGGAGAAGTTATTTCTTTTATTGCTTGCTGGTTGTTTTCTTTTATTGCTTGCTGGCTGTTTTCTTTATTTGCTCTATTTTTTTATGGTTTCTTTTTCTTTGTACTATGTAGGTTTTACTGCTTTTACCTACACTCTCTATTTTTGAAAATGTTTTCTCGTATTCCTGAGACCCTTTTGAGATGGGTAGATGATTCTGTACTTATTGAGAAACCTCTAGTGGATATTGACTTCATAACCGAGCTTCGTACTCATCATAGAATTTGTAGTCTTGAGGCTGACGAACCAAAATATCAATTAGTGGCCACCGATTCTGAAGATCGGGTTTGTTGTGGGAGGATTAATGATTCTGAGTCCCACTTCTTTTTTATATATGACTACCTTTTCACCCGTTTGGAGTTTTTCTTCCTTTTTCTGATTTTGAAATGGAAGTTTTGTCCCACTGCCGAGTTGCTCCTACCCAACTCCACCCCAATTCTTAAAGTTTCTTGAAGATTTACCAACTTGTCAGTCAAGAGCTTGACTTTCTGACTTCTTTGAAAATCTTTTTCTATCTCTTCCACCTTACCCAACCTTTTAGTAAGCAAAACACACAGCAATTGGTATGTTTTCGAGCTATTCAGGGTAAGAAGGTATTTTTCATTTTTGACGAGTCCTTTCATGACTTCAAAAATTTTTTCTTCAAGGTCCAAGCTATAGAGGGCCATCATCCCTTTTTCTTAAACGAGAATAACGAGCCCCGATTTCTTCTGTACTGGTCGGAGGTCTCTCCTGTAGATAAATATGGCCTAGATGACTTGGGTGAGGTAGAGGATGCCGTTGTTGGGTTTTTTCGAGAGGGTTGGGAGAGAGCTCCAAATTTGGATACTAAAAAATTCTTCATTGGCCCTCCGAGTTTCGTCTAAACCGAGCTAGGTAGCTTTTTTGGTTTGTTTTGTCGCCATTTGTGATATCTTCCGACTAGTATTTATCTAGCATGTATACTAATTGTTTTTGCTCTTCCTTCCAGAAATGGTGAAGAGTGGATCGAATGCTGCTTATCAAAATGTTCAAGGGGCGAAGAGGAAGACCCGCGCTAGAACTGATGCTGCAAAGGTCGAAGTTTCTGGCATTCCTCCTCTTCGAGATTCGGATTTGGAGACCTCCTCCTTTAGCGTTTGGGCCTCACAAACAAGTTCAACCACCATTCGATTTTAGGTAAGTCACAGAACAATACCTAAAGCTGAATATCGGAATTAATATAGTGAATTTTGAATTTAAAAAACTAAAATAATAAAAATCATAAATTTAAAAGACTATTTTAGAGATTTATTCTAATAAAATTATATATATTTTTTTTATATGATCCGTCAAATGAATATTTTGATGAAATGCTCAAATTATTCTTCTTATTATAAATTTATGTGTATTGCTATTTTCTATGTAAAGAACCCACCACCAGCAATCCCATTTCATATATATACTATATACTACTCTTTAATTATCATAATATGTCCACATTTAAGATAGGATTATTAGAACCCATCGGTCTCAAGTCTTATCAAATTATTCTTCATATTCCATTTCAAATTAAAACCCACTTCTTTCTTATGTGCCATGATTTCAATTCTAATTTCTAACCAGTATTTATTTTCCAACTTTTTTTTTATCGTCTTTCTTTCTTTCTTTTCACAAAAAAAAAAAAAAAAAAAAGATCATGTACTTTCAGATATACAATAGAGCTTTATGTTATGTACATGTGTTATTAAGACATGTATCAATTCATACTTCATTTATCATCAAATTAGAGATAAACTCAATTCAAATGAATTTTAAATCCACATCTAATAATAATAATAATAATAATATCCAAGTTAATAATTTTATAATTTTTTATAATTATACTAAATCTTTAATAGATTCTTGTACTTTAATAATATTTTAATTTTTTAAAAACCAAAAATGTAAATAAAGGCTTAATTAAAAATATTTATCTAATATAAAAATTTAATTATAAATTTAAAAATTATAGTGACTTAATTAAAAATCTGATAACAGATTATTTAAACATATAATATAATATTCTAGGCATAATATGTACATATAATGCACAAAACATTGAGTAGTGGGTTAAAGGCTTTTGTTATTTTGGTGGGTGGTCCATCTACTCAATGAGAAGAAGTGGGGACAGAACTGGAAATAAAGAAAGAAAAGATTTGAAAGGGCTTCAGATTGAGAAAGTGGTGGGGCCCAAATTGGCATCAGGTCCAGCCCAGTGACAGAAACGTACACTCTTAGTTGGACACGTGGCTTATACCTTTCATGCAACGTATTCCCCTTCTTGGACTTACTAAATTATTTTTCCTAATAATATCTTCTAATCCGACATTAAAAACTTATCTGTCCTCATTTCAATTTTATTTAAAAATTTATTATTAATATAAATAAAATTTAAAATTTTAATATTTATTTAAACGTACGAATAAATTATCTATTAAATTGATCTAGTTGATTAGACTTTTAATTCATTTAATACAATTATAATTCTAATCATAAATTCATGATGAGAGTTAAATTATAAAAAATGTTAATCATACAATAATATAATCATAAGGATTAATCTCCACGTAAAAGCCTTTTCGCTATATAAGTTATATAAGACTTGAAAATCTCTAATCCCTAAAATGCGTCTCTTATGGCATGTATGTTTCATGCGTCTCCTTAACAGATCAATCAACGCGCAAATATATAACTTCCTTTTTCGAAAGAATTTCATTTTCTTTTTTAAATTCCTCTTGCGTTTTCTTGTCTTCTCTCTTCGATCTCTTTCGTGTGTTTCTCTCTCCTTTCTCTTTCGCCGTTTACGTAAGTTTCTCTCTCTATTCTCTTTCTTCGTTTTTCTCGTTTTTCATTGTTTATGAAATTAAGCTCTGAAATTATTTTGAAGATAATAGATGATTCAACTTCAGAGTATCAGCTGAACCAGAGCGAAGTGGATTTTGAATTTGAATCCAGTGAAGTTCCTGAGGTGTGGTTTAATTCTAGTTAATAATTGAATTTGAATCCAGTTAGTAGTTTATAATTGTGTAGTTGAATAATGCGTGAACCTTATTTGTGAAATTTGCTGTTTATTATTCCTTGTTTGAATTGAATCTAATGTACTAGTTCTGATGAATTTTCTGCATTTTATATCAGACGTTCGGGTGTAAATCAGGAATATTTAGGTGTATTTTAGGAAAGTTTGGGTGTATTTACAGTTTATGACTTTTCATCTCACTGAGGGTGAATTGTCTTATTCTTTTAGTTGAATTATTTTAGTTTATGTTTAATGATGATTCATGAATCTGATTTTTGTTATTTTTTATGATGGTTTTATAGTTTTATTTGCATTTTATAGTTTATAATTATTTTAATATGGTGTATTTTTGGTATATTTTGTAGCTCCTCTATGGTATTGATGAGCAGTTTGTCCTCCACATATAAACATTTTTCTCGTACAAGTCTTTACAAATCTTCTCCTCCTTTTATTGTTTTGAATCCAATCAAGTGGCTGAGATGTGGTTCAATTCAGAAGAAAAAATGTAACATTAGAAAAAATATTTTTCTGTACAAAAATGCTATTTGTACACTAAAATCAGCCACCAATGTATTTATGTATAAAATATGTCTGATTTAATTTATTTTCAATGTATATTTGTATTTCAGTATGTATTTTATACTGGTAGCTGACTTTAGTGGCTAATTTTAGTGTACACGTAGCATAACTCATTTCTGTATTTGCACCAAATTTGGGTATAAAACAAAGATATTTGGGTGTAACACGATGATATTTGGGTGTATTTTAAGGAATTTTGGGTATAGTTTTATTCTGATAAGTTCTGCATAATTTAGAACTCTTTCTCCTTATCTTCTGCTGCTTCTTTTTTTTTTTTTCATCATCATCACCATCTTCTTCTTCTTTATTTCTTATTCACCTCTTAACAAGAATAAAAACAAAAAATCAAACAAAGAAGAAGAAACACATAATGCTCCAAAATTACTTGGAAAATGATGAACTTACATTCATTTAACTAAAAGAAAGAAAGAAATAAGGAAAAGAATAAGAAAAAAATAAAGCATTAGAGGAAACATTTTTCTGTACAAAAATGCTATTTGTACACTAAAATCAACAACTAAAATCAGCCACCAATGTATTTGTGTATAAATACATGTATAGTTTAATTTATTTTCAATGTATATGTGTATTCCAATATGTATTTTATACTGATGGCTGACTTTGGTGGCTGATTTTAGTGTACATGTAGCATAACTCATTTCTATATTTGCAGCAAATTTGGGTATAAAATGAAGATATTTGGGTGTAACACAAAGATATTTGGGTGTATTTTAAAAAATTTTGGGTGTATTTTATTCTGATAAGTTCTGCATAATTCAAAACTCTTCTTCTTCCTCCTCCTCATCTTCTGCTGGTTCTTTTTTTCATCATTATCACCATCTTCTTCTTCTTTTTTTTCTTATTCATCTTTTTCTTTTTGTTTTACCTTCTTAAGTTTCTTCTTGTTCAAACAAAGAAGAAGAAGAAACACATAATGCTACAAAATTACTTAGAAGATGATGAACTTACATTCATTTAACTAAAAGAAAGAAAGAAATAAGGAAAAGAAGAAGAAGAAAAAAATGTAGCATTAGAGGAAATATTTTTCTGTACAAAAATACTATTTGTACACTAAAATTAGCCACTAAAATCAACCACCAATGTATTTGTGTATAAATATATGTGTGCTTTAATTTATTTTCAATGTATTATTTGTATTCCAGTATGTATTTTATACTGATGGCTGACTTTGGTGGTTGATTTTAGTGTACATGTAACATAACTCATTTCTGTATTTGCAGCAAATTTGGGTGTAAAATGAAGATATTTGGGTGTAACACAAAGATATTTGGGTGTAAAACGAAGATATTTGGGTGTATTTTTATTCTGATAAGTTCTGCATAATTCAGAACTCTTCATCTTCCTCCTCCTCATCTTCTGCTGTTCTTCTTCATCTTCTTATTTCATATTTTCAATTCTTTTTTAGAGGAAAAAATCAAACAAAGACGAAAAAAATACATAATGTTGCAAAATCAAAAAAAGAAGGAGGAGAAATACAAAGAAAAAGGAGAAGAAGAAGGAAGAAGAGGAGGAGGAGGAGAAACGCGAAAAAAAAAAATGACAGTTATGATTTTCATCGAAGAAAAAGAAGAAGTCGTTCTTAACGGTGAGGGAACGCTTTGGAAACGTGATGTGTGTGTTAACACACTTTTGTAGGTGAATATAATTTCTGTTGAGTTTTTTTTTTTTTTTTGGTGACAATTTCTGTTGAGTTTGACTCAACTTATAAGATTTGTAAACAAAAAAGACTTGTATGTGTAGCATCACTGTTTTAAAAATTCTCAGCATCATGTAGTATATTAAGAAATAAATAATTTACTATTTGAGCTTAGACCTCATCTTATTGTTTATTTATTTATTTATTTTTTTGGTGATATAATATCTTATTGTTAGTTTGATATAGTTGGCATGCTTTGTTTTTGGTCTTCACATTTTTTGTTTTGCTCAAAGTGTTTTGAGGAGATTGAGGGCTGGGCCAGTGGGCCACTCCATTTTCTTTTTGTTTTTTATTAAATGAAAGAAAAAAATTGACTTTTGGTACCAAGATAATTAATATGCCGACCAAATCACAAAAACTTGTCCCTAAATATTTAATTCATTAATAAATGTATTTTAAGAAATTTAAATGATAACAATACCTTTAAAAAACATAAAAATATGATAATAATAGTACCTTGATAAAAAAAAAAAAGCATGCCTTTTGAAATAAGGCTATCTCATTGTATCTACTTCACGTTAAAATATTTTATCACATCTTTTTAATGATATTTTTATAATTTTCATTTTTAATAGTAGTTTTGTCACTGATTAATATTTTAAAGGACAGATTTAAAGAAAGAAAGTAAACTACTAAAAATACTCTTAAAAGATTTAAACTCTGAAAAAAATATCTAAAAAATCAAAACAACAAAAAAAAAGTTTCTAAAACATTAAAATTGATAAAACTAACAAATATTAGATATATGTTCTCAAAAATAAATTTAGAAATAAATTTTAATGTATTTTTTTTGTAAGTATAGTTAGAAAAATAAAATATTTTTTATTTTTAAAATGTAGTTATTTTATGCTAACTATATATATATCAAAGAATTCTCTACATTAGGAAGAAAATAAAAAACTGATACATAATAAAGTATAAATATTTTTATAATAAGTTATTATGATTCTTTAAAAAAATAAATTTATCAAAAAATTATAAATAATATAAATTTTTTTAAAAGTATAGCAATGTTATTAATCTCAACTCATTCAGACAAAAAAAAAATCAACTCATTAAAATATGATCGTTATTTTATATTCATGAGCGATAAATGTTTGATAGACCATTTACATTATTTAAGAATGATCCACAATTCTTGTTTTATATATATGAAAAGTATAGGTAGACAATGAAAATATTAAATAATGTGAATAATAGATAGATTGGATACTTATTTTATTAGGTGTACAGATGGTTATTTTAATATTAAGATTTAGATAGTTAATTTGGAGGTGTAGTGTATTTTTATTTAATTAGTAGTTATTCATATTGTTCAAGATAATCATTGTTTAGCTAGCACTTCCTTTTATATATACACGAATACTGGTTGATTTTTTAATATTGATAGAATATTTTTGTTTCATTATCATTAAAACGAATTGAAAGACAAACTTTTATTATTTGAATGTGCTTATTTATGATTTTATCAGAAGTTATTATCAAATTTGATCATAACATGTATTATTTCATAAACATTTTATTTTCATAAATGAAAAATAAACAAGGGGAATAAAGGAGAGGTGTGCATCTTGAGCATCTCCATTTGATAAACTCTCATTCGCGAAATGGATTGATCATCGTTTTCAATAAACAAAACCATTGGCATTTGGACAAAACATTCGTTTTCCAAATCCAACAAAGAACAAAGATCAATTTATAATTTAGACTAAAATGATAAATAAAATTTTTAAATAGATTAGTAGTACGTAGTTGTAGATATATTATTTTTAAGTTAATTTCTATAATTAAGATAAACAAATTTAATTATAATAAAATATAATACTTAATTACAATCATATAATACTTAATTATAATAAAAAGATATATTATATTATAATAAATAATTATAATACTTAATTATATTCATATATCACATATTTGTTTACAAAATTTTACAACTATATATGTATCCCTAGAGTACTTTACAAGTGTCAATTTGGATTATGTGAGTTTGATAGCTAAATTCCAACTTTATAACAAACATGGGTCTTACATATTTTCAGCTTGTAGATTTTATTTTATATATACAGTCTTCAAAATTTCTGTCACCATCCTAAGATATTATTAAAAGCTCATATTACCTCTTTTATTTAGTCTTTATTGTTTTATTTGATCAAGATGATCATAATTAAAAGGAGTAAAAAATGTTTATGATAAAAGATAAAATGATTGCTATTTCACAAACCATTTTTTCTCAAGATGATCATAATTAAAAGGAGTAAAAAATGTTTATGATAAAAGATAAAATGATTGCTATTTCACAAACCATTTTTTCTTAAGATACACAAAATGGCCTCTTATATATCATTGTTATTTGTAACTACTTGATTATGCTATTCTATTTTTTTTTAAACAGTTGCATTTTATTAATAACTTAATAAATTTTTTAAATAATCCTGTTCAACTTAAATAGTACTCTCTAATCTGTACTATCTAGAGTAAAAGAAATAGGTATGATTGCAACCATAAAAGTTTGACATTGCTGGTTTGACATCTTCAACTATTGCCAAAAAAGAACATTAATAATTCTCTTGTTCAACTATTGTTGGCTACATTTCTTGCAGCTTCTAATTTTATCATCTTTTTAGCAATTATTTGAAACACAAGAATTTAAAGAAGGCTTCATCTATCTACAACCAAGTCAAGTAGAGATACACATTGATGTATGTAGAGAAATTGTTCCCCCTAAAAAATAAAAAAAAAATGTCTCCTATAATTTATGACCATATTTTAGTACTCATTTTATTATTAAAAATGTCTTCTGATATGTTTTGAATTTCTGCAATTTTATCTGCATTTTTTTTCCGCAATTCCATTTACACTCCAATTTTTCGTAATGGTTCCAAAATATTTGAGAATTTCATTTACATACTATTATAATTTTTTTACTTCGTCATGTTTTTAATAAATTACAAAGTTTGAGAAGGAAATACTATAAAAATTGTAGATAGTTTTGAAAGAAGAAAAAAAGTAAAATTAAGAAAAATTGACGTTATCAATTTGGAAGTGACATTATCATCTCCTATTAATTTTATATTATTTAGGTTGATATTAAATTAATTACATAATTATGATTAAATTATATCGTTGGCCTATGAATAAACAATTTTTATTGTATATTAACATAATAACATCTGAATATCAAATTTATTTTGAAATTAATGAATTCTAAACTGGCAATTGATATACACTAGTTATTATTATTGACATAAAGACCTTATATCAAATATTATTTAAACCATTAACCAAGTGTCTTGTAAAAGGCTTATTGAACGGAGATATAAATTATAAAGCAGAGTTTTTTTTTTATCAAGTTAATAATTATAATAACAAAATAGTTATTGGATAATTAAAGAATATGTTCTTGTTGAAATTGGCCAATGTATAGCTCGTTTGTTGGTAAATACTTGTAAACTTTCCGTCAAGATGAGGTATACGTCGGCAAAGAGAGAACAAGGGGAGTGGATAGAATGTAAGACATAAAATAGAAGTTATCATGTGTTGTGTATTATAATAATTTTATGAATATAGAATGTAAGACATGAAAATAGAACTTATCATGTATTTTGTTTATAATAATTTTATGAATATAGAATATAAGACACGAAAATAGAACTTATCATGTGTTATGTGTTGAGATATAAAAATTGGTGCCTTTTATAGGCATAATGACCGTTTGGTCATTAAAATGGAAATGATGGTCATTAAGTCGATACTGAAGGTGTCGGTTACAAGCAAAGAATGAATGATAGTTAACGTCGAGTTATAACTTATAATGCACAATAAAGACCGAATTATAAGGTGACGGATCACAGCCCCTGATCATAGGATCCAGGCTAAACTTAGAAAATAAAATAAGTTATAACTCGGTTAAAAGATAAGTGAATAATGATATAGTGAGCCCCCAAGCTTAGTCGGGTTATTATATCGACACTTATTCAAAAACTAATTGAGTGATAAGAGTCATTCAATCAAGATAGTTGTGTGGGGAATACTTTTCCGCTTAAGAACAATTTTAGCATTTGATTGTATGTGAACTGAAAAATTCAGAAATTGATATCCATTGACGGAATCGATTGTGTGATCCGAGGATATAATGGTTAATTGTCTTGGAAATTTTTTCGGCCCACAACAGCTTATTGATAAATTTCTTGCTCAAGCAATTAGTTATTGAATATTTACAATTTATAGTAAAGGTCTAACATGAATAAGATAATTTGAAAAAATGAATATGTATTAAAGTCGCAACATATATTGAATAATATATATTGTAAAAGTAAAAGAGTTCAAAGTAAAAAAATATACCTTGAAAGTTGATAATTGTAGAGAAGAAAGTGACATATATGAATGTCGTCAAATGTGAATATCTGAATTTTGTTTTGTAGGACATGCTTTAATTTGATAATAAAGCAATAAGATAACAGCCATTGAATGATACATTTAGTATAATGTTTTTAGCAGTTACAGTATGATGAAGGATATTCTTCGTGCAATAATAGTAAATTTTGAATGTTTGCACGTATTTTTGATTAACCTTTTATATTAAATCAATAGTAACATAAAATTTAATAAAATAATAGTGCAACAGTTATATATTGCAAGAGAATAAAGAATATATAATCAATCAAATGATATAGAGCTATTCGAATTGTTTTTGAACAATTCAATTTTGAATTTAAGTTCATGCAAAAATACATTTAAATTTATAAATGTAGTAGGAAGAAAGAATGAAGAATTGATAATAAAATAAATAATAGAGATTGAATTAATATAGTGTTATTGGAAAATTTCATTATGAGTTTTGAAAGAATTCAATTACATTCGAGACTTGGACTCATCTAATTGTATAGATGATAATAAAAATAAATAAATAAATATAATTCATGAAAAAAATTAGCATGATGATATGGAAATTATAATGCCATAATGATATGTTTGGAATTTGTTTATGTGTGATGAATGAATTCATATATAAATTGAAAATAAAAAAGTGCTAAAGAAATAATTAGTAAATAATGTTCATACTTTTGATTTGATGTTATAGTTTATCAAACTCTAAGAATGACTTTTGAATTTTTTTTTTTATAGATTTGCAGACCTTGATTTTGGAGTATAGAGAGCAAAATATGTTTAACAAGTGTGACACATGGATAAGAATAGCTAATGCAAAGAATGAATCATGGTACGTTTGAATTTAAAATGACAATGATATATAGGGAGATGTTTTATCAATATTCTCATGACAATAGATAAGGAAAATGTAAGAGGTTATAGTGTAGTAGATGATCCCAAGAGCTGAAAATAAAATTATAAGTGACTATATAGCAGGTTTTGTACTCTTTTCGCTTTTGCTCAAGAGTAAAAAAGATAGAACATGGCAAGTAATTAAAGAGCATGAAATTAAAAAAATTTTGTAGGTGACATACATTGATTTATTTGAATTTTTAGGAGTTTGAAGTGCAAAAATTAGAATACATAAATTGCAAAAATATGTAAATGTTATTTGAAAATTGATTCAAGTATTTGAATATAATTCAAATTCTTTGAATCTATTCGGTGGAGCAGAAAATTAGTTTACCGGCCCCACGGTGGGCGCCAATTGTTCATGCTGAGTTTGGCCGATGTATAGCTCGTCCGCTGGTGAATACTTGTAAGCTCTCCATCAAGATGAGGTATACATCGGCAAAGAGAGAACAAAGGGGTGGGTACCTGCAAAAGACACTCCGACGCTCAAGTCAATAAGTGTTTAAGAGTTATAAGAATAATTCTATGAATATAGAATGTAAGACATGAAATAGAAGTTATCATGTGTTGTGTATTATAATAATTCTATGAATATAGAATGTAAAACATGAAAATAGAACTTATCATGTATTTTGTTTATAATAATTCTATAAATATAGAATATAAGACACGAAAATAGAACTTATCATATATTTTGTTTATAATAATTCTATGAATATATAATGTAAGGCACGAAAATAGAATTTATCATGTGTTGTGTGTTGAGATATAGAAATTGGTGCCTTTTATAGGCATAAAATTGATGAATGATATTTATGTTATGACCGTTTGGTCATTAAGATGGAAATGATGGTCATTAAGTCGGTAATGAAGGTATCAGTTACAAGCAAAAAATGAATGATAGTTAACGCCGAGTTATAACTCATAATGCACAATAAAGACCGATTTATAAGGTGACGGATCATAATATATAATAAATAGACCTGTAAAATTGCAAACCAAGATATTATCATCCTTGATCTATAGGTCTGTAGTTACTTGTCAAACATATGATCTATAAACTGTTTATGTTGAAATGAATTAAGATTAACTAGTTTAGTAGAAGCTGTGCAAATGCAGGCCTCCGTTGTCACAAATTATGACGTAGGCTCCACCACTTAGGTAGACCTTAGGACATCACCTCTCCCAAGTGCAATGAAGGTTGATACCCTAGGCTATGGGCCTTTTTTTATCATCCATCCACCCCGTCCAGGTAAGTACGTTGCAATTATCGTCATGTCTTTCATTTTATATTGCATCGTAATATTTTCATAGACATATTTTTTCGATGTGGTACATTAGTATAGCGCGTCTTCTTTCCATCCATAAGTAAAAGAGTAAGAAAATTTCAAAGATAAAGGGATCAGCCACACACATAAGAAAAAGAAAAAGAAAGTAACAAAAGAAGAAAAAACCAATAAAGAAAAAACAAGAGAAAACATGACAAGATTGAAGAGAAAAATGATTTTTTTTTTCGATTGTTGGATTACAAACTCGACCCAAAAAGGGGAGAAGGGACACAAAACAAATCCTACATCTCAGTCATATTCCTTTCGGCATTGCCATCAAGAATAATGATCAAGAATAGGACAACACTACTAATATAAAAATGTCTGAAATACAAAAAAAAAAAAAAAAATCATACCTAATACAAGGACTAACACCAAATCAAGAAGAAAGTTCTCCAACTAAATACTAGAGCTACGATAACTCTTGCTATGATGTCTCCACCTTTTATTGCAATATTCCATTTCCAGCACTGTATAAAAGACCACATCCCTATTATCAATGCCACAGTTGCTCACGAAAATCATTTTGGTGATCACATAGCTTCTTATTAGCATCACAAGACTTTCCTATTCTCATTATGATTATTGACCATTTTTTTTCCAATTGTTGATGAATTTGAACTCCTTATGTGAAGCATATTGAACCTTAATATTATTGAAACTTTACAGAAACTTTTTCAGTTTATTTCTTTCAAAATTCAACCTCCAATAGTTATCACCTTGTCCTTTAACCCATCTCACCAAAATTGCTTCATTGGTTTTGAAGGCCACCTGCTCTAGAATTGCACTACACTCCTCCAGCAAGAATTGAATGGATGTTTCAATGTACTCCGCTAAGGCATTAACTCTAGAATCTGTATTCAAAAACTCACATAAAAGCACAACAATTATTCTCAGCATTCACAAGATAGCCACCCACTGCCATATATTGTTTTGAAGCAACATTTTCAGCACAAATCCACCAAGAAAATTCATATTCAATGTTCACAACCGGTCCTAGACTACTTATAACCCCTTGAATAATAGTTGACTGTTCTTCCTTCCTTTTTTGTTAAGAATTTCCCATTCTTTTAGTTGGTACATAATAAACTCCCATGCATTCTCCCACAATATATCCTTTCTTCCAAAAATAAATTGGTTTCTAATCCTCCATATCACCCATACTATTGCAAACCAACAATTTATCCACCTTCTTCTTCCCACTCTCACCACCTCTTGCTCACACCAAAATTCAAAGAAACTCCTCATCCCCTTTGGTTTAACCCATGTAATTCCCCCCACAACCATTGCTTTATACCACAAACGAGAAACATAGTTACAATGGATGAATAGGTGATCTATATCCTCATCATCTACACCACATAAAGCACAAGTTACCTCATATGCACCCACCACATTAATCTGGGCTAGCCTTTTCATCGTGTTGAGCTTGCTTAATATCAAAAACCAACCCATCATCTCCACCCTCGGAGGTACTAATCCCCGCCAGATATTATCAAAAGTATGATGTGTTTCAGGAAAGCCCAACGCTTTTGACTCTGCTGAAGTGATGAACGATTTTACTGAGAAACTTCCATCCTCGGAGCAACTCCAAATGAGCTTATCTTCTGTACCTACATTTAAACAAACTTTTTGTAATAATACTAGTAATTTCTCACAGTGTTTACGCTCCCATTAAAAAAAGCGTCTCCTCCATCTCAGGTTCCAGACCCACCTAAAGCCGTCCCAAAAACCACAGTTAGCAATAGTTTTTGCTTGTTGAGCAGAAATAAAATAAAGCCTTGGGAATTTTTCTCTGAGCCTCAAATCACCCAACCACTTATCATCCCAGAATTTTGATTTTTCACCATTTCTAGCACACATTCTAAGGCCTGTTAAGCTTAATTCTTTACACAGTTGGTTACTTCTAACTCCATTTATAATATCCTTCCATGGTCCGCTAGACTTAGGTACATTATGCTTATTGACCGGTTCATCTAAAGGTACCACATTACACGAAGATACGATTTTCTTTCACATTGATTTACCCTCTATTGAGTATTTCCACCACCATTTAAACAACAAAGCAGCATTTTTAATAGTGATATCTCCCACTCCAAGACCTCCATGCTCCTTTGGCTTCTATATAATGTCCCATGCTACAGTTGGTAACTTTGTTCGCCCTTCTTTTGTACCCCAAAAAAATTTTGATTGCAGGGAGATGATCTTCTTAGCCACCGCCTTAGGTAGTTTGAATAAACTCAGATAGTAGATCGGTAAACTATTTATTACCGATTTGATAATTGTTAACCTATCCGCTCTTGACAATAACCCTGACTTCCATTTTGACAGTTTCTTCTCCATCTTCTCAATGATCGACTTCCATGTTTCAATACGCTTGGGATTTGCACCCAGAGGAATACCTAAATAAGTGATTGGTAGACTTCCAAGTGGACAGTTCATGACCTCTGCCAAACCATATGCAACGTCCTCAAGCACATTGATAGGAATGAGAGTGGACTTCTGATAGTTAATCACTAGTCCCGACATCATCCCAAAACAAGCTAGAATCCCTCTGAAATTTCGTAAAACCTTTCTATTTGGCGGGCAAAATAATATTGTATCATTGGCAAACTGTAAATGCGATAGAAGCACATTGTCTCTACCAACTTCTAGGCCATAGATGTTTCCTATGTCCCTTGCTCTTGTAAACATCTGATTCAAAACCTCGGCCACCAAAATAAAGAGGAACGGAGAAATTGGATCGCCCTGACGCAAATCCCTCTCCATGGCAAAAGGCTCTGTCGGTGATCCATTTACAATGATCGACATGGCCACTGTATTGAGCATTCCACTAATTCATTTTCTCCAAATATCACAAAACCCATAATTTTTAGAAGGGTTAAGTACTGAAATCGTCCCTAAGGTCTGGGATGAAAATCAAAATCATCCCCGACCTTTTTTTGTTATTAAAATCATCCCCAACGTTACAAAACGTTATAAAATTGTCCTTTTGTCCATAAATAAAATTTTTCGGACAATTTTGCCTTTAAACAAAAATTAAAAAGTCTCTCCCCCTTCACCACTACCCTCTGTATTATCATCAACCCTCTGCATATCATCACCATCACCATCACCATCGCTACACCATAACCACCAACAGCAACAATCAAAATCAAATCAACAAAAATTTCAAATTAAACAATTCGGCAATCATCAACTATAATTTCAGATCCAAAATTAGCAACAGCATAAATTAAAAAATTTAAAAAAAGAAGTACAAGATGAACAAGAAACCAGAAACCACAAGAAACCACAAGAAACCACAAGAAACTAGAAACCAGAAACCACAAAAAATCAGAAACCACAAAAAACCAGAAATCAGAAACCGGCGAGGAGCAGCGGTGGCGGCGGCAGCGAAGAGCGGCGGCATCCGTGAAGACCGGTGGCGGCGGCGAGGACCCTTCCCCTTCCACCTCTTCTTCCCGAAACCCCCTCCCCCCTCTTCTCCCTTCGCGTTCCCTTCCCCCTTTCCCCGAGGAGCAGAGCGGCGGCAGTAATGAAGACCGGTGGCGGCGGCAAGGAGAGTTCCCCTTCCCCCTCTTCTTCCCGAAACCCCCCTCCCCCCTCTTCTCCCTTCGCATTCCCTTCCCCCTTTCCCCGAGGAGCAGAGCGGCGGTGGCAGCGAAGAGCGGCGGCGGTAATGAAGACCGGTGGCGGCGGCAAGGAGAGAAGAAGAAGAAGAAGAAGAAGAAGAAGAAGAAGAAGAAGAAGAAGAAGGTGGTGGTGCAGTGCGGCAAGGCGGCGGGCGGCTGTGCGGCGGTCCCCTTTCCTCCCCCCTGCGGCGATCCCCTTCCCTCCCCCCTCCCCCTGCCCCTTTTTTCTCCCCCCTTTCTTTCTCTCCCCACCCCATTTCTCTGTATCTATCCCTTTCTTTACTTTCTTTTTTATTTATTTTATATTTATTTTATTTTATAATTTTTTTAATGAGGTTAGTTTGGTAATAAAAAAAATAAAATTGGTAAAAAGGATGATTTTAAAGTGTTTTTGAACGTTGAGGATGATTTTAATAACGAAAAAAGGTCGAGGATGATTTTGATTTTGATCCCAGACCTTAGGGACGATTTCAGTACTTAACCATTTTTAGAACATGATCCACGAATGACCATCTAATAGTGTCATATGCTTTCTTGAAGTCAAGCTTAACGATACCCCACTCTTTTTGCTTTTTTTTCAACCAAGAAACTGTTTCTGACGCAATTAATGCACCATCAAGAATCTGCCTATCCTGTATGAAAGCAGATTGCACTTCCCCAACCAAGGAGCTTATTACCTTCTTCATCCTTAGGACCAAAACCTTTGATATTACCTTATATACGATTCCCACTATGCTTATTGGTCTGAAGTCCTTCATTTCATCTGGCACATCTACCTTTGAGGCTAGAGTCACCTATGTCATGTTTAAGTTCCTATGTAGAAATTCCATTCTGAAGAAGTCCAAAATTGATTCCGTGAACTCCATCCCAATGATCTCCCAAGAATTTTTCGCAAAGAACATGTTGAATCCGTCAGGGCCGGGTGCTTTGGTAGAACTACACGACCAAACAGCTTCTTTTACTTTAATATAGGATGGTATCAACTCAAGTTGCATTGCTTGCTCCTCAGATAATCTTGCAACCAATCCCTCTTGTACCCTTATAACCGGCATCCTATCCTGGTGATAGAGATTTTTGAAGAATTTTCTTACTTCATTCTTAATCCTTCTCGGATCTTTGAAATGTCTGTTGCCGATTTTGATTTCCCTTATTTGCTTCTTTCTGCTTCTGATTGTTGCCATGGTATGAAAATATCTTGTATTTTTGTCTACCTCCTTGATGTATTTCTCCCTTGACATTTGCTTCCAATACTCTCCTTTCTGTTTATACCATATATCCAGCAGGCCTACCAACACCTTCTTTCTACTCAAATTTATTTCTGCCTTAATGTTTCCTTCTAAGAGGACTTCCACTTTGGCAATTTCACTTTCTAACCTCCTAATTTTATCATCAATGTTGCCAAATACCTTTTTGTTCCATTTTGAAATGTTCTTCTTTATTAGCTTTAATTTCTCATGCATCGGTAACTCTCCTAAGGCCCTCCATTCCTCTCCCAACATTGGTAAAAATTTTGGACTAGAGAACCAAATGTCAAGAGAGCAAAAAGGTTTTAGACCCCATTGCAATCTATCTGCCATCAAGCATAAAGGTACATGGTTTGACATAGAATATTTTAACACATCAATTCTTGATTCTGGAAACTTTTGTAGCCATTGAGGATCCACACAAATCCTATCAAGCCTATTGGCCTGGCTTCCCCTCCTCCAAGTAAATTTTCTGTCTTGGAGAGGAAGGTCAACTAGGTTCATATCTTGAATCCAGTTGCCAAAATCCCTCATCCCTGCTATACTTCATCTTCCACTACACCTTTCTTCCGAGCATAATACTTCATTAAAATTCCCGAATACAATAAAGGGTCTCATCAGGCTATTCTTTAAAGCTAACAGATCATACCATAACTCTCTTCTTTGACTGACCGAATGATTTCCGTAGACAAGAGCAACAAAAATTTCTCCACCAAATTGTCTCAGCATACTAGTAATACAGATCCATCTATAATCCTTATCTCTTCTAATTACCTCAAACATCTTCTTATCCCATATACATACAAGGCCACCACTACTCCCCTCACCCCCAGAATGTTCCCAATCAAAGTCAAAATTTTTCCACATCCTTTTTATCATATTCTCAGAGATACTATCAGTTTTAGTTTTAACAATACCTACTATTATCAAATTAAATTTTCTCACAAATTCTTTGATGCATCCCACCTTGCTCTTACTCCCTAACCCTCTACACTTCCAACATAAAATCATGGATTGTGGTTTGAAGCTCCTACCTTTATTTTGTGGGTTCTCTTTCTTCCTCTTGTTCTGTTGGTGACTTTAATATCTTCCATTGCATTTTTCCCCTTCAGATCCTTCCTGATGAAGATCACAGCTTCTTCCTCGTCACTACATTCCAGGTTCAATTGCGATCCCAAGATCCAAGCTTTTATTGCCTCACTCACAGCGTCACTCTCCTCACCATCACTATTTTCTAAATGTTGATTTTCTGTGCCCCTTTCCCTTGTGATTTTGAGATCTCTCTTCCCTTGCCTCGTTACTTTAGCACTATTCTCACCTTTCTTCTTTCTTTTTTGTGATTTAATTGGCAGTAGCACTTTCTTTGATTTTTCCTATACTTGGAAGAGTGTAAACCTTCTTTCTTTTATAGTTGGGCTGAAAGAGGCTTCTTTATTTTTTTATAGTATGCTCTAACCATTTCCCGTTTCATGCAAAATGATTGTTTCTTCTTTTTTTCTTGATCTGCAAGGAGTTATTGTTAACAAAGTCTTCAAAACCAGGTTGAACTGTAGGGCCAGAATTTGATTCAGAGTCCACCACATAGTTATTACTCACCATCAAGCCCATTTTCTCCTTCTCCCCTTTATTTACTATCCCACCCTGCAAGCCCAATTGTGTTTCTTGAATGATTTCTTCGGTGTTCCGATCATCATGCCAACACTTTGTACAATTTGAATCACCCTGGTGGTTGACCACTTCAAGTGACTGCATATCTAGAACCATGCCCCTGTCATTATTCCTTTCTTCATTCCTATGCACAACGGTCTCTATGTCATTAAGATCACCCACTGTTTCATTATTGCACATGTCTTTTCCCAAACAATATGCCACATCATCTTTCCTAACTTTGTGTCCATGTGTTTGAAAATTTGGTTGGTCACCACAAGCATTTGCAGATGCAACAATGGCCTCCAAATTAATGAAATTAGTCCGGTTATGCTTCATTGTGTCAATTTTTTTTACTTTCTGCACCATATTCCTTCACAAATATTTCGAACTTACTTCCATTCAAATCAAGGGTAATTAGATCATGGATCATGGGGAACCATGTTGTGTCCACTAGTACTCTAACAAAGTCATATTCATCATGTTTAGATGTGTTTAAATCCATGTCAATGATAGTACCCCATACCCGAGTAATGTTGTTGAAGGTTTCCTCATTCCAAGCATGCAAGGACATACCATAGATATCAGCAATACTCTTTTTCTTCTGTTAGTTTCATATTCTGACCAAGCTCTTATTTCACCAAAGTGGTTGAGAAGAAATGGCGAGTTCAAAGCCTCCTTCATGTTTTCTTGTGAATCAAATTGTGAATCAAGAGCAAAATAAATTATGGGTATAAGAATAAAAGTAACAATGAACCAGGAGATATAGAAGGAGAAACAATAAAGACTTAGAGAATTGGATCTCAATTGATAATATATTGCAGTGATTGAAAAGCAATTTTGGAACAACTTTAGAGGACAACCATAAATGAAAGAGAGGCTTTAGAGCAAGTCAGCATAAAATCAAGGTCTAGAAAAAGGAAGAAAATTGTTTATAGTCATGTTGGTGATGCTAAACCCGTTGCAGTGATTTTATTTTCTTTTTTGTTGTATTTTGGGAAGTAGAGGAGAGTGGATTGTATAAACAAGCGGGTGTGAGAATTCATAACCATTGGTGGCTAAGAAAATGAGTCCTGGCTTCTACTGCAGGAAATCCGAGTCATAGTGATAGAAAAGCATGGTGTGTTTTTGGATGTTATTTGATATGGTTTTAATGTTGTGCATTCTGATATATAGATATCTTCTTGGTTAAGCTGTTTAGATGGTATCGTTTTGAAGAACTTTTATCTAGGTATTAGTTTTAGTATGGGGAGTATTTTGTTTTGCTTGTGATTCTAGTTGGAGAATTGTTATTTGTTATATTTTGTAAGTACTTATTGCTTGTTTTATCCCCAATAAAGTCGAGAGTTTTAAACCAATTGAAACAAAAATACCATTCAACAATTGATTCAGAGTTTCTCAAGCAATCAAATCCCCAGAATTAGTATAATTTGCTGTAATTCCAAGAATGTGAAACCATAAACTCTATAGGCAGATTTCAAATTTTTTTATGATTAAACTATCAACATTTGTATTGTTCTGTATACAAAAATAGTTCATGTACTCTTCAAAAAATTTAACGCAAAAAATTTGATTTTATCATAGTTTTCCCAACTCTCTAGTTTCAGGTATTAATAAATTAGAGTTCTAGTAATTTTTTAAATTAGAATGCATAACCCCTGAAGTCTCGAGTATAAAGAAATAAACAAATATTAATAAGTTTATTATCGTTAAGTTTGCACTTGCCAATTGCCATCGCTGATGGTGACAATATTTTGAGATAAAATAAATAGTGTTCTGAATCTATAAAGTTATTTTACTAAAACCTAATAAACAGTTTCATTATATGCGAAATGTTTAGGTGAGTCCATTGGAAAAATAAATTGAAAAAAAAATGTTATGTTCAATTTCATTGAAACATAAAAAACTGACAAATTTAGGGTGCGTTTGGTTTCTATTTTCATTTTTAGTTTTTATTTTTAATATTTTTTATTTTTTGAATTTTATGAAAGAAAAAGTGAAAATAGGAGGTGAAAATAGAAAATAGAATTTTATTATTTTCACTTTCTCCTTCATAAAATACAAAAAGAGAAAACATTAAAACTAAAAACAGAAAATGAAAAATGCAAACCAAACACATCCCTAATGTTGGAAACAATTTTATCATTTACTATACTAAATAATTAAACTCTGTTTAGATAGGAACCGCGCGAACGCAGGTCCCACTACCACAAATTATGACATAGGCTCCACCACTTGGGTAGACCTTAGGCGAGCACCCTTCCAAAGTGCAATGGAAGTCACCAGCCTAGGCCATGGGTCTTCTTGATCGCCCATTGACCCCGTCCAGGTAAGTATCCTTAAATTGTTGTAGTGCCTCGCCTTTTATAGCATATTGAAGACTTCTCACACTCCTCTTCTGTCGATATGAGACTTCAAATGCCAGATGTATTGCTTCTTGTCTCATGCTCTCGATGTGGGACTTGAATATTTCGTTCAATGAACCCAATAAATAGCCAATTATTAGTCTCCAGTAGAAATGATTTTCATAATAGAATGTGAAAAAGAAAACTTCACATTCCAAGAATGAAAACATATTTAGAAGTCGAAAGACAAGAGAAATAAATTTACGAAAAGTAGTTGAAAAATGAAGAGAACCATTTTTATCAAAACTTATCAAATGATACCATACTTATTATTTTAGATATTCATATTTGTACCAAGAAAAAAAGAGAACAAAAGAATTAGAATGTATTGAGTCTTGTATTGATCAAATCAAATGCTTAAAAAGCATATGTTAGGTTACAAACTTTTTTTTTTCATTAGGATACATTAATTTATGTATTTATCTATTCTTATCTTAGGTCATATCTTCTTAGTTCCACAAAGTTCATTAACAGACATATTTATATATTTTAGCGGCAACCCAATTCAAGGACATACCGTTCTTTCTGATTAATAAATACCTTCAAAGTTATATTAGGTTAATTTCATAATGATGATTAAATTGTATCCTTAACCTAAAAATTGATACTTCTCGTTGTACAATCACATAATTACATCTGATTATCAAATTTATTTTTATATTATTATCGTAAATTCTAAACTCGCAATTGATGTACACTAATTATTATTGAATAAACACCTATATCAAATATTATTTAAATCATGTATAACTAAAAGTTTCTTATAAAAGGTTTATTGAAATCAAATATAAATTATAATGGAGATTTTTTTTTTAAAGATAATAATCATAAGGACAAAATAGTTATTTAGTAATTGAAAAATATATAATTAAATAGACATGTAAAAATGCAAACAAAGATATTATCATCCTTGATCTATCATAAATAACTTAGGAAGCCTTTTGGAATTATACTTATGCTAATACTCAAAAATCAAAATCATATTTAACACATTTCAAACTCAATAATATTTAAATTAACTAGTTTAGTAGAGGCCGCGTGAATGCAGACCTTCACTGTCACAAATTATTATGACGTAGACTCTACCACTTGGGTAGACCTTAGGATAGCACCCCTTCCAAGTGCAATGGAAGTCGATATCCTAGGCCATGGGCCTTTTTGATTACCCATCAACCTTGTCCAGGTAAGTATGTTGCAATTATCATGCCTTTCATTTTATATGCATCGCAACATTCTCAGAGACATATTTTTTCGTCGTGCTACATTAGTATAGCGCGTCTTCTTTCCATCCATAAGTAATGGAAGATGAAAAATTTTAAATAAAAAGGGATCAACCACACATGTAAGAAAAAGAAAAAGGAAGTAACAAAAGAAGAAAAACCCAACAAAGAAAGAATGAGAAAAAATCTGACAAGACTGAAGAGTAAAGTGAATTATAAGTATGAGAATAAAAGTGACAATGAACCAAGAGATATAAAAGGAGAAACAATCAAGATTTTGAGAATTGGATCTCAACTAATATGTATCGCAATTATGAGAAAGCAACTTTGGAACACCTTTAGAGGACAACCATAAATGAAAGAAAGGCTCCAGAGGAAGTTAGCATTAAAACAAGGTCTAGAGAAAGGAAGAGAATTGTTTCTAGTCAGGTCGGTGATGCTAAACTCGTTGCAGTAATCTTGTTTTCTTTTTTTGTTGTATTTTGGAAAGTAGAGGAGAGTGGGTTGTATAGGCGAGCGAGTGTGAGAATTCATAACCATTGGTGGCTAAGAAAATGAGTCCTGGCTTCTAGTGCAGAAAATCCAAATGATGATAGTGATAGAAGAGCATGGTGTATTTTTTGGATGTTATTTGATATTGTATCGATGTTGTGCATTTTGATATATGGATATCTTCTTGGTTAAGCTATTTAGATACTATCATTTTAAAGAACTTTTATCTAAGTCTTAGTTTTAGTACGGGGAGTATTTTGTTTTGCTTGTGATTTTGGTTGAAGAATTTATATTTGTGATATTTTGTAAGTACTTATTGCTTGTTTTCTCTTCAATAGAGTCCAGAGTTTTGAACCAATTATAAAAAATGTCATTCAACAATTGATTCTGAATTTCCCAAGCAATTAGATCCCTAAAATTAGCATAATTTACTGTAATTCCAAAAATGTGAAATCATAAACTCCATAGGCAAATTTCAAACCTTTTTATGATAAAAATATCAATATTTGTATTATTTTTTTTTAAATAATTACATCTCCACCCAATTTCAAAGAATATGGATATAGTTCCAAAAAACAGCAGCAAAAATAGAACAACAATAACAAAAGAAAACATAGAACCTAGCATTAAACAGCAAACCTTCATAGATCATCTTCTTATGTCTTTTTATTCACCTTAGACATGATATATGCACTCATAAGCACATCAATTACTCCTATATTGTCGATCTTGACACCATTCGATTTGTGCATTCTACAACTTCCTCCTTTAACTTCTCTAATACTAACACTCCATTATTAAAAACAATGTTATTTCTACATCTCCATGTGCACCATATTACAGAAAAAAATAACACCATTCACACTTCTTTCACATCTCTTCTTATTTTCCTATCCATCCACACCTTAAAGCATTTTTTGGTGGTTCCTAACCAAACCCAATTCACACTTCATTCCACCAAGATTGATCCCCATACTTTTCATATACAATCACATGAAAAAACAAGTGATGTACCGTCTCCACTTTTTCCTTACATAATACACAAAAAGATTCTGCTTCTAGCACAATCTTAAACTTACATAATCTATCTCTAGTATTCAATCTTTTTAAAATAACAAACTACATCAGCAACTCAACCCGTAGAAGCACAATACTTTTCCACAATTTGTTCTGTATACAAAAATAGTTCATGTACTCTTCAAAAAATTTAACGCGAAAGAAATTCGATTTTATCATAGTTTTTTAACTCTCTAGTTCAGTTATTAATGAATTATAGGTCCAATAATTTTTTAAATTAGAATGCATAACCCCTGAAGCCTCGGGTATAAAGAAATAAGTTAATTATCGTTGTGTTTGCACTTGCTAATTGCTTATAATGACAATCTTAATATAAAATAAATAGTGTTTTGAATCTAAAATCCAATAAACAATTTCATTGTATGCAAAATGTTGAAATACTTTAGGTGAGTCTAATGAAAAAATAAATTAAAATCACTACGTGTAATAATAATAAACATATGAATCTATTTTACATAAACCTATTTACTCCTAGATGAAAAGAAAAAAAAAATATTTACAGTTTTATCATTTCATCATACTAAATAATTAAACTCCGTTTAGATAGGGACCGCGCGAACGCAGGTCCCACTACCACAAATTATGACGTAGGCTCCACCACTTGGGTAGACCTTAGGCGAGCACCCTTCCAAAGTGCAATGGAAGCCACCAGCCTAAGCCATGGGTCTTCTTGATCGCCCATTGACCCCGTCCAGGTAAGTATCTTTAAATTGTTGTAGTGTCTCGCCTTTTATAGCGTATTGAAGACTCCTCACACTCCTCTTCCGTCGATGTAAGACTTCAAATGCCAGATGTATTGTGTCTTGTATCATGCTTTCGATGTGGAACTTGAATATTTTGTTCAATGAACCCAATGAATAGTTAATAGTTAATAGAACGTGGAAAAGAAAACTTTACATCCCAAGAATGAAAACATATTTAGAAGCCGAAAGATAAGAGAAACAAATTTACAAAAAGAAAATAATTGAAGAAGGAAGAGAATTATTTTTATCAAAACATATCAAATAATACCATTCTTATTATTTTAGATATTCATATTTGTACCAGGAGGAAAAAAGAATTAGAATATGTTGAGTCTTGCATTGATCAAATCAAATGCTTAAAAAACATATATTAGGTTACGGGAATTGATCTGTGTATTAATTTTTTTAAAGGACCAAAATGTCAATTTTAAAAATTCTTGAAAATTGATTTGGGTAATTATTCTGTCAGAAAATAGACTGGAGACTGATTTGTCTGGTAAAGTAAAACCTTGGTGATTAATCTGTGTATCAAACTATTAATTTTTCTTGGAGACTGATTTGGATAATTTTTTTTACCTTTCTTTTTATTTTAATGGCAACTATTATTTATATGTTTACTTCATATAATATTGTTGCACTTTGATTGATTCTTATATATTTTAAAAACAACAATGTTTAACAACTGAAAACAAATATTCAAAAATTAAATGATCCCATAAAATGAAAACGTTAAAAATGATTTCTTAGACGCTTTTATCAAATAAGTTTAGGTTGAGATTAAAAATAACTTATATGATTAAAGACAACTTTTTTTTAATTATTAATTTGAATGTTTCCATAAACTCTTTATAGAACCTACCAATATTTGGTACTCTCCTTCAATTTAAAGGATCCAATTTTTCATTTTAGATTAAATTATCCAATTCGAAGAAAACTTGTCAATTTTTCATTTTCAACAGGAAGGGAACTTGTCTATAACCAATAATGGTGTATTAATAAATATAAGGCTAAATTATTGTAATTTTTTTTAAATTTATAAATTGTAATTGAGTCTTTATATTTTAAAAACTATAGAAACTAATATAGTAATTTAACCAGGATATAAAATTGCCCAATAAAACAACATTTTAGTGTACAAAAGTAAGTGAAATATTTCAACTAGCCATTGGGTTGCTATTTTACTTTGGGATAGCATAGTTTGGTATTTTTAATTGTGATTTTTGTTGTCTACATCGTACGATATGATGAACTCATAGCTCGACAATCACATCCTTCCACTGTTGGATGAGATGTGGAATTCACATAAGATAAGTCTCACACTTAACGGTAGAGGAATATGTATCGACTCAATGCATAAATAGAGTGAGTATAAATAATACGTTTTGTTCAATTCAGGTAAGGTTAACAAGGATGCTTGATACCTTACAAGAGGTTTCTCTATTTTGGCAGTGCCAGCTTGTATAAGGGATACAATCAACATATGGGCACCATGTGCAATAACTATTGATGTTGATCCCATGAAGAACTGCCACAAGACAACCGGCCAAATCTGCAAAGTCTTAATATTTTGACTCATGCTAGAAAGCAGTAATAATACAAGACAGCTAGGCATGCAAATTGAATTCAAGGATAAAGAAACAAGTAACATACATCAGGCTAAAGAGGATAAGAGAAACAATCCTGAGAACCGGTCTGTCCATGTTTTGCTTCAACTTTAACTTGATGTAACTCTTGACAGTTGACACCATAATCAAAGAGAGTTCCTTTAATTTGATTGGAACCTTTGGCAGTTCAAGCTTTCTGCTGAGTAGAAGTACAGATCCAAGAAGGAACCCTGATACGAAACCTCCAACGCTCGCAAAGTTGAGGACATAAGGCAGTAAGCAAGGATGAAATTGCAAACAAATACAAAGACAAAAGAGACTATTGCTGAAACCTGCATTCAAACATAGAAAATTAATCAATATGCTGGCACCAAGAAACAAGAAAAAAGAAATGCCAACGAAGAAATCCAAATCCTACCCTTTTGGTTTGTAATTCCCAGTTCCAAATGAGCTCAGAGAGTAAAGTTCCTAGTAATCCATACAAAGCCCCAGAAGAGGCAACAGCTGGGGTGTGCTGAAGAAAAAGAGAAGCCATCAAGGCTCCCCCAAATGCAGACATTGCATAGATTACACCTACTGCAAGTAATAAAATATTCATCATTCATCAGCAATTTTATCTCCAATCAACAGATAAACAATTGACAGTAGAATCCGAACCCTAAAAGGCTAAAAGAAAAGTATTGTAAAGGGAAAAATATAATTACACGGTCCAAGCTCACGCTCTAGGCGAATTCCGATGAAGATGATACTGCAGAGATTGAGGAGGTGGAACCGTGGAAGAGCCCAGCATGAAGAAATGAAGAGGTGAAAAGACGCCAAGTTTGGTGATACTCTGTCACGAAAATCCTCCGAAGCGCTCCCATTTCCTCTAATCTGCACCAACCAAAAATCGAAACGAGAAGTTCCGATTAATTGATATTAGAATTACCTCGATCCACAATAACCTAATAAGTAATATTTAATACAATTCACAATGAGAACCAGAAAAAGATTTCAGATTCAGAGAATCTTTGGAAGAAATAAAAGAACTCACTTGGGCTTAGAAGGGCCTAAGAGAGGATTCTCAGAGAGAGGTTGGAAGGAGAACCTTCCGAGGGTTTTTAGGGCGCAGTCGCCGTTGCGATGAAGACGCCCACGTGGATGATCACGAACACTGACACCACCCACGTGTCACCGCCAGAGCGGCGGCGCTTCAAGGAGGGAACCACCTTGAGGTCCTGGGGGAATGCCGCCGGGAACTTTGCCGGAAGAGAGAGCTTAATGATGTCGATGAATTGATCGGAACCTCCTTCTGCCGCCAGTTCCGATTCTTCTTCTCACTGTAACCTTTCACCACCGAGAATGTGTTTTTTCCAGCGAGAAATGGAGAATGAGCTACGAGTTGGTGGGAATTTCTAGAGAGAGAAAACAGCTGATAAGTTTGTGGAGTTTGGCGGGAAATTTTTTTTTTTTTTTTTTTTTTTGCGTTTCGGTTTCTGTTTCTGATTTCGTTTGGGGACTTATCACTATCAGTAAACGAACGGAGTGGTAGTAAAATGATGGATATTTAAAATTTAATTTGCGAATGAAGTAGCAAGCGGATCCGTGGCGCAATGGTAGCGCGTCTGACTCCAGATCAGAAGGTTGCGTGTTCGATTCACGTCGGGTTCAATATCCCGATCCGTAAAGCTACCTCCGGATCAATAATTTTTTGGTCTATTTCAACGGGCCTAGGCCCCTTATAACATGTTTTTATTAGTATGTTTTCGCTTCTGTTTTCAGCCAAAGAAAGGCAGTATAATTTGGACTGGATTCTTCTTCCTCTCCTCACTATATTCTTGACTAAAAACGAAAGTCATTATGTAATATTTTCATATCAATAAAAAAATACACAAGAACTAAATTAAATTGATTTAGTGATTAGTTCACATCTTACTTTGTATATGCAAACTTTTAAATATTTTAAACAAATTAATTGTTTATATCATATTTGCTGCAAAATTTTCTGCGCACAATTGTATGTATATTATTTTTATTGGATTTAGATTTTTTAAATTTTGAATTTTACTTTAAAAGGTAAAATATGATTTATCACCATTTATTTTATAAGTGGGACCAAAAGAAAACATAAGAGAGAAAACATTTAATGGTGAGAAATCTCACTTTATCCTCTAAAGTAAAAATCTAAAATTTAGAAGATCCAAATTCATTTTTTTTATATATAAATGATGTATATTAGTATACAAAACTTGAATGAATAAATGAATTGTGACATATCCCACAAAAAAAAGAAGGAGGAGACAAATTGTAAATTTACAACATCTAATAGACATAAAATTCAAACTTTCAACATATAGAAAACAAAAATTAAAAGGCAGTATAATTTGAGCCAAAGAAAGGCAGTATAATTCGAAATGGATTCTCCTTCCTTTTCTCATTATATTCTTGACAAAAAAAAGTCACTATATAATATTTTCAATCAATCAAAAAAATACATAATAATTAAGTTGGATTGATTTAGTGGTTAGTTCACATCTCATTTTGTGCATACAAATTTTTAAATATTTTAAACAAATTAATTGTTTATATCATATTTACTGCAAAATTCTGTGCACACAATTTTATATATATATATATATATATATATATATATATATATATATATATATATATATTTGGTATAAATTATGTATATTAGTATTCAAAACTTGAATGAATGTGAATTTTGACATATCCCACAAAAAAAAAAAAAAAGAAGACAAATTGTAAGTTTACAACATCTAATAGACATGAAATTCAAACTTTCAACGTATATAAAACAAAAATTGAAAGGCAGTATAATTTGAGCCAAAGAAAGGCAGTATAATTTGGACTGGATCCTCCTTCCTCTCCTCATTATATTCTTGACAAAAAAAAAGTCATTATATAATATTTTTAATCAATAAAAAAAATACACAATAATCAAATTAGGTTGATTTAGTAATTATCTCACATCTCGCCTCATGCAAACTTTTTAAATATTTTAAACAAATTAATTGCTTATATCATATTTGCTGCAAAATTCTGTATGCACAATTGTGTGTATATATTATTTTTATTGGTATAAATGACGTATATTAGTATACAAAACTTGAATGAATAAGTGAATTGTGACATATCCCACCAAAAAAAAAAGGAGGCAAATTGTAAGTTTGCAACAACTAATATACATGAAATTCAAACTTTCAATATATATAAAACAAAAATTGAAAACAACAAAAAATTAGTTATGTGACCTATTCCAACTAAATAACTGCATTTTTGTAACTATCCTGATGGTTTCAGTGGCTAAGAGAAGGGGGGGTTGAATCTTAGCCCCTTTTTTCGCTTGCTAAAACTTGCTGGACTTTAGATGAGACTTTTCTGTTTTATCTCGTCCCTAGTCACGAGACATTTTCATTTTGTCTCGTCACTTGGCATGAGACATTTCTGAAGTTGCATCTTAAAAACAACAGAAGTGAAGTAGGAGAGAGAGAGAGAAAATAACACCCAGATATATCCTGGTTCAGCTGCTAAGTGCAGTGCAGCCTACATCCAGTCTCCATCACAACAATGATGGAATTTCACTATAATCCTCCAGATTACAACTTGTAAAGTGCTAACCCAACTTACAAGGGGATTCCCACAGAATCATGAAACACAACACAGATGTACAAAGGAACTCTAAGACATCTATGGCTTTTTCTTTTAATTTTGCACTCTCTGCCTTTTTCCGCTCTATGGTTTTTTTCTTACAAACCTCACTGTTTGCCTTTTTCCATGAGACTCAAGACATGACAAAATTAAACAGAAAAATATTAAACAGAAGACATTGAAGGAGAAGAGAACTGCTAGCTTAGGTAGCTCTGAGAACTCTGTGCCTTGCACTCTCAAATCTTACTCCTAACTCCTTGAATCAAACCATGACTGTTCACCTCTTTTATAGAGAAGTGAAGCCTTCACAGTTGAAACACAAACCCGAGCTCAGCTTCCTTTCCTTCAACAAAAACCGGTTCGGCCATACAGAGAGAAGAGGTAACCATGTAAAAACCAACATGCAAATACCTCTAGTCCTTCCTTGGTCATCACTCTTCATCAATCCGAGCGCTCCATCCTTGGCTTCCTCTCCAAGATGGATTTCTGGTCCTTGATGCTTCATGATGATGATGACTTCATCTGCTTCAATCTCTGCCTTCAACCATCACTTCGCCACTCTAGCTACTCCCTGTGGTGGTTGATCAGAAACGAAGACAAGCCACGCCTCCAAGATCTTTCTGCTGGCCAAATCTTCTTCCTTCCTTTTGAGTATTAAGGATCCGAGATTACCTCACCAAATCTTACCAGATTAGGTGATAATCTTAGCCACAGCATACTTTTCTTTTTCTTTTTCGTGCCATCAACTCGATGGTCTTTAGCCTTGCTTTTCTTTCCTTTTGGTAGCTCCAAGTAGCTTCCATGGCTTCCTGTGTAATAACCGAAGAAACAAGAGGAAAGGGATGAGAGAGAAGAGAGAAAATATTCAATGGATTTGAACAATAATCAATGAACAAAGAGAGAGAAAGTAAAAGTTAATTAAAGTTTCCCACTTCCCTTTGTTGAGTAGCGTGTAATGTCATAATAGCCATCAAATCAATCTTCTCTCTCTTTCTTATGTTTCCAATGCATTAATTAAATTTGAAATCCTTCATAATAATGAAGTGGAATCTGTTGGAAGCATTTAGGCATTTCATTTGCTTCATGGATTCGAATAAGGCATGGAAACATTCATCAATATTGGGCTTGGTAGCAATAGGTTTCATTTTGGCCCAATTAGTAACAATTTCTTTCCTGATGGATTTTGAATCAAACATAGGAAGCTTTCTTTGGGCTTGGAGTAACAATATTAATCTAGCCCAGTTAATCAAAAATTCAGCCATATATCATTGAATATTTTTTGAATCAATGCTGAATTGGAAAGCAAATTCACACTTGGGCTGCAGCATTTTATTTTATTTTCGGCCCAATTCAGTTCCTGCATTACAAAATTATTAATTAGCATATAATCAAATAACATTGTATTAATAATTTTGTAATTAGATATTTTAACAATGTTTGTTCATCACAAAAATTAATTTGGAGTTTTCCAAACTCATCAATCTCCCCCTTGATGACAAACATTATTAAAATTGAAATGGAAAGAAATTAAAGATTAGAGTACAAGTACTCCCTTTGAGGATTGAATTTCTTCCCTTTCAAAGTGTCACATGGCTCCCCCTTAATATGTGCTACCATACCAAGGGAAGCATAAAACCTGTAACATTTTGATCAAGCTCCAAAATAACAATGTTATTCAACATATTTATTTGAAAATGTTGAATGCTTGATCTATGAGCAGAGTTTGGTGATAATCAAAACTTATTTGTTATCATAATTGATTTTCTGCTCAAACATTAAAAATTACAAAATTCAAAAATCCAAACATTTTCCTGTTCAACATATCAGAGCAAAATAACATGAAGAAAAATATTTGTAGAGCAAAATAAGGCAGTTTTTGATATTTTAAACAATTTTACAGGAACTGCCAAAAATACATTTTCAAATCAATAAGTCTATTAATACTTAATCAACAGCCAGTCATCAAGCATAATTATAAACCAGATGCCAAATCAGAATTAACTAAACATGATAAACCAAATGCAGTTGGAACAATGCAAATATTATCAGCAACTAATAGGCATCTTTCGAACAAGAGAGATCACGAATTTTCAATTTTGAAAATTTCATCTCTGTTCCTATTCTTCTTATCCCCTGTTTTTCTTTGTTTCCAATTTCAAATTTTGGAAACTTATTTTCCTTATTTTCCTCCCCTTTTTGTCATCATGGGGGGCACCTGCACAAGATAACACATGAAGAGTACCACAGGATAAACATAATAACAAGTCAACAAAATAACATGAGTGTTTCAAAGTATCACAGAGCAGGGAGTTTGTAGTTACACTCATACAAAAAAAAGGATTGAGCCTACTTGAGCCAATATCAAGTAAAATAAAAATTAATCATCAGACAAATTATAATCAGAATCTGCGGCATCTGCATCACTGCCAGCGCCCAGATTTTTTTCCAAATTTTCCAGCATCATACCCACTCGCTCTTTGCATCTGCCCCAGGCACGTTCATTTTCATATGCTAGCTTTCGAGCAGCTCTATGGAATTGAATCATGAGAGTGGACATATTGGAGAATTCGGTGAGGATTTCCCTTGTGGACTCAGTGGCTTTAGAGGATTCAAACTGGCTTTCAATATCACTGTCCATTGGCATTGGTTTCTTGCTCTTTGTTCCTGTTACCGCACCACCACCTTTGATCATGGAAGTTTTGTTTTCCACAGATTCATTTGTTAAATCTACCTTATAGTACTTAAAAATACACGTGAGAAACATTCCATAAGGCAGATTTGCCTTTTTGGTACTTCTCACACAGTCCCACATATGTCTGATCATAAGATAAGCAAATGAAATAGGAGTAGAAGTAACAAGGGCAAAAATGATTAAAGAATCAGATACAGTTACTCTATTGTGAGAACCACTCTGTGGAGTTAAAATGTGGGTAATGATGCGATGCAGCAATGAATTTGTTGGTCCAAGAGCTTTATGAGTAGGGACCGTGCCATCTAATCCAGACATGTTTGCACAAATATGGCTGAGAACCTGCTTGTAAGTTATCCCAACATGATCATTCCATTTGTCATTCATGTATACCTTTGGTCCCTCGTCCGAGTACCCGAGGGCAGCACCCAGGGTTTCAGAGTTCAGAACCATATGCACACGTTTCACATAAGAATGGAGAGCACCATCAATCATTCTGAGGTTCGCATAAAATTGCCGAACCAGTTTTGGATATACCATTTTGTGAATGTGTAGCAGAGGGGACCACTTGAGGTTATCAAACATAGGTTGCAAGATAATTCCCTTTGTTGACAGATAATCAAGGTTCACAAGGTAGGAAAGACAGATATGCCTCTTTTCCAGAATTTCTTGATGAAATTCATAAAATGCACATGTCAGAAATCTGGATGGATCAAAATGAGAATGAGGCTTGTGAAACCTGTTCTTGAACTCCAGTGACTCAAGGTTCGCTGGTTTCCTGGTTTCATGCAACACGAAACCTTTGGGCTTCTGAGAGCTTTTTCCTGATGTGTGTGGTGTGGCCTTCTTTGGTGATCGCGGCGGTGGAGAAGGAACGGGTGAGGTCTGAGACGACTCTTCATCAACACTGGGCTCCTTGTTTTTGCCACGGCCAGAACTCTTGTGAGCAATCTTCTTTCTCATGGTGGGAGTTTGCTTGACGGATTGAGAGGGAGAGGATGAAGATGTAGAGTGAATGTGAATATGAGTATGTGTTTGTGGAGTGAACGGTTTTTGAGAGAGATTGATTCTTCCACTTTTTCTTGAGGAGGTTTTCTTTTTCATTATGGAGAGAGATAATGGAGGTGGAAGAAGAAGGGTTGGCCGAAGTTGAGAATTGGAGGGAGGTTAAGGGAGCATTAAATGTTGATTGGAAAGAGAGATGATGGGAGTGGTTAATGGTCATTATGTGCGGTTATTAACCAAGGCGGTTTCCCAAGAATTTGAAAAGGAGATTCCTTGAATCAAGGGATTATTTGGAGAGAGAAGGATTTGATTTGATGTTAACTACTTCCAATGAGATATGAAATGACACTCAAAAGATTTGATCATCATAAAGTGAGGAATCATTAAAAAATTCAATGAGGGGTCAAACTTGATTATGTGGGCCCATTAGAAGCTAAGTCTGCGCAGCCTCCCCCTGAATCAAAGCTCCTCCATCACGCCTTGTTTTTATCTCGTCCATTCCTACGAGATAAAACTGGACAGTATCAAAAATTCACAAATTCTCAACATTATTTAAATCAATCATTCCCAAACTTTTTCTTAACAAACAGAATCTATCTTCACAGAGGGGTTTTGTAAAAATATCAGCAAGTTGTTCTTCAGATTTTACAAATTGAATATCAATAGTACCCTTTTGCACATGTTCTCTAATGAAATGATATTTAATTTCAATGTGCTTTGTTCTTGAGTGCAAAACAGGATTTTTTGAAATATTTATTGCACTCATGTTATCACAAAATAAGGGTATGCTATTGATCTTTAATTTGTAATCCTCCAATTGAGTTTTTAACCAAATTAATTGCGAACAACAAGCAGATGCGGATATATATTCAGCTTCAGCTGTGGATAGAGCCACTGTGGCTTGTTTCTTGCTTGACCACATGTTGAGCGAGCTTCCAAGGAAGCAACACATGCCCGAAGTACTCCTTCTATCCACTCGATCTCCCGCATAATCTGCATCACAAAACCCTACTGCACAAAAGTCATCAGATTTTGGATACCATAAACCATAATCACATGTTCCCTTAATGTACCTAATGATGCGTTTAACAGCCGTTAAATGAGATTCTTTTGGGTGAGATTGAAATCTTGAGCATACACCCACACTTTGAACAATATCCGGTCTAGAGGATGTAAGATACATTAGTGAACCAATCATTCCTCTATACCGTGTCTCATCCACATCTAGTCTATCATCATCTTTATCAAGTTTAGTATTAGGATGCATTGGTGTTCCCATTGATTTGGAATTTTCTAAGCCAAATTTCTTTATCAATTCTTTTGCATACTTGCCTTGGTGAATAAATGTACCGCTAGGAGTTTGTTTAATTTGGAGGCCAAGAAAGAAAGTTAGCTCTCCCATTAAACTCATCTCAAACTCACTAGTCATGAGTTTTCCAAACTCTTCACACAAGGATTCATTGGCCGATCCAAACACAATATCATCCACATAAACTTGAACAAGAAGGATATCATCATTAGAAACTTTAATGAACAAAGTAATGTCGGTGGTTCCCCTTTGAAAATGATTTTCTAATAAGAAGGCACTAAGCCTTTCATACCAAGCTCTAGGGGCTTGTCTAAGGCCATAAAGAGCCTTTGAAAGTTTAAAAACATGATTAGGAAAATCTTTATGTTCAAAACCAGGGGGTTGAGCCACATACACTTCTCTATCAATAAAGCCATTAAGAAAAGCACATTTAACATCCATTTGAAACATTTTAAAACCCTTATGGGCAGCATAGGCAAGAAGCAATCTAATTGCTTCCATTCTAGCTACCGGAGCGAAAGACTCATCAAAATCAATTCCCTCTTCTTGATCGTAACCTTGGGCCACTAATCTAGCCTTGTTACAAACAACTTGTCCATCCTCACCAAGTTTATTTTTAAAGACCCACTTAGTACCCGTTACCTTCATACCATCCGAATAAGGTACTAATGTCCAAACCTCATTCTTGTCGAATTGAGCCAGCTCCTCTTGCATAGCCTTGACCCATGATGGATCTTCAAGAGCTTATTTGACATTGTTTGGCTCCATTTGTGACAAGAGAGCAAAGTTGCTCGGTTCGGTTTGCCTTTTGGTGGAGGATCTTGTGGTTACACCATGAGAGGGATCACCAATGATGAAGTCATGAGGATAACCCCTCATAGACTTCCATTCTCTAGGTTTTCGGCCAGGTGTTGAACTTTGATGAACTTCTGATGGTCTCACTGTTTCAGTTTCTCGTGTCTGCTCAGGAGATAAATTGGAAGTTTCTCCTACAATCTGACGAGATAAAACCGGGCTGACAGATTCTTCATTTTGGACAGATTTGGGAATTTCTTTGCTTGTTCCATCTTCACAATCTGAATCAATATCCTTCACAATACTGGGAATTAAGTTAGAATCACAAAAAGTAACATGTATGGATTCCTCTATTGTCCTATGCTCCTTGAGATAAACTCTATAGGCCTTGCTTGTGGTGGAATATCCAACAAACATTCCTTCATATGATTTTGGATCAAATTTTCCAAGGTTTTCCTTATTGTTAAGTACAAAACATTTGCATCCAAAAACATGAAAATACTTAAGATTTGGAGGGGTTCCTTTCCATAGCTCATAAGGTGTTTTCTTTAACCCTTTTCTAATGATTGTTCTATTCAAAATATAACATGCTGTGTTCACAGTTTCAGCCCATAAGAATTTAGGAATTTCACTCTCACATAACATAGCCCTAGTCATTTCTTGAAGGCTTCTATTCCTTCTTTCAACCACCCCATTTTGTTGGGGGGTTCTAGGACATGAAAAATTATGAGAAATCCCTAAGTCATCACAGAATTTTTCAAAGTCTTGATTTTCAAATTCTCTTCCATGATCACTTCTTAAATGGGCAATTTTCAAATCCTTTTCATTTTGAATTTTCTTACAAAGGGTGGAAAAAGCATGAAAGGCATCATTCTTATGAGCAAGGAAAAGTACCCAACCAAATCTAGAGTAATCATCTACCACCACAAGACCATAATGTTTTCCTCCTAAACTTTGAGTTCTAGTAGGACCAAAAAGATCAATATGTAACATTTCCAATGGCCGTTTGGTTGAGATTCCATCTTTTGATTTAAAAGAGGATTTTACTTGTTTGCCTAATTGACAAGCGTCACAAGTAAGATCCTTATCAAACTTGATGTTTGGGATTCCTCTAACCAAATTTCTTTTAACTAGTTTAGAAATTTGATACATGCTAGCATGTCCCAACTTTCTATGCCAAAGCCATTTTTCAGATTCAAAAGATGTGAAGCATGTTACATTTTGTTCCTTTAAATCCTCAAGAGTTAATCCATACACATTGTTGCATCTTTTAGCTTCAAGAAGAACATTCCCAGTTTTTTCACACACAACTAAACAAACAGATTTCTTAAAAATAACTTCAAAACCCAAATCACAAAGTTGACTAACACTAAGCAAATTATGTTTCAAGCCATGTACAAGGAGAACATCATTTATACAAGAAGAAAAGTTTTTACCAACTTTCCCAACAGCCACAATTTTTCCTTTTGCATCATCACCGAAAGTGACAAGTCCTCCATCATAGTCATCAAGCTTTATGAAGAAGGTTGCCTTTCCGGTCATATGCCTAGAGCATCCGCTGTCCATATACCACACATTTTCTTTCCTTTTGGATGCTAGGCACACTTGCAAAACAATGCTTAAGTAACCTTAGGTATCCAAATCTTTTTGGATCCTTTTACGTTAAACCATCTTCTATGTCCTAAGCCATTGTAATCAAAAACAATTTTATAAACTTTGTCACCAACCATTCTTTCACCGAAAAAGCATTGAATGGGAAAGTGTCCATTCCGATTGCATAATCTACAAAACCTTGGAGTTGCCTTTTTGTTAAAGTAGGTGAGATCTTGAAATCTTGTGTCATTAGAAGATGAAGCAATATTTTCAAAATGTAAATTTTCAGATTTATAAAACCCCAACCCAGCTTTATCATAAAGAGGTTTTTGACTAGCCAAGATGTGATTCAAGCTTTCAGAACTTTGTGTAAATTTGGCCAAGTCTTCCTCAAGTCTTTTAACCTTTTTTAGCAACTCTTCATTTTGTTTAAAACAGTCCACATATGCAAGAACACAATGGTTACTTTCACAACTTCTAACTTGAGCTCTTAACTGTTTATTTTCTTCAACTAGATCACAAGCAGTTTCGGCCTCTCTCACTTTTTCTTTTAGAAAACTGTTTTCGGCCTTAAGAATGGTAATTTGCTGTTCAAGTTCTTGATTTTCCAGCAGAAAACATCTTATTTTTTCAGAAAGGTGGTCTATCATAAGATGAAGATCTTCAGTATTAGGGTTATGAAAGACTACCTGATCTATGTGGTCTGCCATGAGACATGTTTGTGACTTGGTCTCGGTTTCTTCATCATCATCATCAGAATCATTCTCCAAGTCTTCCCATGTGGCCATCAGTCCTTTCTTCTTTCCTCTTTTTGGCTTTTCCTCCTTCTTTAGCTTGGGACAATCAGATTTGAAATGCCCGATTTCCTTGCAATTGTAGCAGGCTACCTTGCTGAGATCTTTCTTCACTTTCCTTGTGCTGCTGCCTTTGCCTCTGAGCTTAGCCATTTTCCTGAATTTTTTTGCAAATAAAACAAACTCATTTTCAGAAGAGTTATCACTGGATTCATCATCCAGGAGGTTAGTTACAGAAGAAAATGCAATTCCTTTCTTTTTTGTATCTTTTTTCAAATAAGTATTTTCAAAAGCAAGAAGATTTCCTCTCAAATCATCAAGTGTTATGGAGTCTAGGCTACTACTCTCAGAAATAATTAAAGCTTTAGTCTCCCACTCTTTTGTGAGACATCTCAACACTCTTCTCACTAGCACAGATTCTGAATGTTTGATTCCAAGAGCATCTAAGCCAATAGTGATGGCATTGAACCGTTCGAACAGTTCATCGATGGACTCTCCTTCCTTCATTGTAAACATTTCATATTCCCTGTTTAACATGTCTGTCCGAGTCTTTTTTACAATGGTAGTTCCTTCATGAGTGATTTGCAACTTGTCCCAGATTTCCTTTGCCGTTGTGCATCGTGATACTCGTCGGTACTCCTCAAAGCTGATAGCACAATTGAGCAGATTGGTTGCCTTGGCATTTAACTCCACCTTCTTCCTATCTTCCTCGGTCCAGCTTGCTTCCGGTTTAAGGGAGGTTACTCCTTGAGCATTTGTGGTAGTCGGAAATTTAGGACCTTCCAAGATGATCTTCCAAAGTCTGTAATCTACAGCTTGTACAAATATCTTCATCCTCTCCTTCCAATAGGTATAATTTTTTCCATTGAAAAGAGGAGGTCTGTTGCTTGATTGTCCTTCTGTCAGATTATAAGACACCACATTTGTGCCACTGTTTTCCGCCATTAGGATCTTTACTCCAAGCTGCAAAGCTTGATCTCTTTGAGACCAAGCTCTGATACCAATTGATGGTTTCAGTGGCTAAGAGAAGGGGGGGTTGAATCTTAGCCCCTTTTTTCGCTTGCTAAAACTTGCTGGACTTTAGATGAGACTTTTCTGTTTTATCTCGTCCCTAGTCACGAGACATTTTCATTTTGTCTCGTCACTTGGCATGAGACATTTCTGAAGTTGCATCTTAAAAATAACAGAAGTGAAGTAGGAGAGAGAGAGAGAAAATAACACCCAGATATATCCTGGTTCAGCTGCTAAGTGCAGTGCAGCCTACATCCAGTCTCCATCACAACAATGATGGAATTTCACTATAATCCTCCAGATTACAACTTGTAAAGTGCTAACCCAACTTACAAGGGGATTCCCACAGAATCATGAAACACAACACAGATGTACAAAGGAACTCTAAGACATCTATGGCTTTTTCTTTTAATTTTGCACTCTCTGCCTTTTTCCGCTCTATGGTTTTTTTCTTACAAACCTCACTGTTTGCCTTTTTCCATGAGACTCAAGACATGACAAAATTAAACAGAAAAATATTAAACAGAAGACATTGAAGGAGAAGAGAACTGCTAGCTTAGGTAGCTCTGAGAACTCTGTGCCTTGCACTCTCAAATCTTACTCCTAACTCCTTGAATCAAACCATGACTGTTCACCTCTTTTATAGAGAAGTGAAGCCTTCACAGTTGAAACACAAACCCGAGCTCAGCTTCCTTTCCTTCAACAAAAACCGGTTCGGCCATACAGAGAGAAGAGGTAACCATGTAAAAACCAACATGCAAATACCTCTAGTCCTTCCTTGGTCATCACTCTTCATCAATCCGAGCGCTCCATCCTTGGCTTCCTCTCCAAGATGGATTTCTGGCCCTTGATGCTTCATGATGATGATGACTTCATCTGCTTCAATCTCTGCCTTCAACCATCACTTCGCCACTCTAGCTACTCCCTGTGGTGGTTGATCAGAAACGAAGACAAGCCACGCCTCCAAGATCTTTCTGCTGGCCAAATCTTCTTCCTTCCTTTTGAGTATTAAGGATCCGAGATTACCTCACCAAATCTTACCAAATTAGGTGATAATCTTAGCCACAGCATACTTTTCTTTTTCTTTTTCGTGCCATCAACTCGATGGTCTTTAGCCTTGCTTTTCTTTCCTTTTGGTAGCTCCAAGTAGCTTCCATGGCTTCCTGTGTAATAACCGAAGAAACAAGAGGAAAGGGATGAGAGAGAAGAGAGAAAATATTCAATGGATTTGAACAATAATCAATGAACAAAGAGAGAGAAAGTAAAAGTTAATTAAAGTTTCCCACTTCCCTTTGTTGAGTAGCGTGTAATGTCATAATAGCCATCAAATCAATCTTCTCTCTCTTTCTTATGTTTCCAATGCATTAATTAAATTTGAAATCCTTCATAATAATGAAGTGGAATCTGTTGGAAGCATTTAGGCATTTCATTTGCTTCATGGATTCGAATAAGGCATGGAAACATTCATCAATATTGGGCTTGGTAGCAATAGGTTTCATTTTGGCCCAATTAGTAACAATTTCTTTCCTGATGGATTTTGAATCAAACATAGGAAGCTTTCTTTGGGCTTGGAGTAACAATATTAATCTAGCCCAGTTAATCAAAAATTCAGCCATATATCATTGAATATTTTTTGAATCAATGCTGAATTGGAAAGCAAATTCACACTTGGGCTGCAGCATTTTATTTTATTTTCGGCCCAATTCAGTTCCTGCATTACAAAATTATTAATTAGCATATAATCAAATAACATTGTATTAATAATTTTGTAATTAGATATTTTAACAATGTTTGTTCATCACAAAAATTAATTTGGAGTTTTCCAAACTCATCATATCCTAATATCCTTACAGTAATAATATTTATATTAATATTTGATAAAAGATTAAAGGTATATTCCATAGCTATACACATTTTTTCCTATGTGAATAAATTCTGTGTATGTTATATTATTGTTGATATAAGATAAAATGACAAATTGAAAGCGGCAAGAAACCAAAAGAGAAATAAGAAATTGAAAAATTCACAACTAAGATGAAAATACCTAAGGTGACATCATGGCTAATTGCTAATAAAGTTGGTTCATCTTTAATATGAGTAAGTAACCACCGCCATCCCAACAAATATGAGCTATATATTCATCACCATCCCATTAATGTCATTTTTGTAATTTTGCTTTGGCAATCTTCATTTTTCTTTCTCTCCCTCTTGCAGGTGAGACGCCTCAATTCTAGGTGACTTCTTCAAAGAAATATCTTTTTACAAAAAAGAGAATTATAAAAGAATAAAATAAAAAATTAATTACTATTAAATTTATAATTTTTATTATTATACATGTTATTATTCTAATTCAAAGGTGATTACACTGTTAATTTCTTATTTTATCAACTTAAAAATTATCCAAGTTATTAATTTTTTTTGTTACATGCATGTATAAAAGTATAAAAATATACTATTTATACATCAAATATTTTTTATAGGACAAATGACCCATATAAATTATGATTGGAAAAAATTTACATGATTCCACCAAAGAAATAATCGTTACAAGGTTCACCAAGAGGACATTTCTATGTAATTCGAATTAGTGCAATTCGAATTACACATTCATAGTAATTCAAATCACACATATTCGAATTACACGCACATGCACACAAGCACTAATTCGAATAAATCTGATTCGAATTACACACACACAGTTACTCAGACTAATTCGAATCATGCTGATTCGAAATACAATGGGTATAATTCGAAATATGCTGTTTCGAATTATGAAGGGCCAGACGTGTATAAATATAATGTGAACGTGAATTCCTCTCATTAGAGTGACAAAATGGCAGTGAGGAGAGTTTTGTAGTGTTGGTGCATTACAGAGAATCAATTAAGAGAAAAACACGATCTGGTATGAAGTTCAATGATAAGGATCCTCTCAGTATTTTAATGAGACCTACGACGAGATATGATGACTTCGTGAATTCTATACTACAGAAACTTGGGCTGCAAGGCATGAAACGAGTTTAGAAGTTATTCTATCGCATTCCGATCTCAATGCTGCGAGAAGACGTGAAGTACGATTGTTTCACCATAGGGAGTGATGAGGATATGCAGGTCCTCTTCCATTTTTGTCGGCAGTTTCCCGAGGTCAGGACACCTGAGCTGTTGGCAAAGTTGGTTGATGTGGTATCTAGCTCGGGGGGTTCGAACCGAAATACCCACACTATAGGCACGGTAGAAGGTTCTAGCTCAAGACCTGTTGGTGCATCTTCGTCCGTCCTTGTGAATGAACCTCCAGACGAACCTGTCGCCTCCCCATCGTTCGCTGTTGATCTCAACTGTAGTCGAGGCGGAGGGGTTGGTATCGTGGATAGGGTACCGACTTCTTTACAGTGTGGGGCACCGGCTGGTATGGGTGATGCATTGCTGGATGATGATGACGATGATGACGCGGAGCCGGATCTCATTGCTGATGACAGTGGCGATGACATTGCAGCGAGTAATCCAGTTGGGGCTGGCGGTGGTTTTAGCTTTGGGACATAGCAGTACCCTCCGCACTTTTCATCTTTGGACTTGGATGCCATGAGACAGGAGGGGGTTCCTGGGCAGCCTACTGGATTTGGTGCTAGAGATGCCCAGGGGACTGGTGGTCTTACAGAGTTTCAGGTTGGTCAGCAGTTTCAGGATAAAGAAGAGGCTGTGTTAAGTGTGAAGACTTACAGCATCAGACACGGGGTACAGTACAAAGTGGTGGAGTCTAACTATCGCCGGTATGTAGGGAAGTGTTCTGAGTTTGGGAACGGGTGCACATGGTTGATTAGGCTAAGCCTCCGGCAGCGTAAGGGTATTTGGGAGGTAAAACGATACAACGGACCTCATACATGTCTCGCGACGTCGATCTCGAGCGACCATAGGAGTCTGGATTATCATGTGATCTCGGTCTTCATCATACCAATGGTTAGAGCTGATGTATCCGTCTGCATCAAGGTACTGCTGAATGCGATGGAGGCACACTTTGGGTTCAAGCCAACTTATAGGAGGATTTGGTTGGCGAAGCAGAAGGCCGTCGCCCATATTTACGGTGATTGGGATGAGTCATACAACGAGCTTCCACGGTGGGTCTTAGGAGTTCAAATGACGATGCCTGATAGTGTTGCAGTCCTGAGGATGAGTCCTGTTCGAGTGGGGGAGGGGGGCAGGTCGACGGCTCGCAAGCCTATTTTCACCGACTTTTCTGGACGTTCCCACCATGTATTGAGGCATTCCGACATTGCAAGGCGTTGGTGAGTATCGACGGGACCCACTTGTATGGTAAATATGGGGGTACGTTGCTCATCGCGATTGCACAGGACGGGAACTCCAACATCCTGCATGTTGCATTTGCACTCGTGGAGGGTGAGAATGCGGAGTCCTGGTCGTTTTTCTATCCCATCTCTGCCAGCACGTGACCCCACAACCGGGTCTCCTGGTTATATCAGATAGGCACAACGAGATCAAGGCTGCACTTGAGGCTCCCGATGGAGGATGGCTGCCTCCTGCTGCATACCGTGCATTCTGTATTTGACATGTGGCCGCAAATTTTGCCCTCACATTCAAGGGCAAGGACGCAAGGAGGCTTCTTATGAATGCAGCTTATGCCAAGACTGAGGTTGAATTCAATTACTGGTTTGATATTCTGCGGTTTGAAGACCCTACCATGTGTGACTGGGGCAAACAGGATTGACTATTCGTTGTGGACTCCAGTAGGTCTAAATTTAGGAAAGCGCCAGAAGATCCATGACTGAAGTAGCTGTAACGGTCCGGCTAACTTAACATGTCTGTTCGCCACTCGGCACATGCACCGGTATAACTACGAGAGAGCAGCTGATCCCCAGCTGTAGCCACCCATGTCCTCAAGCCTAGCTACGTATGGGAGCCACCTAATGTGAATGTGGTTGCCGGACTTATCGGCAAATAGCTGAGTCCCTAACAGCATCATGATATAGACTCGGGCATACCTCCTAACTGTCTCCTCATCGGCTCCCTCAGGGAGCTCTCCGAAGGTCTCCTGGAACCAGTTGCAGTTCAGTGCAAACTTCTAGATTTGGTTCGCAGGAGGTAACACACCAAGCAACTCCTGGAACCACACCCAAGCTAGCTGGCACCCTGGATGTATGTCTGGAAATCTGTTAGGCAACCACTAACATAACGTCCATCGATCGGCAGTCCTAACTGGTACGCCACGTCCTGTAGTGTGATAGTGCACTTCCCGAACAGCATATGAAATGTGTGCGTCTCCGAACGCCAGCGCTCAACGAAAGCACTGACCAGGGGCTCATCCAGTCTGAACCATCTCTAGTTCAGTCTCGCAAGATGGTATAAGCCGGCCATCTGCAAGTACGGAACGTACCTCTCGTCCAGACGCATACCCTGCTGTCGTCGCATGCTTGAGATGCATCGTTGGGGCTGCGAATATAGTGTACCAGAAAATTTAAAACAAATTTAATCATTCACTAAAAATACTGGTTCACTAAGAAAACCACTAACAAAACCACTAACAAAACCACCGACAAAACCACTAACAATACCACCATCAAAACCACTAACAAAACCACTAACAAAACCCCTAACAAAACCACCAAGAAAACCACTAACAAAACCACTAACAAAACCACCACCAAAAATTACTAACATACAAAACCATTAACAAAATCACTAATAAAACCACTAACTAAACCACTAACGAAACCATTAACAAAACCACTACCAAAACTGATAACAAAACCGTTAACAAAACCTCTAACAAAACCACATAGAAAACCACTAATAAAAACCATAAAATCATTCACAAACAATGTTACCAACGTCATTCACTATCAAAACCACTAACATAACATATATAAACAAAAAAATAAGTTATTCAATCCTACTTTTAAAAGAACAAGTTCGTACTAACCTCATCGTTGATGACACCAGCTATATGGGCTACTTCATCCAAACGATAAAGTCTGTCCGGATTATCCCCCATCGGCTAAATATTCTGCTCAAGCCTTTATTGAAGTTGTTTTGGGTCGTTTCCTCTGGGATTTAGTGTGGCGTGATTTTGGAATAGTGGTTCGAATGACGTTAGTTCGAACTCCTTTTATAGGCAAAACATGAGTAATTCGAAACACCCTGTTTCGAATTATTATGGGCGCCAATTCTTGAGTAGTTCGAAACTACCCAATTTGAATTAGTATGGATAACATGTGTGTAATTCGAATCACTCTAATTCGAATTAGTACTTGTGTATAATCCGAATTGCACTAATTCGAACTATATAGAAACGTGTATCTAATTGATTCATGTATCGTTTTTCTTTTTGGCTAAATTGTGAAATTTTAGTATGCTATTGGTTTATATGGTCATTTACCCTTTTTTATATCTGTAGAAGTTATTATTATTAATTAATTATACATCTAAATTATTTTTAATTAAAAAAGGAAAATATACATTAATTATTAAAAAAATACTCATGTTAAGATGGTATCTATAATAAAAGAATATTTGTGTAGAAGACTTTTATATATATATATATATATATATATATATATATATATATATATATAGTTATATGAAAAAATATATTTTTTAATGTTTAAAATAAATTTAAATTTATTCTTAATATTTTGATTGTTCTATTTATATCCTTAATATTTTATTTTAGCTATATTTATATATTTTGGTCTCAATTCATATTTTCTTTCGATATATCCTAGTTTTATGGTGGTTTTTTTTTAGGTGTTATCTTGTTGGTGAAAAAAAAAATAGAGACAAAAGAGGAAAGAAAATTAGAATTTTAAGTTTTTAACCAAAAGTTATAAATTAACTATGATGGAAAGTAAGATGTTACAAATGTTAGATATAAGTTTTCCACTTATTCTAATATTATGAACAAACATAATACTTTTTCATGTTATATATAATAATTATGTTAGGCTATATAAAAAAATCAATTATCAAATCAATTATTTATATAAAGTATATATCTAAATATAAAATATATATTAAAATAAATTAAATAATATATATTTACACATAAATATAGAAAAAAACTATTAATTTATTACTTGAAAAATTTAGCTACTGACACAACAACTCATAAATAATTTTAGAATGTAATAAAAATAATTAATAAATATAATTTTTTAAGTGACAAATTTTTTTTTTTTGTATTTAACAAACGACTTATTCATTTAATCTAAATTTTTGTGATAATATTTGAATAAATATTTAAAAAATTAACAAAAAAATTCAGACAAAATTTGATCTTTAATTTTTTTATTTTTTAAAAATATGTGATCATTCACAATAATTAAAAAATTACTTGACACAAATTATTAAATTTTAAAAAAAATATATCTTATTTTTTAAGTAATAATTACAAAAATTTATTTCAAAATCTGATATTTAAAGTCTTTTTAAGATTTTTATATTTAATATTTAATTTTTTTTATTACGTTTTTAAATTTTTTAAAAATTTATTTATCATTAGTATATTTTAAAGTTTTTTTGTTAACGATATAAAATTTTAAATACTATTTTAATAATTTATTTCACAAATATATTTTAATAATTTACTTCACAAATATATAATGATTGATTTTTTATAGGTTTAATTACTTTATTGGTTCTTATAGTTTCGTAAAATTTTCAATTATGTCCTTATACTTTTTTTCTTTTTAATTGAGTTCTTGCACTATTTTTTTTAATTAAGTCCCTTTTATTAGTAATTGGCTTAATTTTATAGGGACCTAACTAAAAAAAATTGGTATAGGGACCTAAATAAAAGAAAAAAAAGTGTAGGGATCCAATTAAAAATAAATTTGGTGCAAAGACTCAATTAAAAAGAAGAAAATATAGAGACCTAATTAAAAATTTTGCGAAACTATAGAGACGAATAGAGTAATTAAACCTTTTTTATATACACATAACATTTCAAACACTATTTTTGTTTTGATCCATACATAAAATCAAAGCTATTGATAAATAATTAATGTTGGAAGCGTGTTTGGAGATCAGGAACTTGAATGGGTGTATGTATAATGTATCTAACATCCGACATCTAAATCTAACAATCCGGCTAATTAATTAGTAGTTTAGTTAGTCAAAATCAAGGCTAGATTTCAACAACTAAAGTGGAACAAAGCAAGAAATCAAAAGCGAAAACTTCAACAATGACTAATATTTTATAATTTTTTTATTATACTAATATAATAATTTAATTATTTATTATAATAGATTTAATTATTTTAACAATTAGTTATTTAATTTAGAAATATATATTAATATACATAAATATATAAAATATAATAATTAATTTAGTAACTAATTTTTAATAATAAAACATTTTTTAACTAATTAGGACTTCACAAAATCCGGCCTGCTTGAAAAAACTGGTTCGGACCCGATCACATTGGGTCAAAAATTGACCCGAATTTATTGAGATCGGGTCAGACCTGAAACCTAAAGAGCTTATCCAGTTTATTATTTCGATCAGACCAAGGTAAATGTTTGGGTCACCCGATCCGGTCCGAAGAGAGCAAATAAGGACTTCCCCACCAGCCGGATCCCAGAGCAAGCCACCTGCACTTGGTACTTCATCTTCATCATCATCACCATCACGTGTCTCAGGGCAACAGACGGTTTCTTAACTCTACACGCGCCACCGCAGCAGCAGCGAAGAACCTCCACACCACCGTATGCCGCTCGTTCTGTAACCACGCTCCTCAGGTAACAAAACCGTCTTTGGAAGAAGGCATTTCTGAAAAACTTGAATCTAATAATCTTTTTCCCTTGTGTTTAGGTTTCTCAAGAGCAGGTGTTGAATCAACAGTGTGGTTCTACTTGGGGAAGGCAGGAGGCTGGTAATAAAGCATACTTGCTCTTCCAACAGCAGAACAGAGCGCGTGAAGTATGTTACGAGAGTGTAAAATGTGGTAACGGTCTCCAATCTGCATGCCCTTGAGCAAGATTTTTGCTTTGATTTTTTGGTAAGAATGATAGTTGATATCACTGAATCATTTTCATTAAGTTGAGGGATTTTTATTTTTAATTTTTTTACAGTGTTGTTTAATGTTTTATCCATGTGCTGACTGCTGCGTTCATCATCTATTCATCTTTCAATTTCTGGTTCAATTTATTGTTAAGACCCGGTTTAAAATTGGCCCGAACTGATTGGATATTATCGGGTGAGGGGTCGGGTATGGGTCTAGGAAATGGACCCATCATAATTTAGGGTCGGGTTCGGATTTCTCGAGAGAATCTAATTCCTTTGCTTTCCAAACACCGCGTTAATTAATCTTAATCTTCATGGGCCAATTGGCGGCTATTAATCAAAACTATTTCTTCCTGAAATTTTGGATTATATAAAACTTGAACCCAATCGCTCCATAAACATACAACAGTAAGTTCTGATTCTTCTCCCTAACTAACTAATTAATCTGAAAGTCTTTCCTTCAAGGTGAGATATGCTATCCTGAGCACCTGAAAAAATTGATTTTTTTTTGTTATATATTTTATTTTCCAATTCCTTCTGCTTTATCTCAATGGGTTTGAATGATAAATGACATTGTGGGTGTAATTGTTTCAGATGGATGCACCAAATGGATCCCAAGATACTGAGCAAACCCTTGATTCACAAGTCAAAGCGTTCTTTGATTCTGCTCCACCTCTCCAGAATAGGAATGACATCATTCAGAAATTGAATCACTTCATTCAGCTGAATTCTTTATCTTCAGGCAAGTGATTGTGACAGTGACACTCTTTTGTATCCTATTGTATTGTGTTCTAGACCATTAAAAATTATGCTTTCTTTTATTGGCATTTCTCCTTTTGTGTTTTTTTTATGCTTGCCCTGCATAATGTGTGGTGGATTTTTGTTGTTGTTGTTGTTGCCTTCACAGAAAATGGGATAGGTAAGAGAATTGTTTGTGTGACTTCTGGTGGCACCACTGCTCCATTGGAGCAGCGGTGCGTTCGCTATGTTGACAACTTTAGTTCAGGTCATAGGGGAGCCACATCCACTGAGTATTTGTTCTTGCACTTGCTCTTGTTCTTGTTCTTGTCAATGAAACTTTTTCTTCGATATTTGTTTGGTGATCTCTTGGAGGGGAATGAATACTATGTTGCTGGTTATGTTGAGTGTAGGTATTTTCTGAAGGCGGGATATGCTGTGATCTTCTTGTACCGGAGGTGAATTTTTCTGTGTATCCTTCTTTTATGTTTGTCTTTTGTGTGTTGTTGCTTACTTACCTGTAACTCTTCAGAGGAAGTTTTCAGCCATTCTGTAGATCCCTTCCTGATGATCCCTTACTTGAATGCTTTGAGGCCACCGAAGGATTAAACATTCAAGGTCTTTGGTTTCTGCTTCATCCTCTTCTTGTACAATTAAAAAAGGGAAGGAAAAGAATATAAATAAAATGATACCAATAACTCTACTAGCAATGCTTCACATTAGAATTTGCACCAAAAATTGTGATAAACTGAAATGAAAGACTTGATCAGTAGGTCGTTAGTTGTATGAAACAATGATGTTAAGTGGCTTGTAAGATGTTTTTTTTCCCTCTTCCTCTAGAAGATTCTTAATTTTTATCTTGATTCACTAAAGGCTGACAAAATTCCATCATATATATAATTTCATCATATAATTCAATTTTCTTTGCTTTTTAATCTTGTCCTTAGATGAAGACCACTCAAAATGATACTTAATTGGATATTTTGTAATGATGTTATTTTGCATGCCCACTTCATTTCTTCTTATTTTGCTGTTCTATTCAAACATATGGGTTTTCTGCATTTTGCTGAATGCTGTTATATACTTCAGTCTGTGAGGCTTATTCTAAAGCAGTGAAGACCGCTATCGTGGATCATCATGCTGTATGATCTGTAGCTAAGATTTTGTCATTTCATCGTCTTTTTTTTTCATCTAATTCCATTTTGTCTTTGTTAATAAGTATAGCCTTACTATGATATCATACTATTGCAGGCAGTGGATAGTGGTCTCCTGTTAAAGCTTCCTTTCAGCACTATATTTGAGTATCTTCAGGTTAGCTTCACCCCATCACTGTAATTTCTTTGTATTAATTTCATGTAAAAATGCAGCAAAATCTGTTACATGGTGTATATAGTTTCTTCCTGTCTTGGTGTTTGCCAGCAATAATTTGTTTATTTTTTATTTTTCATTTTTCATTTCCATGGGTTCATCAGATTGCTAGAGCCACTTGTTATTTTGTAGCTTAACTTTAAGTGCTTAATAATTATATATCTTGGCACAAATTGATCATTGATCAATATGTTTTTTATTTTGTAGATGCTGCAAATAATTTCAAAGCCAATGAAGGATATTGGCCCACGTGCAATGTTCTATCTTGCTGCTGCGGTATCTGACTTTTATGTTCCTTGGAAGGACATGGTATAAAATTGATATGTTGGTTCTTCTTTCCATGAAAGTTTCATGCCTTATTAACTTCAATTTTGGCTTGAATCATTTTGTAATATGCTAAGATACAAGAATATTAACCATGTCAATTTCAACATCTGCGCTAGAGTTAGTTATTATTTAGAGAATTAGCATACAGATAACACTGCATAACTTAATTTGTCCTGCTTAGATGGTGAAAACTGAAAAGTATAAGCAGAAAAACATTTATTGAATCATCGGAACTATTTAAGGGTTATTTTGAGATTGATGATCATTGTGAAAATTGCTCTGCAAAGCTAGGATCTTGAAATTAAAACACCTCAAATTCATAAAATATATTTGACTTGGTAATATCTACTTGCTATATATTTATCCTATGCAGGTAGAACATAAAATTCAATCTGGATCTCACATCTTGGATGTGAAACTTGTTCCTGTGCCAAAGATGCTATCAGTGCTTAGGAAAGATTGGGCACCCCTTGCTTTTTGCATATCTTTCAAGGTATTGATGGGTTGGATATTTAGTCTTTATAATTTTTTGGAGTAATATTGTAATAGACTTACCTTTCCTCCCTGGGTAACAGTTAGAGACAGATTCAAACATTCTTCTAAATAAGGCGCGGGGTGCTCTCGAGAAGTACAATATGCATGCTGTTGTTGCGAACGAGCTCTCCACGCGCAAGGAGCAAGTGGTGGTTGTCACCATTGACGACAAGATTACGGTTCAACGAGATAAGAGTAAGGCTGATGATGATGTAGAGAATCCCCTCATTAAGCTTCTTTCTCAGAGACATTCAGCTTACATTGAGGATTCGAAGAGAATGAGGTGAATCACTTTTTGAGTCTGATCTTTTCGACTTCTTCTCCATGTTGCAATTGAGCAATTCCATGGCAAGACAACTCTCGTTGTATGTAATAAAACCATGAATAAATGAAAAGAAGGATTACACAATATAGATATATTGAGATTGTGGTTTTAGTAAATAAAGGAAGAGAAAATAGAAATAAAGGGTGTTAAAAAGGAGATAGTTTCAATAGGAGAAATAAGAAGTTTAAATTTTAATGTACTGTATCAAGGTTACAAATTTTCTACTTTTTTTTGAATATTTAACCATTAACATGTTTTGGATATGCAATTATGCATACTGGGACCAGATAACGCATTAACCATATTGGATTTAGCTTGTTTAAAGTATGAGTAAATAGCCAAATTGGTCCCCGAAAGATAGCCCATTCTTCAAACGAGTCCCCGTAAGAAAAAGATAATAAAATTTGTCCCCGAAAAATTTAAAATTGGTAAAGTTAGTCCTTCCGTCAGTTGGATGATGACGTGTCACGTTAAGTGCCACGTGGCATATGATGACGTGGAGGGCTAATGCCACGTGTCACAATATGATTGGTTGACATGTCAGATCGGTGACACGTGGCATGTCACGTGTCAGGTCAGTAACACGTGGCATGCCACGTGGCACTTGACTTGTAAAAAAGTTATTTATAATCAAAATAGTCCTTGAAAGTTCAGACGTAAGTCATTTTCATCCCTAAAATTTTAAAAATTAATCAAATTAGTCCTTATATAATTTTTTTATTTTTTCTTGATAATATTAAATTTAAAATATTTTTTGATACTACTAATTTTAATAGAAATGTAATTGACAATAAAAAATTAGTAATTGTATCTTTTCTTCTTAAAAATTTGTTCAATAAAATTATCTCTCTCCTCTAATTCTTGTCAAAATCTCTCTTATTCTTTTCTATTTTAAAACTTTTTTCTTACATTATTACATTTTGCTGGAATATATATATATATATATACTCAAAATTGAAATGTATGTATTTGTTACTCTAAATAAAGTTATATGCTCAAAATAAAAATTTATGTATGTTAACCTAAACAAATTTAATAAAAATTTATACATCTTTTTTTTCATTACGTTATTACTTTTATTTAGATTAACATACATAAATTTTGATTTTGAGCATATAACTTTGTTTAGGTTATATATATATTCCAGCAAAATGTAATAATGTAAAAAAAAGGTTTTAGAATAGAAAAGAATAAGAGAGATTTTGACAAGAATTAGAGGAGAGAGATAATTTTATTGAACAAATTTTTAAGAAGAAAAGATACAATTACTAATTTTTTGATTGTCAATTACATTTCTATTAAAATTAGTAGTATCAAAAAATATTTTAAATTTAATATTATCAAGAAAAAATAAAAAAAAAATTATATAAGGACTAATTTGATTAATTTTTAAAATTTTAGGGATGAAAATGACTTACATCTGAACTTTCAAGGACTATTTTGATTATAAATAACTTTTTTACATGTCAAGTGCCACGTGGCATGCCACGTGTCACTGACCTAACACGTGGCATGCCACGTGTCACCGATCTGACATGTCAACCAATCATATTGTGACACGTGGCATTAGCCCTCCACGTCATCATGTGCCACGTGGCACTTAACGTGACACGTCATCATCCAACTGACGGAAGGACTAACTTTACCAATTTTAAATTTTTCGGGGACAAATTTTATTATCTTTTTCTTACGGGGACTCGTTTGAAGAATGGGCTATCTTTCGGGAACCAATTTGGCTATTTACTCTTTAAAGTATAGTACATGATACATCTCAATCATTGATGGAGGAAAGAAAAGTCAATAATCATAATTTTTTAAGATAACAATTACCATAACTACATATACATACAGGATGTCTAGGATTTCCTATCAAAGTAATTAAGTGCTACAATTGGGAAAGTAAAATCTCATTCATCTATACTGTACACCTATATTCCGTATAATAATATCATTAAAAATGAATTAGATTTGGGGAGGAAACATTATGGTATTGAATAAAATATTAGCTATTGATAAGTGGGAATTATGTCCCATTTTCATTCACCACTATCTGATTTAAGACCTTCTGCTGCCAAGAGCTGGCTGATAAGTTTATCTTGATCTTGCTCAGCCTTTCTTCTCATCAAATCTCTTTTCTTGAGAACAAGTGTGTACCTTTTAAGGGTATTGGAGAAATTCTTAGCAGCAGCTGCCTTCTCTCTAGCCAGAATCTTCCTTGCCTCATCAGGATCCATCTAAGATTTTACAAACTATTTCAGTCACATAAAAGTAAAAAAAAAAAGAAAGAAAAGAAACATAAGCATGTTATACTGTTGCCATTTCAAAACACAACTTCTACTTTAGGGTGAAAAACTACTTCCTTCTATTCAAAATAACTGTTGTTTTGACTTAATTTATGCCCTGTATTCTTTAAAATTCACTCAAACCTGGAAGTGATTAAGTAACTCAATCTGGCACGCTTATACAAAGGGAAGAAATTGATAGCATGTCCTACTTTTGCTATAGGATTGTAAGATCGAGGAATAAGGCAATTCAATATATCAATATGCGAACACTTTGTCGAACTGTATCAATTGTAGACATAGTTTTACCCACCAACCTTTGAAGTATAGAAATTAAAAGACAATGCACACAACATGTTCCAAAAATGTTAAAAGTTAGAAAAACAAAAGTTAAATATATTGAAGTTCCTCTATGAAAGATAAAACTTAACAAGTAACTAGAATCAACTGCGAAGATAGTCAGATAGTCAGATGCATAAAAGATATTACCTTCATAGGGTCGACTCGGTTATCCATATCATACTGTCTTCGCTTCTCATCGTCTATAAGTTGATTAAATATATATTACAAGTTGATTAAATAATGCAATAATTATATACAAATGTGTGTACATAACATTTGTTTAAATATTAATCACGGTTGAATTCATAATTTTTATCATATTAGAGTCCTATTATTTTAATTCAAGATGATTAGGCTCTCAATTTATCATTTTAACCACTACTTCACTTTAGAATTTTTTTTTTTTTAAATTCTATATTGCTTGCTGTCTTCTCATCATCATCCACGCTCTCGTTCACCATCCTCTGTAAAAAGATGTGACTGTTTGATTCTTTTTAGAACAAATTAATTATCTTATGTATTTAATTGCATACTTTTGTTTTAAAGATTTTACCGTGAACAATTTTACAAAATCAAAGATACAACTAAGCTTTTTTTTTTTTTTTTTTTTTTTTTTTACAAAAGTCATGATGATTCATTCATTTATCTAAAATCAATGACATTACCACAAAGATCAATGACATTGCCACATGATTCTTAAATTTTAATTTTGCCTCGTATTTCATAATCGATAATGGTAAGAAGACAATAAAAAATAAGCGCTAACAATTTAAACATACCTTATTTAGTATTTATTAATTTTAGCTATAATTAATAAATACTAAATAAAATAAAATTTGACTGTTTTAGCTAATTTATTTTGTTTTTCAAATATTATTGTTTCATAATAATATATACAGATATTATTCTCTTTCATCTATCAATGTCACTCTATAGATTGATCCAAAGATTGATAGATAAAACGATCGATATGGAAAGGACTTTGCACAACTTGAGTCATTGCTATATGCAATGAAATGAGAAGCATCTAGAGAGGTTGAGATGGACAAGAAGCAAAAAAAAAAAAAAAAAAAAAAAAAAAAAAAAAAAACTGAGAGAATGAAGTCTTTGCAAATATTGCCCCAAAGCCAGCAATCCTTGAGCAGCTTGATGTGTTGTTAGGATCCTTCACATGTGTTGTTAGAATCCTAAGATGATTTGTCTGAATTCATTATCGATCGGATAAATCTTTTAGCGATGGAAGAACCAATCTGTCTGACAGAAGTAATTCTTAAGGAAAAAATTTATATAACTAAACTTTTCGGTTGTGAAGGAGAATTTTCTGCAATAGAGGTGACAATGATTTTGTTCTCATTGTCACCGGTGAATTTTCTGTAGAAAGTGAGTTCTCAACAATATTCTCCATGTGTTTAAACCAAGGCCAGTAGCTTGTAGTGATGTATCTGCTGCTAATCTGTGCCTCTCGAGTTTGTACTTCTTATTCAGAAAAGGACATTAAAATTTGATAGAATGGTGATATTAATTATTTAACATTGAATTTATAGTAAGACTACATTAAAACTAAATGAGACTTTTTTGAATTCAATTAGAGCATTTTAAACTTTAAAGACCAAAACAGAATTAAGTCCAAACGTAGAGAATCAATTTAATACTTTACCCTATTCATATCACATATTTGTTTACAAGATTTTACAACTATATATGTGTCCCTAAATTACTTTACAAGTGTCAATTTGTATTATGAGTTTGATAGCTAAATTCCAACTTTATAACAAACATGGGTCTTACATATTTTCAGTTTATAGATTTGATTTCATATATATAGTCTTCAAAATTTCTGTCACCATCCCAAGATATTATTAAATGTAGACCTCTTTTATTTAGTATTTATTTTATTTGATCCAGATGACCATAATTAGAAGGAATAAAAAATGTTTATGATAAAATATAACATGATTGCTATTTCACAAATTAAACCATTTTTTCTTAGGATACACAAAATGGTCTCTTATATATCGTTACCTGTTACTACTTGATTATGCTATTCTATTTTTTAAAAAGTTGAATTATCTTTTCGACATTTGTTTTGCACCAACAAATTAAGTTTATGTAATTACGCCAACATCTCGAATTTTTTCGAATTTTAGCAATTTCATCATTTTGAGTTTCAACAGTTTTGTCTGCTCTCAATAGTACTCTGATACGTTTTAAATTCCTGCAATTTTGTCTGTACTTTTTTTTCGTAATTTTATTTACACTCCAATTTTATGTAGTGATTCCAAAATATTTGAGAATTTTATTTATATACTATTATAATTTTTTTATTTCGTCATGTTTTTAATAAATTGCAAACTCAAATAACTTGAGTTAAGGAAATATCTATAAAAATTGTAGATAGTTTTGGAAAAAGGAAAAAAGTAAAATTAAGAGAAAGTAACGTTATCAATTTAGGAGTGACATTATCATTTCCTATTAATTTTATATATTTAGATTGATATTAGATTAATTACATAATTATGATTAAATTATATCGTTGGCCTATAAATAAATACTTTTTATTGTATATTGACATAATAAGATCTGAATATCAAATTTATTTTTAAATTAATGAATTCTAAAATCGCAATTGATATACATTAGTTATTATTATTGACATAAAAATCATATATCAAATATTATTTAAACCATGTATAACCAAGTGTTTTATAAAAGGCTTATTCAACGGAGATATAAATTATAAAGTAGAGTTTTTTTTTATCAAGTTAATAATTATAATAACAAAATAGTTATTGGACAATTGAAGAATATATAATTAAATAGACCTGTAAAGTTGCAAACCAAGATATTATCATCCTTGATCTATAGGTATGTAGTTACTTGTCCAACATATGATCCATAAACTGTGTTTATGTTGAAATGAATTAAACAAACACAAGTAGCTCATGGACCTTTGGGATTATATTTTGATAATCCTCAAAATTCAAAACAATTTTAAATTCAAACCAAATTAGTTAACAAAAATAAAATGAGTTTGAAGCCACCAGCAACACAATAATTGAAAAACAAAATATTTTGATTAACTAGTTTAGTAGAGGCTGCGCGAACGCAAGCCTCCGCTGTCACAAATTATGACGTAGACTCCACCACTTAGGTAGATCTTAGGATAGCACCCCTCCCAAGTGCAATGGAGGTCGCTATCCTAGGCCATGGGCCTTTTTGATCACTCATCAACCCCGTCCAGGTAAGTATGTTGTAATTGCTGTTATGCCTTTCATTTTATATTGCATTGCAACATTCTCAGAGACATATTTCTCCGATGTGGTACATCAGTATAGTGCGTCTTCTTTCCATCCATAAACAAAAGAACATGAGAAATTTCAAACAAAAAAGGATCAACTACACATGTAAGAAAAAGAAAAAGCAAGTAACAAAAGAAGAAAAAACCAACAAAAAAAGAATTAGAGAAAACCTCTAAAGAACAAAGTAAATTACGGGTATGAGAATGAAAGTGATAATGAGCCAGAAGATATAAAAAGAAACAATCAAGATTTGAAAAATTAGATCTCAACTGATAATGTATTGCAGATGAGGAAACAACTTTGAAACAACTTAAGAGGACAGCCATAAATGAAAGAAAAGCTCCAAAGAAAGTTAGCATAAAAACAAGGCCTACCTAGAGAAAGGAAGAGAACTAATTCTAGTATGTTAATGATACTAAACCCGTAGTAATGATCTCTCTCTTTATTATTATTATTATTATTTTGGTATTTTGGGAAGCAGTAGAGAGTGGGTTATATAAATAAGTGTGTGTGACTATTCATGGCTAAGAAAATGAATCATAGCTTCTAGTGCAGCAAATCCAAGTGATATTGATAGAAGACCATGGTGTATTTTTTGGATGTTATTTGATATGATTTTGATGTTGTGTGTTTTGATATATAGATATCTTCTTGACTAAGCCGTTTAAATGGTATCATTTTGAAGAACTTTTATCTAGGTATTAGTTTTAGTAGGGAGAGTATTTTGTTTTGCTTGTGATTCTAGTTGGAGAATTGGTATTTGTGATATTTTGTAAGAATTTATTGCTTGTTTTCTTCCCAATAGAGTCCAGAGTTTTGAACCAATTGAAAAAACAAATGCCATTTAACAACTGATTCAGAGTTTTCCTAGCAATCAAATTCCTAGAATTAGCATAATTTACCATAATTGAAAGAATGTGGAACCATAAACTCTATAGGCAAATTTCAAACATTTTTTTATGATTAAAATATCAATATTTGTATTGTTATGTAGACAAAAATAGTTCATGTACTCTTTAGAAAATGTAATGCGAAAGAAATTCAATTTTATCATAGTTTTTTCATCCCTCTAGTCTCAGGTATTAATAAATTAGAGGTCCAGTAATTTTAGAGTACAAATTTTATTTTCATTTATGGTGGATGACTCAAAGTTGGGATAGTGTTAATTAGGTTGGTCCGTCTAAATTAAAAATTTAGTTTGAAAATTGGTTAAATCAGGAGATGACATGTATGAAGAAAAAAAAATGAATTATTATAGTTTTTGCTATTTTAATTTGTGGTCTATTTGGAATTGTAGGAATCAGAGGGTGTTTAAGAATAATATTATCACATGAGAGGGTACTTGGAAACAAATACAAATTATTGTAAATAAACCTATGGTATGTTGAGAATAAGAAAAGGAGAATTGATAGTGCACAAATAGAACCTAAAGGATGTGAAAAAGAATGGATTTGGTGGTATTATATAATTATAGTCGAGATCTGAATATTTTTTTGCACACAAATACTTAACAACAAAAAACGGAGAATTGGTATGCTTCATGAGGGATGTCATACAAGAAAAGATGAAAGGGGATGCTGTTTTGAAAGGAATAATTATGACAATCCAATTTCTTTTGGAAGAAATGAATTTGAAAGAAGAGGAAATAAAAATAGTATCAGAAAATAGATGTGTGGTTGAGTGGATTAAAGGTAAGAATGAGACTGATTGGGAGCAAGATTCTTGAAAAATAAAATGATATCTAATAGAGAGATGTTCAAGAACTTGACCTTGGAATATAGAAGAATTCAAAATGAAAAGACAATGGGAGCTTACGGCCGATAGCAATCTGGCTAAATGGGTGCAATCGATCTTGTAACAACAACAATTATAGAGTTCGACGATAATTTTGAGCATGAGAAGAAACTTATTATCAGCATTGAATTATGAGGTCTAAAGTTTTTATTTGTTATTGTTATTATTGTACAATTTCTAAGAAACTTTTGTGATGTTTTAGTTGTACGGTTGGATCTTAGTTCATCTTTGATGGTAATGTCAAAGGAGACAGATTGAAAGTCCATGTAAATTTTTACTCTCCCTTTCAAGTCGAGTGGCAAACTAAATAAAAAAAAAAGAATACATAACCCCTGGAATCTCGAGTATAAAAAAATATTAATAAGTTAATTATCATTAAATTTATACTTGCCAATTGCCATTACTAATGGTGACAATCTCTTGAGATAAAATAAAACCCATTAAATTGTTTCATTGTATGTGAAATGTTGAAATACTTTAGGAGTTCAATGAAAAAATAAAGAATCCCGCTCGGGAGCCAATGAAGTATCTATACAATGGTTACAATGGGCTTTAGAATTAGCCCAATAAAATAAAAATACCCCCTTCACCCACCAAACCCTAACTTTGACTATTCAAGTTTTAACCATCCTCCCCCCACCTACCCAAATTCGAAAATACAGCAGCCACACCCCAACATCCCCTACCGTCAGCGCTGCAATAGAACCTCCAGCGGTAGTCCACTGCAAACTGGACATCCGGTGCCACCCACACTCTCCTCCCGCAAGAATCAAGGTCGGCCATTCACGGAGGTCGCGCGCTGCTCCCCTCTTCCTGTGCGCCTTCCTCACACCACCGTTGAATGTTGACGTCGCCGAGGAGCTACCGGTAGCCGTTGCCGCGCCGCCAACCGTACGCATCCGAGGTCGCACACCATCGCATCTGACCCAGTGCTGACCGCCAGAGCTTCTTCGCCCCGCCGCTGTTTTGGCATGAATGCCCCCAACGCCGTAGTTTCCCCCTCTTGCGCGCTGCTACCAAAGGTTAGTTGCTTGTTGGTTGTTTATTTCATGAATAGCTGTTGATGCAAAAGATTTAGTTGATGTTTGATTTATTGCACTGATTTGGAAGAAAACTTACTGTGGTTGGTGCTGATTTCCTGGTTTTTAACCACTGTCGTTTATATACTTTTTTAATTTGGGTTATGTTTGTCCAGTCAGAGGAGCTCCTGGTTGCTGTCGCCGCGCCGCCAAACTTCCGCACCCGGCGTCGCACTCTCTCGCACCAGACCCGATGCTGACCGCCTCCCTCATCGCTACTTCAATAGGTTAATTGATGGCTATGGGTTTACTTGATAAATGGATGTTTATTCAACGGCTTTGGTTAAGTTATTGGATTTTTCTTCTTCTGTACACCATTTTTATTATTTGAATAATTTGTTTGATGTTTATTATCAACTATAGCGGTTGTTCAATTTACTATGTATGCGGATGTTCATTTTATTCTGTGTTGGAATTGAGTTTCACTCTATTTTATTGGTTCAAGTGAAAGCAATCATTTAGTTATACTTTGATGAATTTAAGATTTTTTTCTCATCCCTATTTACTTTTCACTAGGTTGAAAAGTAAAAAGTTTTTGGTGTTGAAACCTGAAAATTTTGATACTTGAATTGGCCATTTTTATGGGTTTAATGCTGCCAAATAAGAAACCAAACATGTCTATTATTTTGTAGTTTCTAGGCTTAATTCTTGCTATGTCATGATTTATGAATAAAAGTGCTGATGCATTTTTTTCCATCTATTATTTTTTAAAGAAATTCAAAATTTGTTTATTCATTTATTCATTTTGTTCGTTTTTGTTATAAGCAGGCTAAGCAGAAGCAAAAAGGTGCAGACCGAATGATGCTACCTAGTGTGGAAGGTCAAGCAGGAGGAAAGTGGATTGTAATTAACTCTGGTACTTATTTATTATAATTATATGTGTTTCTTTTCCATCATTCTTTGTCTCTTTTCAAATTTTCTTGTCAAATTTAGAGAATCAACAAATCGAGGTGAAATCTAAGTATACAGGTAGTGATATTCAGAATGACATGCAACACTCAAAGTACATTACCATATTGGTTAAGAAAAAGAAACGTGCTTTTATCTTGCATAGTGTTTTATATTTTTTTTTATATTTGCCTTTTTAACGTTTGTTTTAAAGTAAATGTCAATTTATTTGTTGGGTTTTCTTATTCTAAACATTTTTTTCTACACACTAGTAATTGATATGCCTAAAAAAATTGAGCTATGCTTCTATTTTCCAGTGCATATTGGCTATCGCACAGGTTATAAAAGGGAAGAGCAAAGAAGAGAAAGAAGGATCACAGGTATAATCTCTAGCAGCCAAAATGTTGGAGAAAGATTATAAGTAGAAAGCTCTTGACAAGCTTCTTTAACTTACGACTGCCTTGACGACCTAAACACTATCATCATGATGCAGCATTATTAAGGGTATCTTTTTTCCTTGATAGGAATTCGGTTTGATTGACAAGGAGCTGGCTCCCTTCAAAAGTTCATAGAATCCATTGTTTCTAAACGCTACAACATTTTAGATTTCATTTCATTTATCTCATTTCAGTTCTTAAAAATTAGCATTGTCATGGAATTCATCTTATTAGAACCAAGTGTTTCTCCTCATATGTGTGTGTGCATGCGTGTTTGTTCTATTCATAAGACAGTGTGATGTTTTTCTAGTCTCAAACATATAGATGTTCCGTTCATTTTTTGAACTTGTATGACTCTAGTGTTGCAAAATCGGGTAAATTTGAGTTAGATCCAGTCTAATCAAATAAACATCTACTTAAACATAAAAATTATTATCCGCACACCTAGTGAGTTGAACATCCGGCGTGTTTTAATTGTACTTATTTAAATTCAATCCAATCAAATAAACATCCACTTAAGAATAAAAATAACCATCCACATACCTAGTGAATTGAACATCTGACATATTTTAATTGTATCTACTTAAATTCAATCCAATCAACTAAACATCCACTTAAAAATGAAAATAATCATCCGCATACCTAGTAAAATGAACATCTGATATATTTTAATTTAAAAATATGATTTGGAATTGACCATTTCACTAGTGATCAATGATCATGTACTCCAGTTAGCCAGCAATAGCAAGGTAACTATTTTGTGATAAAACTAACTTATTCTTTTTGTTTAATGCATTTTATTATTTCTTTGGGTTCTAAAGGATAAAAATTAATTACTTAACCCTTCATTTTCTCATTATTGTTACCTTTCAAGCATTGATGACATAAATATATTATACTTTAAAAGGGATTACAACCATCTGAATGATGCAAATGCATGAACCATATATATAGATGCAGGTTAATTTAGAAAAATATTAAAATCAAAGGTGAGTTCACTCTTATTTAATCTTTGTCACAATTTAATTTACACCACTATCTATAAAATTTATATATATTGAGAATGATAACATTTTCTAGTAACTCTTTCTAACGACTAAAAGATTAATTTAATTTTAATACATTGTCAGTGTAAATTAGTTTTATGCGTGTATCTAATTATTGTTACTACTATTTTAGTTTGATTGCATGAATAATTATCTAAAAAAATAGATGTGATTGATCAATAAGGTAAAACGTTTTACACAATCAGTGCATCAAAATTAATTTCCTTAACGATATAAGAAATTTTGCTTTATATATTCACATAAGGTACATAATAATTAATTAATACGAAAAATCATACATCCACTTGAAAATGAAAATAACCATTTGCATACCTATTAAACTAAACATCCAGTATAATTTAATTGTATCTACTTGAATCTAATACTAACAACCAAACATCCACTTAACAATGAAAATAACCATCCGTATACCTAGTAAAATGAACATCCAACATAATTTAATTGTATTTACTTGAATCCAATCCAACCAACTAAAAACTTAATAATTATATTCCAAATCTCTGACATTCTTGAAATTTGTCACATGGCACAGTCTCACATTTTGGATATGCTTTCAATGCTGCGTCCTCACTATATGCTCCTGGAAGACCCTGTATCAAGTAATTAACAGGTTAACAAATTTAATGTTGTCGTGAACATTTTACTTAAAAATAAGCTATACAGAATTATACTTGATAGGCCACTCACACCTTTGATCCATCTCTTGGAGAAGAAGAAACATAAATTGCTGTCAATGGCCCTGCAATAAAGAAAGTCATATAACTATGCTGAAAGTAAGAGTAAGACAGGAAAGAAGATTTTACTGATAGGATAAAAACATTAGTTGCATCCATTATACTATGAAGTTGTGTTTACATGTGCATGCATATGCATGTAACCATGAGTGCATGCTTTAAAGTGTTTCTTAACGGATGTACAGTGTTATAGTTAAAAGCATCAAATTTAAGCTTAATTATTCTACTGTAGAAAGCAAGATCAAAGTTATACTTAACTATTTATTATATATCATATGAAAAATATTTATTCTTCATACCATTATTGCTAAGTCAACATGTTAGATTGTCAGCATAAATCCTCTATTACTCACCAAAAAGACACTAGATGAAATGATCATGGTTAATCATTAAGAAACTTTGAAATTCTATGACACACTTAATTTTATCCCTTTTGCACATAATGTTCAATCACAAATGTCAGACTTGCACCAAAACACCATGTGTTTAAAGGAAAGAGAGCATCAAAAACAGAAATACAGTTGAGAGAGATGCCTTTGGGGCACAAAGTAAACTAAAAAGTTCATAATATGGCATGTCATTTCTTATCCAATTACCCCTCTACCTACCATACCTCTTAAGCTCTCTACAAATTTTAAGAAAGAATAATTCAATAGCATATGAATATCATTCAACTGCGAGTAGCATAGTAGGACAGAAACAAGAGACATTACAACAATCATGTGCAACTGTGCATCCAACATAAATTGGGGGTCTCAAGTATATTGAAATAAAATATTGGAGCCTAATTTGTGATCATAATAAACATAAAATAGAAAACTTTGCTCAATGCTGGTATCATGTGGTTAATAAGCAAGACAATTCTATGAGAAACAATTAAATCTTTCAAGCCATTACCCCAAATTAAGACATAGCAGCCAATAATCACAATTTGATTACTCAATGGTGGCAGAACAAAAGAATTCTATTAAAAAACAGAAAGACAAACTTGATAAAGAGGGAGACAAAAAGTTAAAAACTTGAAACTCACTAGGAAGGAGGTTTACATCCTTGTGAAAGGCCTTAGAGTCTTTGTAGTGAGAAGCATCAGCAGCAAGAGATGAGTCAACTAAGAAGACGCGGTGGACGTTGACGGGGGAAGAAGAGAAGCGTCGCGATCAGGCAGAGGGAACGGTGGCGTTGGATTTGTTGACGGCAGACCACAAGCGGTGCAAAGAAGACGCGGCGTTCAGAGATGAGTTTGGTGAGACACAGGGCCACGCGGCGTGCGGATGTCCGCGGCCAGGCTGTGGCGGTCTCCTGCGTCAATGGCAGTGGCTGTCGCGGTCTGCAATGAGGACGGGGGTGGCATGGTGACGATGCGAAGAAACGGAACGTGGTGTTGTTAGGAGTAGGGTAGGGCGGCACGGCGTAGGAGGTTTAGGAAAGAGGATTTAGGATTTGAGTTTCTTTTGGGTTTTTTTATTTTTAAAAAATTTAAATTTTGAAATTAATTAACTTAATTTGATATTAATTTCAATTTGATCCTTATTGTACACATTGTACACTAAAGTCATTGGCTATTCATACTTTCTCAAAAATAAATTCGAATCATTATGGGTAACAATAAATCTACATAAACCTATTAACTCCTACATGAAAAGAAAAGAAAAAAAAATTGTTATTTCATTGAATGCAAAAAATTGAAATCCAAAAAACTGAAAAATTTAATGTAAAACATAATTTTATCATTCACATTAAACTCAGTTTAGATAGGGACCGCGCGAACGCAGGTCCCCACTACCACAAATTATGACGTAGGCTCCACCACTTGGGTAGACCTTAGGCGAGCACCCTTCCAAAGTGCAATGAAAGTCACCAGCCTAGGTCATGGGTCTTCTTGTTCACCCATTGACCCCGTCCAGGTAAGTATCCTTAAATTGTTATAGTGTCTCACTTTTTATAGCGTCTTATAGACTTCTCACCCTCCTCTTCACTCGATGTGGGACTTTAATGCCAGACACATTGCCTCTTGCCTCATGCTCTCGACGTGGGACTTGAATATTTCATTCAATGAACCCAATAAATAGCTGGTTATTAGTCTCTAGTTGAAGTGATTCTCAGTAATGAAATGTGAAAAAGAAAACTTTCACATTCCAACTTCCAAGAATGACAACATATTCAAAAGTCGGAAGACAAGAAAAACAAAATTACAAAAACGAAGTATCTGAAAAATGAAGAGAACCATTTTTATCAAAACTTATCAAATGATACCATACTTATTATTTTAGATGTTCATCTTTAATTTGTACCAGGAGAAAAAAGAATTAGAATATTTGGAGTCTTGCACAAATACTTAAAAAGCATATCTCAGATTACAATTTTTTTTCCCATTAGGATACATTAATTTATTTATTTATCTATTCTTATCTTACGTCATATTTTCATAGTTCCACAAAGTTCATTAACGGACATTTTTATATACTTTAGTGACAATCCAATTCAAGTACATATTGTTCTTCCTGATTAACAAATACCTTCAAAGTTAGTTATATTAGGTTAATTTCAAAATGATGATTAAATTGTATCCTTAACCTATAAATTAACACTTTTCATTGTACACTCACATAATTAATTGGGTAAGTTACCAAAATAAATTGTTTGGAAACCAATATTATCGAAATAAAATTTTTATAAATTGAAGACGCAAATGCAACTTTCATAAATCTATAGAAACCGCGAGAGCTATATTAGGTAATATACGTAAACCACGAGAGGAGTATAGCGGTTTATATTATAACACACCAAAAGAAGAAACTGCAGCACCCCTTCAGCGGATTCTTCACGAATTCCTAAGCTGCATAAACCGCGGTAAGAACTCATTATCTTAAAAGTTTTTATAGACACAAACGTTTGATGTGACGACAATGAAACTCATTCAAATTAATTATTTGAGTTGCATCTAACATGCTAATTTCACAGTTTGCAACGGGATGGTTTACACAAAACATGCTCAATTGTATTAGACAACGTATCATGGTGAGGTTTTTATTAGTATTCCCAAAGCCTGGTGCAGAGAATTTACTCAAATCTGCCACCGCAAAGTTTGAAAAAATAAAAAGGGACTACAATAAATTGCCACAAAGTCTTCAGTTTGATTGAGAAATTTTTGATATTTTTTTAAGAGAAGTTATTATAATTTTTTGTGTGGAACATATAGGTTTGGAAAAGAAAGGTGAGGCTGACAATGTTGATGATGAAGAAATGGCAGCAGCTGAGACTAATAATAGTGATGAAGAATGGGATGCTTATGCAGAATTTGATCTGGTAATTGTTATTTATACTCTCTGTGATTTTTAAGTTTTTCTCAATAGATTATATTATCAATGGCTTTTGACTTTTAATTTGTGTTGTTGACTCTTGTTGTAGGTTGGAGATTGTGAAATACCTCAGCCGTCTCATTCTAGTATCTTTTTATATGTGAACTCTAATTTTTCATGTTTAATACTCAACTCTCATTATTGGTTATTACCTGACACCGGTTTAATATGAAAGATAAATCATAGTGCACTACCATTTTCTTCTAATGTCATGTTTAATATATATGTGTGGAGATGTTGTGGGCACTTTTGAGTTCCTTTATAATGATTAGATCTCAGCATGGAGAATCTTTCAAGAACATTTACAGGAGCTTTTTGTTAGCTTTTCCTCTAATGAAAATGACAATAACAAAGCACAGGAGATAGGAATTGATGAAGAGTATCAGATATACAAGGAAGACTGACAAAAACAACTCTGATGAATGATTGTTGCTGCTATATAAAATTGGCAGATGCACGTATCTCCTAGAATATTTTTTCATGTAAAGTAGTAGAGTGGTAGAAAGAGAATGATGACAATTGCATAAACCGCTATACCCCTACCGTGGTTTATGTAATTTAGGAATTCGTGCAGAAACTGTTGGAAGGGTGCTGCAGTTTCTTTTTTGGTATGTTATAACATAAACCGCTATACCCTCTCGCGATTTCTATAGATCTTTGAAAGTTGCATTTGCGTATGTAATGTTTAAAAGTTGTATTTCGGTAATATTGATTTTCAAACAATTTATTTTGGTAACTTGCCCTAAACATTTTGCATCAGAATAAATTAATCTATTTATTTTGTCTGTTCTTATCTTAGGACATATTTTTCATACAAACATGTTTATCTACTTTAGTGACAATCCAGTTTCTTGCTAATTTAGAAGTTAACCTTGCAAATCCTGGACTCACCTTTGCCTATATATGGAAAAAGGAAGTGCTTTACATCAATACATGTTTATAATTAAATTCCATCAAAGAAGTGACATTCACAACAATAGCACATTAGAATTGACAAAAAAAAAAAAAAAAAAAACCGATTTTACAATATATTTCTTATAATTCATATATATATATAAAGAAAATATTCTTGATACATAAACATAGCAACATTATTTTAAAATTTATTAGTCATTATTATATAATCATTATTTGTTAAATTCTGCCAAATGTTAAAAAACAAAAACATGCATTCTAATACGTAATTTCTAATTTGGCTTTGACAACAAACTCGATCAAAACCCCTTGTCATTTTATAAGTTTTTACAATTTTAATTTTTTAAAAATAATTTTACCTGCAACACCAAGCCCTATGGTGAATAATGATGATCAAGTTTAAGCGACAAAACTACAATGTTTTTATTAAATATTAACCATTAGATCCAGTGGGTAAAAAGAACTTGTGATCTGAATTTACTGAAATATTTATCTCTAATTTTTTAACTGAAATATTTAAAGGTAAACACACTTCATGTTTTCCTTTTTGGCTCTCAAATTTCAGAAATTTTGACATATCCTCATGCTAATATTTACACATATATGTATATTATGGTGAACTTTTCCTGTAAATTATAACCCTATGCCCTTTGCAGCTTAGCTTCTACCTCCAATAAATAGCTAACAAGGCAACAAGGGAAGAACAGAACATATCATTGATACCAAAGTGGATTAGATGGGAAGAAAAAACAAAAGGGCCTATAAGGCCATAATTACCCTGTAAAGCATGAATTCCACATATTATTCAGGAACTCCAGCTCAAATGTTTGCCTTCAATAGTTCAATCTTCATTATCCTCGTTGTCGTCCAGAAGTAGTTGTTGCAGCTCCTGGTCATCCATTTCATCCTCTCCGCATCCAGTTTGTTTATAAAAATTTTCTTTCTGCTCGTTCCAGTCGTCAGTGATCTTTTTCACAACATCTCCTATCAGTTCCTTATCTTCTGATAGGTGCTTTATGTTTGTAACATCTAAAACATTACTTGCTTCTTCATCAGGGGAAGAAACCAGAAGGAAAAAAAAAAATTCAAAATCACATAAAGTTACAAAAATCACCATGCCAAAGAGAATGTAGAAACAGAAGGAAAAAATGGTTAAGAATGAAATAGCCATGTTTTCTTCTTAATACAAGTTATATTATACACTGGCCTGGGTTGTAGGCCTTTTCCTCTGATAGGATGTTAAGAAATGAACACTGGACTTTCGAAACCTTCAACCTATACAATGATGCAGAAAGAAAAGGGAGAAATACCTGCAATGGCTACATTCTTGGCCTGGGCATATTCGGATGACATTTTCTGCAGCTTTCCAAGGTCAACTTCCATACCCTGGCAAGTCAAAAGTCGAAAGAAAGTTAACTTTTAAATACTTTCGAATGCTTTTACTTGCGCTCAAAGCCTCAACTCAAGCTGGAGGAATTAGTTAGTACAAAAAGCATGTTATACAATTTACAGATAATTATTTGATCTATTTGATCTAATTGTAAAACAGGAAGGATATTGGATAATTTTTGCGAGTCACAAAGCACCCAGATACTTACAAGGTCCATGTGAACATAGTTGTCAATTGGTGTGCTATGAAATAATCTGTCAGGAATGGGAAAACATCAACACAGTGAGTTGTTATATAACCACACTATCATGAATTTAGTATCAGTGTAATATGGTTGTTTACTTTTCATATGCAATTTTGATACGAGCATTCTGCAATTGTTGTAGTTCGTTAACCGTCTCTCTGACGGAATCCTCCGTTAAGTCAACAGCACCAAAAAGGAACATGTTTCTACCCAGCATTCTTTTTACCAAAGGAGGTACCACTTTAATATCATTTGCTTTTGCATCCACCACAAGGGTTCTGAGTTTCTTTACCTCTCCTGTGTACATGGACACACTTAAGCATGTTTTTTTTTTTTAAATGTCAACAATTATTAATAGAAAAAATGAGGGGTTAAGAAAGTTGTGAAGCATCAAGTTGCACAATACACAACACATAAAAATTAAATGGGGCTGTTTCAGTAATAGATCAATTTGATGACGCTCGTGCTTTATTAGAGAAACACTGATAAAAAACATATAAGAAAAGACATATATGCATGAGCCTATTCTGTTAACAACATAAAACAACAGTAGAGCCTGTTCCCACAAGAGGGGGTCACTTACATGGATTATATGATGCAAGTATGGTGCCAAAGAATAAAAAGACAGTGGCGAGGTTGACAACATATAACACCTCACTAAAATTCATCAGCACAAATCAAACATGTTATTGGCCATTATATAGGTGATGATGATAAAAAATGAAAAAAAGTTTTGATCTATCTTTAAACCATAACTCCACAAAAGCATGAATGCCCTATATTGAATAGCTAAGTTCTGCATTATGCAAAATTTTTCCCTTTTGAGGAAGTACACAAGATGCCAGAGCAAAAGCATGTGTAATATTCTGTATTATATGACATTATGATTATGAGTACTAAATGACAAATTGTAATCCTACGAAATCACACACACACACAATTGCAAACAGATAGAAACGAGTTTAGCTCATTAAGCTCAATTGCATAAATACAAAATCACAATCAAGCAGTTCTGGATAAATCAACTTTTCTCAATCACTAATTCACTACATTAATAAAAAAATAGAATTTGATAAGTATAGAAGAAGCTACAAGGCTGGAATTTGAATTGTACAATTCACAAATAGATCATTGAAAATATTTAACGTGTTCTACAAATACTAAGTCTTTGACGATTCAAAATGCATCAAATAACATTAGATCCATTAATCATAATCATTTAAGCTTAGAAATTAACATACCAAGGGATAGATAGACTTTGAAAGGAGGTTTAAATGGTTGAGTCTCATAAAGACAGTAGAGGCAATAAAGGCCGCCCAATCTATGTGATAAAGAAGCAGTACCACACATGTAACCTGCATAGGAACATAAAGAGAGTTTGTATACTAAAATAAAGACATAAAGCTAATAACGTGAAATTTTCTACGCTTGAAAATGTGATCATCATCACACAGTATTGGGATTTTCATAGATATATAAACTTTAGTTTAAGTTTGCATCTCTTACATTTTACATTTGTGACTTCTACTTGTGGAATTTCTTTCAGGTCTTGGCACAAAATAAAACCATTAAAACACAAATCACCAACAACATTGATTGAAAATTCCAAATTTAACAAACAAGCTTGTATTTCTGTTTAAAACAGTTACCATGGAATCTAAACACTTACCTATACATTGAGCATACAGAGATTGCATGAAGAAGGCAAGGTTGCTAGCAGGACTAGATTCATAAATGTAGGAGAACTTCTTAGAAAGCCATACTCTCTTCATATCAGCCAAAGTAGTTGACTCATTCTGCGAATTCCAGAGTAAAAATTTATGGCTAACAATATATAATTAAAAAAAAAACCCTAAAGATTGCAATTTGCAAGCACCTTGAACTTACAAACAAAACCAACACAGGAAGTAAACACAGGTCAAATATTTTAACAATACCTGAGTGAATTCACCAATTAGTTCATCAATGTCACGCTTGAAAAAATCAATATTCATAGTTATAGGAATTCAAATTGGGCCTGAAAACTTGCACCTGAAACCATTAACAGAAGATAAGATATAATATAACATCACAAAGGTGATGAACATAGTAACTAAGACACCAAAAGTAACTAGAATATGAAATCAGAAATTTCAGAACCAGTAATTACAAGAGTGAATAGTGCAAAACTCAGGCTAGAATACACAAATAAATAAATACTATAAAATGGAGAAAAGGAGAAGACCTATCTGCCACGAAGCAACAACGAAAGGTAATGACCGACTAAGAGAGAAGGTTCCATCAGAACCGAACCGGTAATCAATCTAGTCATTTGACCGGGTCACCGGATCACTAGTTCAACCGGTGGGTCACTGATTCACCCGATTAATAAAAAATTAAAATAATGTCTTAAAATTTAGATTAAATAATAATCACAAAATTAACTAGATATCATAGCTTAACTTTAACCTTAAGAGACATTATTGGTTTATAATTCTTAAACCAAACATAAAAATTAAAATATATAAAATGTACAATTCTCAATTGAAATACCCAAAAAAAAGGTAAATGAATATACACCTACAATATTACAAAAGAAGAAAAGAAAATGAAACTACAACCTAGATAAGAAATTAAGAATTAATGAACTACACCATCAACCAGCTTCACTCCACCGTAATAATCCTTGCATTCAAACATATGTGGGAAAGAAGTAGCAAAATGTTCTTTGGGGTTCCCATTACACTGATGCTGAGGTGGAACATGGTAACAAGGCTCAGGTGACTAGTCCATATAGTCACCAACACATCACATAAACTTGCTCAGGTTAACAGCAACAACTCTAAAATTTGCTCAGGTTCACCGAAATTAACATTGAACCAGAGAAAGAACAGCAATAAAAACTCTAAAAACTAAATAAAACAGCAACAATCACATTCAACAACCACCAGATTCACTGAAATCAACATTGAACTAGCGAAAGAAGAGGGTCGAAAACTGGAGCTCACCTGGTTGAGAAGACGACCACCACCACCACCCGAGGGAGCAGATGCTGCTTCACTGGTTCCGACGAAGCGAACGCAGGGGCACGGTGAGAGACCGAGAGAGCGACGAGGTGAAAGACCCAGAGACTGAGAGTGACGAACTGACGACTGATGAGGTGAGGGGAGAGACGAGAGAGTGACGAGGTGAGGTTGAGGGGCTGCCGACGCCGAGCTCGAGAGAGCAGAGAGACGAGGCTGGCTGGGGTTACCGGGAGGGGGGTGGTTGCACTCACAGTCTCGATTAGTGGCTTAGGGTTCATTCAAATAGTAAGGGGCCGTTTCAGAAAAAAAAAAATTAAAAATAAATAATAAACCTGACCCGGACCGGATTGGATTAACCGGCCGGGTCATAGGTTCACATAAAATCTGTCGGATCAAACCAGATTTTGTCGGGTTTGTTACATGAACGGTTTAATGAGTGATTCGGTCCGGTTAAATAATAAATTTTTTGTCGAACTGACTAGGTCGAGCCGGACCTGATAACTATGTTTCCAGCTAACAGACAAGATAGAACAAATAAAGATGTCAGGCGACGAGAAAAAGCACGAAGAAGTGCCTGATGGTGACGCCGTGACGGTGACGGTAACGGAGGCACGGTGAAAATTTTTGGGATGCCCAGTTACTTTGTTTAGTCTATTGGGCTTACTATTGTTTTGTTAGGCATGTGTAATCTATTTGTGTCCGTATGTTTTTATTAGGATTTTAGTCTTCGGCCAGTGAAAAACAAACAAAAACACACATTTGAGTAATCTTATGTAAAAATTTGAATACTAAATTACCAAACAAAAAAATTGAATACTTTATTTATTTTTTATTCTAGAGTTTTGAAAGTTTTGTTCAACACTTTTTTTGTTTAATAACAATTTCATAGTAATATAAAATTCTAATGGAGGTTTACCAAAAAATATTTTTAACAGAGACTAAAAGTTTTTTTTAGGCTTTTTTAAATACATTTTCATAAATAAATATATATATAATTAGTTAACAGTACTATAAATTTCTAAAAATAACTAACAATAATTACAATTCTAAATTAAGCTCTAAATAATAATTTTAGGACTAGCAATGTATTGGGTAAGAAAGGATTTGGATTATTTTAAATTTTAGTTCTATTCATGTGTTTAAATTATTTCTAAAATTTAACTTTATCCTATCTGCAAACTCTAATCGTACTTGCACCCTAAATTTCTTTATCTAACTTTATCTATAATAAATTTTTTTTAATCAAATAAAAAATACAAAATAAAGTTCATATTAAAATTAAAGCAATAAAATTATAATGAAATCTATGTTAAAATTACAAAAGGGAAAGGAGGTAAGTTTCATCTTCATCAACTTTATTATTTGATTTTCCATGGTATCTTTAACTCAGCAGGACAATGACTATTTCTTCGCAAATTGGATTTAAGAGTTTGTTGTTGGCGAATGAATTGTTGTATGCGTAAAGCGCAACTAAAACTGGAATATTAGGACTTAGTATTGTGTTTAGTGGCCAAATACTATAACTAAAATTTCAATCTTGGAATACAATTTCAATCCTTTCAGTACCTCTAAAAAGTAGAAACACAAAGGACTAAAATTTATGGGGATAGATACTAAAACTTTAACAATATTTTTTTCTTATAACTAATAGTTTTTTAATAAATATTTTTATTTTATCTCCATATTTATCTTAAACCAAATAGGATATTAAGGCATAACTCAATCATTTACACTTTACACCAAATATAATACAGAGACTTAATTTAGTCTTAATTTCTTAATTTCTGTTTCTTAGGCTCAATTTTCCTTCTAAATATGGCCTAAAAGACATCTAAATAAATTTTGCTTCTTTTCTTTTCCTTTTTGCTAATAATATTTACTTCTATTTGTTTATCATGAAAATTTATTTATTTTTTATAATTCTTTAAATGATACTAAATGTTAAATTTTGATTTTCCACAATAACAATGGATAAGAAATAAATTATCAATTAAATAAATTAATTTCATGAAATTTATACAAAAATCAAATTTAAATAATTTTTTCTTTCACTTAATTACAAAAAAATTAAGAAGAAAAATTTTAACTTAATTTCAACCCAAGAGTCATTCACACTACATAAACTTTACATAATGAGACTCTCCTTATAGTCATAGAAGAAAAAGTATAGGGAGAGTAACTTTATTAAATTCTGGCCAACATGTAACCAACAAAAGAAAAGTGAGTAATCTCACACCATTAAAATCATTATTGATGGTTATTTGATGGTTACAAATCACAAAAGTTACTGCCCCTAGCACCTCTCGTCATAGAATTATTCTTTGTTCGTCTTTTTTAGTTATTTTAAGGGCAATTTTCTTAATTAAACTGTTTCAACTTCAATATTACGCAAATACATTGTTTTCAAATCTAATACGCAATTGCATTGTTTCACATTTCTAAATAAATCGCTACTGGCAGTAGCGGTTTACAGGTCTACAGAAACTGCTACAACCAGCCGCGGTTTACGTGCATTAGGGCTAAGTCATAAACCGCTGCTGCCAGCAGCGGTTTATGTGTGTGCGTGTGAGATAGTAAACCGCTAGAGCCTATAGCGGTTTACGTTGAGGATGCTGAATGGGGCTACCTATATAAACTATGGAGGGGCCAAATGTGGAGAGGTAGAGTATTATTCACAAATGGAGGGGGAGGAGAGTTTTGTGGCTCTGGTTCACTGCTCTGGAAAAATTCAAAAGAGCAAAAGGCATGGTGTGAAATTCACAGATAGAGAACCGCTTAGTATTTTTATCAGATCGTCGAGTACATTGGCAGAGATTAAGCTAAGCATATTACGGAAGCTCGGTACCTATGGGACGAAGTGGGTAAAAAAGTTATTTTACAAGATTCCAATAGCCGTTGATTCAACTAGTGTGAGATATGAGACCTTCGTCATAGGGTCGGATGAAGACCTGCAGGTCTTGTTTCACTGCAGGCGTAGTTTTCTGGAGGTGAGGGTACCTGAGCTGCTTGCGAAGTTGGAAGATGGTGTGGATAGCTCTGGGGCATCGGCACCGAATCCTCAGTCGACCACAGCCGGTGGTGCCTCGACATCGATGTCTGTGGTAGCAGCGGCAGTTCTGATTCCTGAGCCCGAACATGCTGGGGCTGTTCATGCATATGTGGCTCATGTTGTGCCTGATTTTGAATTTGATGCCGGTCCGGATCGAGTTGAGAATGCGCTGTGTGACGATGATTCGGATGAGGAGCCGGTAGATATTGGTGGGGACAGTGATGATGATATTCCAAGAGGTACACGTACTATCCATGGAGGTTCCGGTTCTGGAACACAAGAGTATCCTCCCCACCTCTCTTCGTTGAACTTGGAAGCCATCGGCCAACACCAGAATGTAGATGCAACATTCGATGGGCAGGGGATGCATGATGGGGCACCTATGACTGAATTTCAGATTGGCCAATCGTTCCAGAGTAAGGAGGAAGTCGTTCTGAGCGTAAAAGATTACAGTATCCGGCGTGGAGTTGAGTACAAGGTTATGGAGTCAGACAATCTGAAATACCAAGGGAGATGCAAGGAGTTTGGTAATGGGTGCACATGGTTGATTCGAATAGTCATGCAGAAAAGGAAGAGCACATGGGAAGTTAGGAGGTACAACGGACCACACACGTGTATGGCCACATCGATATCGAGCGATCACAAGTAGCTTGATTATCATGTCATCTGTGCGAGAATCTTTCCATTGGTTAGAGATGATGCGTCGGTATCGATTAAGGTGTTGCAATAGGCAACTGAGGCGACATATGGATTCAGGCCTAGTTATCGGAAGGTGTGGTTGGCGAAGCAGAAGGCAGTATCGCAGATATATGGCGATTAGGAGGAGTCGTATGCGAATCTGCCTCGATGGATCCTTGGGGTCACATGCACCATGGAAGGTTCCGTTGCTCTGCTGAAGACCTCCCCGGTTAGACTGGGTGACCAAGTTGATGAAGATAGAGTCTACTTTCATCGCATGTTTTGGACATTCCCTCCATGTATTGAGGCATTTCGCCACTGTAAGCCGCTCGTAAGCATCGACGGAACACACCTCTATGGCAAGTATGGCGGGACATTGTTGTTGGCGATCGCTCAGGATGGTAACTCGAATATCTTGCCTGTTACGTTTGCACTCGTGGAGGGGGAAAATGCAGAGTCTTGGTCATACTTTCTATCTAACCTTAGAAGACATGTTACTCCACAGCAAGGTATTATCGTGATCTCTGATAGACACAACGGGATCAAGGCTGCACTAGAGTCCCCCGATAGTGGTTGGCGACCTCCCCATGCTTATCGGGCATTTTGTATTCGACATGTTACTGCAAATTTTGCCCTTACTTTCAAGGGACAAGATGCAAGGAGGTGGTTGGTAAATGCCGCTTATGCAAAGACGGAAGCAGAATTTGACTATTGGTTTGATATAATGAGGACAGAGAACCAGGCCATGTGCGATTGGGCAAACAGAATGGAGTATGAGAGGTGGACACAGCACAAGGATGGGGGAAGACGATATAGTCACATGACGACCAATATATCTGAGTGTGTGAACTCTGTTTTGAAGGGCACAAGAAATCTACCAGTGACGTCCCTGGTTAAGTCGACATATCTCCGGCTGGCGGAGTTGTTTGTTGTCTGGGGGCAGACGGCAGAGGCACAGTTAGGGTCCGGGCACCGGTTTTCGCAGGCACTAGTTAAGGCCATTGAGCGTAACCTGAAGGATTCAAGGTGCTTCACCGTGACTGTGTTCGATAGGCATCACCTTGACTATACGGTAGCTGAGACTACTCCCACTGGCAAATTCTCGTTGGGTAGCTATCGGTTTCTCTAAAGGATCGCACCTGCGATTGTGGATACTTCCAGGCGCTGCACTACCCCTGTTGCCATGCCCTCGCATGCTGTGCGCAGTCACGGCTAGATTAGGCCACTTATGTCGATGAAGTGTACACCATGTCTGAGGTCTTTAAGGTGTATCATATGTCCTTTGCACCTTGTATTCCAGAGGGGCTTTGGCCCCCGTATGACGGTCCGACTGTGATTCCTGACCCTGGCATGAGAATGGTAAGAGAAGGACGACCACGCTCCACCCTAACTAGTATAATACTTACATCACGAGCGGTCAAGCGATCCAATGCAAGCCGATAGCTTATGACCCTCTGTTCCTTGCCATCGTTCAGAGGTAAGTATGCAGACCACCTAATTGTAAATCATATGAGACACAAACTTGAAAAACCGCGCTAAAAATTTTTAAGCATTAAAAAAATATAACCCATACCTGGATGCCAGCGGGAAAGAGAAAACCTCAAAGCCGGACGGCCTCAAAGTCGGAAACTGCCAGAATATCCAACTCTGCAGCAACTGGAGGGGACCCGCAAGGTTAGTCACATTTCTGTTCGCTACCCGACACATGCATCGGTACAACCAAGCCAAAGCGGCCGACCCCCAGCTCTACCTCCCCATGTCATCAAAGTTTGCCACAAATGGCAACCACCGTATATGTACCTTGTTCGCACTCTTGTCCCCAAATAACTGAGTCGATAACAGCATCATGATGTAGGCACGTGCATAGATGCGGACAGTCTCCTCGGTCGCATTTGGTGGTAGCACCCTAAACCTCTCGTGGAACCATGTAAAGTGTACTGTCATCTGCTTGACCTTATTCGGTGGAGGCCGCTCACCGAATAGGTCCTCAAACCACTCCCAAGCTGGTCGGCCACCCTCCATGTATTTCTCAAACTCACCAAGGCAACCACTCACAGTCTCCCCATCCACAGGCAGCCCTAGCTGAAATGCCACGTCTTGCAATGTCATTGTGCACTCTCCGAAAGGCATATGAAACGTGTGCGTCTCAAGACGCCACCTCTCAACGAACGCGCTAACCAATGGCTCATCCAACCAGAACCATTGGCTGTTTAGCCTGGCCAAATGGTACAATCCAACCCTCTCTAAATGCGGGATGATCCTTTCATGCATGGGCATATTCTGTTGCTGTCTCACACTGTATATATACCTAGTGGGCTGCACAGAACATGAAAGAAATACAGGGTCCAATTAAATTCTCCTATCCACAAAAAAATTCCCCTATCTAACAATAACAAATATCTTAAATCATCAACAAATGATGAACCGGTAAACAAATTAATCTATGAACCCTATATAACTAACCCATCGAAAAACATGTAACCTTCAAATTATGAAAACTAATTACGATAGTAAAAATAACAACACACATACTTGAATAAATAACAGCCAGAATTATAAAAATATTATAAAGCTTTAAAATAAAAAACTTCATATCATACAAATACACTAACCGAACTAAAATAAATCACTAACGCCAACTGTCCCTTTCCCTAAACTAAACCAACAACATGTACAATAACATTCATTAAAGGGATTTGAAATTCAGCTAACTAGTCATATTTATAAATTAACAAGAAAAATTCAAAACACTAACCCAAACCGATTAAACTAACATCCTAGCATGCGAAGCCTAATTTCAAACTAGAAGGAGTAATCTATAAATTCTAGTTCGTCTACCTTACATACCATTTTCCTAACTAACAAATACTAAGCCTTAAAACAAATAATTATTAACTAACCTCGTCACCAATAGAACCGGCAATATGCGCAACACCGTTCAGTCGGTACAAGGTCCTGTCTGCCATGATAACTCGCCGGAAGTCGCCGCTGAGATACCTCGGACCCGCTCTCAACTTGCTCTGACCTCTCTCTAGAATTTTCTCTCTCTAGAAAACCTCACAACCCCTCCAAATGAATAATCCGCGGCTACCACCACGGTTTATATAGGCATCCAATTACATGTAAACCGCTATAGGCTCTAGCGGTTTACACGCACGCACACCAACACACGTAAACCGCTGCTGGCAGCAGCGATTTATGACCAATGCATGTTCCACGTAAACCGCGGCTGGTACCAACGGTTTATGACTTAGCCATAATGCACGTAAATCGCGGCTGGTTGTAGCGGTTTCTGTAGACCTGTAAACCGCTACTGCCAGTAGCGGTTTATATAGAAATGTGAAACAATGCAATTGCGTATTGAATTTGGAAACAATGTATTTACGTAATATTGAGGTTGAAACGATTTAATTAAGAAAATTGCCCTTATTTTAATGTATCTACCAGTATGAAAACCAAAATATCAAAAATACTATTAGAAATATTTAAAGATCAATAAAAAAATAATTAAATAAGTAAATAAACAATTAAAAATATGTCAATTTTCAGATATATTTAATAATTAAATTAATAGAATGTTATTATTATTATTATTAACAATATTAACCATTATATATATATGCGACAAATAATATATATGGATAAAACAAGATGATATAAGACAATATTTACAACTAGTGATTCCATTGCTCTACAAGCGATTTTTTTTCACTTAGCTTTACAAGAGTTTAAATAAAGAAATACTAGAAGGTCATAAATATTTATTATTTTTTTATTAATTAATCATCAATATTTAGAAGTATAAATTAAAATTGTTAAATTATAAGTACACTTTTTTTGTACTCTTTCTGTACTCTTTCTGCTAGGGTTTAAGTATGAGTGACGGAGTGAGGGGGGGTTCACGAAGAGGGTGACACACAGTGAGGTAACCGGTAATACCGGTGGTAGAACTAAGGGGGAGAGCGTCGGGGGTTTGTATCTGATGAAAAGGAGGAGGGTACTAGGGTTTCTAAGGAAGAACATGGCTTTCAAAAGGTTTTCTTCCGCGACATGGTGACTGGACAGAAGTCTCCATCTCCTATGATTTGGAATGAGGCTTTAGATGGAGAGAGGCTAGCCAAGGTGATCAAAGGGAACCACGGGGATTCGCATCCTCCTTGGGTCATCTCAAAAGAAGGGCTGGCGGCGTTATCTGTACCATATAAGGAAGCGATCGTCGTCAAAGTCTTGGGCAAGCATATGAGTTACAGGGCGATGGTGCATAAGCTGGGTATGGTGTGGAGATTGAAGGGTGGGTTTCAAGTTCTGGACGTAGGAAATGGTTATTTTCTGGTGAAGTTTGATGCTTTCAAAGATCGGGAGAGGGTATTACTTGGTGGTCCTTGGATGATATCTGGGTTCTATCTTGCTGTAAAACCATGGTCACCTGAGTTCTATTCAGAGGAGGAGGTTTTTGGATCCACCATGGTATGGGTACGCTTTTACCTCTTAGGGATTCGTTACTACCATGAGAAGGCTATGTTGAGGATTGCCGCTGCGGTGGGAAAGCCAGTGAAAGTCGATGTAGCAACTAAGATGGCAAAAAGAGGGAAGTATGCGATGGCTTGTGTGGAGATTGATTTAGGCGTTCCCATTACTCGTAGTATTGAGGTGGATGGGAGGGTTTTGGATGTTGAATATGAAAACCTTGAGTTGGTCTGCAATACGTGTGGTTGTTATGGGCATGTTGGTGTGGACTGTAGATTGATTAGTTCAATTTCGGTGAACATTGATGAAACATGGGTGAATGAAGACAAGGAACAAGATCATGATAAGATGGATCAGGTGCCATTTTCTTCTAATATTGAGAAGCCTTTTATTTTCGGTAGTGCTACAATTGGGATAGAGAAGAATAAGGATAAGGAAGTGCATGTAATGGAAGGGGCACATGCAGGGGATACAACGTGGACCAAGGTGGAAAGAAAGGCAAAGGGCAAGAAGGTCTTTTTGGGTAGGCATGACCAGGATAAGTCCAAAAAAGTTTATGTGGATAAATCTTCTAATTATGTTGCTAAAGGAGAACCTGCTATGAAAGGCATCAATGGGGTTGAATCATCTTTACACATAAGTAAGGGCAATCAAGTGCTAAAACAAGAGAGGAACTTTAAATTAGCTTCATCAGGTTTTACTTCTGCTCAAGGTGTGACGAGTGGCAAGCAAGGACCTGGTTCAGAACGGGCAGGGGCTTATTCGCAAGGTGCGGGGACTTCTAAAACGCCATTCAGAAGCAATTTAAAGAGATTAAGGCCGAATTCTCTTCAGAATTCTCCGGTTGAGAATGGGCACAGTGTGGTTACAGTGGAGACCCCACTCACTACCCTCAAATAATCTGAGGTGTGGGTCTCACTCCAAGTAATATTAATATGGATTGTGCAAACATTATAGCTTGGAATGTGAGAGGAGCTAGAAATAAGCTGGCTCGGGTGCATCTGAAACAATTGGTAAAGAATTTTTATCCGTACGTTTTTATCATTTTAGAGACTCATTGTGCTTTCCAAAAGGTGGCTGTCTTTTGGAACAGATTAGGTTATACTCCTATTCATATTGAAGAAGCTCAGGGGAATAGTGGAGGTATTTGGGTGCTCTCTGCATGGCCCGGAGTATCTTGCAATATCGTGGCAGCGAGTTTGCAAGTGGTGTGTGTTGAGTTTTCGAATGGCGGTTTCTCTTGGGTCTGTGCAGCAATTTATGCAAGTCCCGTTCCTAGCATGAGGGAAGAAGCTTGGAGTGTTTTTACAGATTTTTCCAAAATTTATTCAGGTCCTTTATTAGCTATTGGAAATTTTAATGAGATCCTTCTTTCATCTGAGGTTAAAGGTGGGAACTTTGTCTCTCGAAGGGTAGAGCGGTTTGGAGCTCTCCTAGATGAGTGTGGTTTGATTGATGTGGGAGCTCATGGATCTTTGTACACTTGGTTCAGACATATGCAGGGTAATCGGTTCATCTCGAAGAGGCTGGATAGGGCTGTGGCTACTGATGCTTGGTGTTTTCGTTTTTCGGAAAGCTATGTGGAGAATTTGGCGAGGATGCATTCTGACCACTGTCCCATTATGGTGCGATGTCAAGGTAATGATAGAAGAGTCGGGGTAAAACCTTTTCGTTTTCAAGTAGCTTGGTCTTATCACCCAAATTTTTCGTCGGTGGTCAGCGGTGCTTGGGACAAGGGTAGACCCAATCCTATTCGTTGCCTTTCTCAGGTCAGAGATGATGCTTTGGCCTTTAACCGAGATGTCTTTGGGAATACTTTTAAAAGAAAGAGGGAATTGGAGAGGCGTGTGACCAGTATCCAACAGAGAATGGAGAGAGTTGATGCTTTATCCCTTATACAGGAAGAAAGGGAGTTACAGTCTGAATATAGTAATCTGCTTATGCAAGAGGAGTTGTTTTGGTATCAAAAATCCCGAGAGCACTGGGTCAGATTTAGAGATAGGAATACTAAGTTCTTTCATATGCAAACCATTATGCGGAGGAAGCGTAACAAGGTTCAGGGGTTATTTTTGGAGGATGGAAGATGGAGTACTGATCCGCAAGAACTCGAAGAATGTGCAATTGGATTTTATAGAGATCTTTTTTGTAATGTGGAACAGATAGAACTTGATGTGATGGGGGATCAGGAATTACCTTCTTTATCTTGTGAGGCTATTGAAAGTATCACAAGAAATGTTTCTAAAAAAGAGGTTAGGAAGGTGGTTATGGGCATGAACTCTTTTAAGGCCCCACGTGCCGATGGTTTTCAGGCTTTTTTCTTCAAGGAATATTGGGAAGTGGTTGGTACAACGGTATAGGAACTTGTTAAGAAGGCTTTCGCTGGGTTTGATCTGGATAGTGCTCTGTTTGACACTTTAGTGGTGCTGATTTCTAAAGTTGATAACCCGTCTCGCATGAAAGAGTTTCGTCCTATCAGCCTTTGTAATGTCATCTACAAGATTATAACTAAGGTGGTTGTGGAGAGATTATGACCTTTTCTACAAGATATCATTGGCCCTCTACAGGGAGGGTTTATTCCTGAAAGGGGTGCCCCAGACAATATCATTATAGCCCAGGAAGTTCTCCATTTTATGAAAAAAACCAAATCAAAGAAAGGTGTTCTTGCTTTTAAAATTGACCTAGAAAAGGCTTATGACAGGGTGAGCTGGGAGTTTTTGGAGCAATCTCTCCTAATGTTTGGCTTTCCAGGTACTATTGTTTCTCTTATTATGAAATGTGTAAAGTCTTCCTCCCTTTCTCTAATGTGAAATGGTAACCGATTGGATGATTTTTAGCCAAAGAGGGGTTTGAGGCAAGGAGACCCAATGTCTCCTTATTTATTTGTTATTTGTATGGAGAGGTTGAGTTGCCTCATTGCTAGGCAAGTGGAGGTTGGTAGATGGAAACCAGTGACTATGTCTAGGGGAGGTTCTGTAATCTCCCATCTCCTTTTTGCAGACGACCTTATCTTTTTTTGCAAAGCGAAGAAATCTCAAGTGCTTCATGTTTTGGACACTATAGCCACCTTTTGCAGAGCATTTGGTATAAAGGTGAATTTTGACAAATCTCGTGCTATATGTTCTATGAATGTTTCTAGACAACACAAGGATCTCTTCACTGGTATTTCTTCTATCCGATTTGCTAATTCTCTGGGAAAATACCTTGGTGTCCCCCTCAAGCATGGCATAGTTACTAAAGCTGATTTTAATGATGTGTTTGATAAGCTTACTAATAGGCTAGCATCTTGGAAATGTCGCTTCCTTAATAAAGCTGGTCGGATTTGCCTTACTAAATCAGTTTTATCTTCTATACCTATTTATAGGATGCAAGTAAGCCTTTTTCCATCAGGTGTGTGCTCTAAGATTGATAAGTTTACTAGAAGTTTTATTTGGTGTGGTAGTCATAATCACCGTGGTCTTCATTTAGCATCTTGGAGAGTTTTGACGACTCCGAAAAAGTTTGGAGGTCTTGCTTTGCAGGAGTCGCGGTTGGTCAATTTTTCTTTATTAGGAAAGCTAGTTTGGCAAATTTTGATGAATCAAGAGAAACTGTGGGTCAAGATTATGCTTCAGAAATACCTCCAGAATAGAAACCTATTTGCAGTTAAAGCAATGGGTTCTTCATCGTATATATGGAAGTCTATTGTGCACACAGCTTCCGTATTAAAGGAAGGGTTTGTTTGGGAAGTGGGAGCTCTTTCTAAGAATTTCTAGTTTGACTCTTGGTTGCACTCTGGGCCAGTAGGAGCGAGGGTTGAATTTCTTGATATCTGTGAGGCTGCTTTGACCATTGAAGATGTTTACCGTGATGGAGTTTGGCATTTGGAGAGGATTTACTCTTTTATTCCTAGGGACTTAAGGGAAGACATTCTTAGTTTAGTACATATTTCGGCTTCTGGTCGTGATTTGGGTTGGAGTTGGGAGCACACTCTTTACTCTGCTAAACAAAGATATTTATGGTTAATTTAGAATAAGTTGAATTGGGATAGGAATATCAATTGGCTTTGGCTTTGGAAGGCGCGGGTCCCTGAAAAGTTGAGGCTCCTAGTGTGGCTTTGCCTTCATGATGCTGTACCAACTCAATATCTGCGTTTTCGGCGACATCTCTCCTCCTCATCCTTATGTACACGATGCAATCAACTTCCGGAGACAATTCTTCATTGTTTTCAGGATTGTGAAGTGGTGCGATCAGTTTGGGTTTCTCTAGGTTTTTCTGATGTGTGTTTCTTTGGCTCTCACGAGGTACATGATTGGTTCAAGCATGGCCTCCTCAATGAAGGTTGTTCCAAATTTATAGCTATAATATGGTCAATTTGGCAAGACAAAAATATGGGTAATTTTCAGGGAGTTTTTGGATCTGATCATCTGATGGGTCAATTGCATACAAGGCTCGCAGGTGCATGGTGGATTTTGAATATACAACTCAGAATCGAGTGTTGCATTCAGGGATTAAAACCTCTGTCTTGGTCTCCGCCAGAACCTGGTGCTTGGAAGTTAAATTGTGATGGGAGTGTGAACTTGGGGGATGATTGTGCTGGTTTTGGGTGGGTAATTCGCGATAGCTCCAGTCAATGGGTAATGGGATGCTCAGAAAATTCCTTTGGACCTAGTGTCATCAAGATGGAGTTGTGGAGTATATGGAAAGGTTTGACTTGGGCTTGGGAGGCGGGTCTTAAGCTTGTTGTTTGTGAGACAGATTGCGCAGCAACTTTTGAGCTAGTGACTGGTTGGCAAGTTCCACTCTGGCATCTTGAAAAAGAAGTGATACAACTAATCTTTGACTTGAAGTTAAGAAGGGATTGGGATATTCGTTTTGAGCTTATCCCGAGAGAAGCTAATGTTGTGGCAGATCGGTTGGCAAAGATGGGATCTGGAGGTAGCGAAACTGATGAGGTTCACCTTTGGCACCAGCCACTAGAGGTGGTTTGTCCTTTCTTACTGTTAAGAACCTGATTTCTTTTCTTTTTCTTTTCTGCTTTTTTGTTTTTTTCTCTTAGTTGTTACCAAAAAAAATTGTTAAATTACAAAACTAAAAAAATTGAGTTAATAATTAAAAAAATAACTAAAAACAATAAATTCTGAATATTTCTAAATATTTTTCTATCAAATAACACTCATACTCCTACAACTATTGTAATGTATACTTTATCTTTGTCTGCATTATTCATCTTTTTGTAAAAGATAATTGTCACGTGTGCAACAAATTTTCTTCTTTTTTACCCCTTTTCATATATTATTATTAAGTGATAAATATTGAATACTTAACGTAGTACTTACCACTAGTGTCATTATAGACCAACTTAATTAAGGAATTATTCAATTTACAGTTAACGGCTTAAACATATATTTGGGAAAAAGAATTTTTCCCTTGCACCTATTGAATTATTTTTTTAGGAACAGATAACTCTCTTGACCAAAAAATCTTCAGATCAACTTTAATCAATTATCCAAATCAATTCTTTTTTTTTATGGGAGACGACGAAAACCGCTTCAAACATCACAAGCCCATTGCCTCAGTGTTCCTGCGTAATATGGAACCCAGCTACAATAACTCCATTTTAAACCAGGGCCGCAACTCTAGACCAAAAAACAAAAAAAAAAAAAACCAGGGCCGCAACTCCATCACTAATACACCAAGAGTAATAATAAATAGGATAGAGTAGGATTTGGATTTAACTCAAATCTAATTCATAGGTTAAAATTTTTATATAAACTCAATCCTATCATATTTGCAGATTGAAAATATTCCAATTCTAACTCTATCCGTTCCTAATATGCGGGTATCGGACCCTATCCATAAGTTACCGAAAAGATACAATATTATTATATAACTTGATGATAATTTAAAATAGAATATATATATATATATATATATATATATATATATATATATATATATATATATATATATATATATATATATATATATCAATTAATGATCTTCTCTTAGTGACTAAGAGTTTTTTGTATTTAGTGAGAGATCTTTGGTTTAACATCCACTTGAAACATATTTTTATATAAGTATATAACATATACATATATAAGGTACGGGTTAATCGGGTAGGGTTGAGGCTCAGCTCACACCTTACCCGACCCGCACGAGAACCTTACCCGCTGCAAATCGGCTTGGGTCGAATTGAATACCTGCGAATAGGGTGCATGTTGTCACTCTTATAATTAGGGGTGGCAAACAGAAAAGCCGTCCCGCCTCGCCAAAAACCCGCCATCCCGCTCCGCTGCCGCCTAGTGAGGCGGTTCTGAATTCCTCCGTCACCCCACCTAACGGCGAGCTGCGAGTTAGCGGGCCAAGCCAGCCAAATCTTTTTTTTATAAACCATTAAATATTAAACAATATATATAATTTCACAACTATTTCAATAAATTTATAATTTCTAAAGATATAAAAATATTATAATTTTTAGGAAAAAAGACATATAGGTCCCTGACTTTTTAAATTTTTGACAAATACATCCCTGACAAAATTTAAATACAAAAAAGTCCCTGACTTTAACGGAGGACAATTTAGTCTTTCCATCTATTTGCCTCTCATACACCAAACGGAACTGGCTGACGTGGTTGAAACGGTGTCCAGGTGTCCGTTACGGTGTCACGTTGGAAGGGGAATAAAGTTCAAAGGACAAATAAGTCCTTGACGTCATTTTGCAAATAAAGTTTGAAGGACAAATAGGTCTTTGAGATTTTTTTTTCCATTATACTTTTATTATGCTTCTATTATGAGAATTTAGTTTATGTAGGCTAAAAGTTGTTTTTTTTTTTATAAAAAAAAAATTAATTCATATAGGTCGAATTGATTATTTATTTTATATGGGCGCCTATCCAAAAATGGATTAGCACTATGACTTTTAATTTAAATGGTTTCAATTTCAACCAATCTGTAGTTGATAGTCAAGGTCGTGTAATTAACACCTGGGCTGATATTCTTAATATCAATCCCGGTATCATATAAAAAAATTGAATAATACTTTTAGCATTTCTAAGAAATAATTGATTAAATAGTTGAAATAGTTATAATTCCATTCACTATCTTAACTGAAAAAAATCTATAAGACTGAATTACCTGGGAGGCTTGCGCCCATAAGAAATCGCGGAGCCACCCATTAATGGTAATGGAACTCTGCCCAAAGTTTCTATAATATTTACATTTACACATTAATAGACTCTAATCAAATAATATTCAAATTAGATCTATATTATAATGTAAAAAAAAATATTTATGTTATAGATTGAATGAACTGCTTGTATTTTGAAATCTAGTTAACTTGTTGTATTCTGCAATTTAAATTATTTGTATTAAAATTGCAGAAATTGGACTTATTCTGTTTTTACTTTTTTTCTTAAATTGCATTAATTCAGTTTTAGTGCATTTGTGTATTATATTAGAATTTGTTAAATTGCATTAGTTCAGTTTTCATCATACCAGTGGCATTAGTTAGCATCAGTTCATTTATACATCAAGTTAGCATTAGTTCATTTGTGCATCATTCATGTATTAAGTTAGCATTAGTGCATTTGTGTATTATATTAGAACTAGTATTTTTATCCATAATAACATTACGAGAATAAATTTTTTTTAAAATTATAGTTCACTTTGTTCTAACAGTATAAATTATACATGACACAAAAGATTTATAAAATCAAACTACTTTTACAAAAAAGTCATAAGTTGACAAAAGTTTCTGACTAAGAAGACCAAAATATCTGCAGATAAACAATTAAATAATAAGATTTTTAGTTATTATTTTTATATGAAAAAGTCTAATTTTTTATTAATAATTAATTTTAATATTCGTTATCTAAAATTTAAAATAATTTAATGTGTATACTTTTACATTTAAAATATTTTAATTGTAAAAAAATATCGAATGACATATTTTGATTTGTCAAATTACTAATATAAAATATAATTATATATAGAGTAAAAATAGTAGAGAGAAATATAAAAATAGAGAGAGGTAGATGAGAGAATTTAGGAAAGGAGTTTATTAATTTTGAAAAAAAAAATTCTCAAGGACCTATTTGTCGAACTTTATTCCCCTTCCAGCGTGGCACCGTAACGGACACCTGGACACCGTTTCAACCACGTCAGCCAGTTCCGTTTGGTGTATGAGAGACAAATAGGCGGAAGGACTAAATTGTCCTCCGTTTGTTAAAGTCAGGGACTTTTTTGTATTTAAATTTTGTCAGGGATGTATTTGTCAAAAGTTTGAAAAATCAGGAACCTATTTGTCTTTTTTCCTAATTTTTAAATTCACAAATATTAAAATCTTTATAATTATAAATATATAATAAACATAATTATAAACCAAATTTTTTGAAATAAAATAATAAAATCAACATAATCCAAAACAAAAACAAAATATATAATTAAACATCTTTAAATTTATAATCAATCAAATATAATTTAAAACATCTTCAATCATCATTTTCATCATCTTATAAATCAATAACATAATCCTTTTTTGGCAGATCCAGTCCCATGATCCTTTTTTGGCAGATCCAGTCCCATGACTTTCGACCCATTTGCCATCCTTACCTATAATACACCCTAAATCCTGGCACACGCCCCTGTAAAATGCTCCCTTTCTTACTGGAATATTGCCAAGTATCAGCAAAAAAGTTACGCAGATAGAATCTCTATCTCTGCACCAACTTGGTTCTATACGCTATAATTGACCTAAGAGATATAGCATTTATATTAATATATATGGAATTATTTTAAGTGTATTCCGAAAAAAAAAAATCATTTTTACACAATATCATTTAAATAATAATATTTAAAAAATATTTTAAATAATCTAAAATTATTTTATTTAATATTTATTAATTATTATTAAAATAATATAATTTGATATAATAAATATATAATTACGCAGATAGAAACTCTTTAAGTTCAATAATTTCTGATATTTTTATTCATTATTGAACTAACACAAATTAAATTGTCTTTTATGTCTTCAATAAATAAGTTATTGAACTAACACAAATATCAAATTATTTTTAACAAATAAGTTTAATTAATTCTGAGGGCAATTTACGCATCTAAATTGTTTGACCCTCAATATTACGTAAATACATTGTTTCCAAATTTAATACGTAAATGCATTGTTTTACTATTTTATGTAAACCGCTACTGGCAGTAGCGGTTTACAGGTGTGCATAAACCGCTACAACCAGCCGCAGTTTATGTGTGAGTGTGAGTGTAAACCGCTGCTGCCAGCAGCGATTTACGTGTGTGTGAGTGTAAACCGCTACTGCCAGTAGCGGTTTACGTGTATGTGTGTATACTATTTAAATAATATTATAAATAAAAAATTTAATTTATCATTTCACAATATAATTTAAAAAATATAAATATGCATGTAATAAATTTTTTATTTGTATTTATTATTAAAATGAGATTAAATAGCAAATCAAAGAGTGAGTACTTACAGAGTACTAAAATATATAAACTAAGACTAAATTTTTTTTTATCTTCATCCCTTCTAAAACTCATGAATGATAAACTAATTTATTTTTAGTAAAAAATTTACTAAAACATACACTTTTTCTTTAAAAATGACTTCATTTTTTATCCATATAAATCATATGATTGCAAAAAATATATACTCCGTTTTCTTTCTCTCAATTTTTTTGTAACTTAATTTAGCGATTTCTGTGAGATTAGAAAAAAATTTTTTGTAGTTTATGCGATTAGAAAAAATTAAAAATTTTTTTAATTAGAAAAAATTAAATATTGTATTTCTAACATTACCATTTAAATAAATCTAACATAAAATAACAGACACATATATTATAATTAATTACCACCCTTTTTTTGGGTGGGCCTATGACAACAACATATGGTACAACCTATTCAACTACATTCATATATTTTTTTTTTTGGTAACTAACTACATTCATATATTTAACCCTAACCACTTTCAGTAGGATAAAGTTTAGACTAAAATTGGACAGGGGCCGCGCGTACGCAGGCCCCCACTACCACAAATTATGATGTAGGCTCCACCACTTGGGTAGACCTTAGACTGGCACCCTTCCTTGGTGCAATGGAAGTCACCAACCTAGGCCATGGGCCTTTATGATCACCCATTGACCCCATCCAGGTAAGTAATTTGGAATCGTTGTAGTGCCTTCCCTTTTATAAGCTTATTGCAGGCGTCTTCCACACCCATTCTCCGATGTAGGACTTCAATGCCAGGCATCTTGCCTCATCTCATGCCTCGTGCTTTTGATGTAGGACTTGAATGTTGTTTCATTCAATGAAGAAATTGGAAAGCTGGATATTTGTCTCTAGTTGAAATGATTCAACAGGTAATAGAACATGGAAAGTAAACTTTATATTCCAAAAATTGGAGGCATATTCAGAGGATGGAAGACAAATGGACAATGTTATCTTTGCCAAAACCATTTCATTGATAGCAAGAAGGATAGAAATTATGAATAGCTCCACAAATAAGTCGATCCAAGAAAGAAAGTTGAAGAGACCATATAGTTGAAGCGCGGAGTAAGATGATGAATCAAGAGGAAGCAGCAAGAAGCGAAGTAGTTGAAGAATGAAGATTTGAAGAGAACCATTTTCAATTTATTTTGGGTGTTCTTGTATACCAGAAAAACTAATCAGAATTGTTGAATTGCTCATATCAAATGCTTCATGGGAACTATGTTCTGATTAAAATAACAAATAAATTGTACTATTATGATTGTAGAAGCAAATTCATATTTTATTGAGGAGTTTTATCGAACACCAATCTTCAAAACCATGTAAGATTTTTTTGGTGTCTAAACCATGTAAGATTTGGGTGAATAAATTGAATGTTCAAAGATGTCAAGTTTTATTAGCAGTAACTAAACAATGTAAAGTTAGAATTAACAATGTTCTATTTAAAGTTCAAATATTTAATTAAGATGATAAAATAAATTGTACTATTATGTTAGCTCCCTCTTTGAATTAGGAAGAGAAATTTCAAATTGAACCAAGTTTAACATTAATTTATTAATTTTTTCTACTCAATACAATGACTAAGTATTCCTATTTATATTTCTAACAAATTCTAATGTGCTAACCAACTAATTAAGTAGCCCAATATTAGTTGAATCGTAACAATACTTCCCCATCAAAACAACCTTGTCTACAAGATTGATAAAAAAGAAAAACACTCTTTAAATTCTAATTACTGTTAATTATAATTATTTAAAAAATTATAAAATAAATAATTCTAAAGCATTATTTTTAACCTACTACATATAATACAAAATTATCTCCAGGATCTCAAAATTTAAGATAATATCCAACTAAAGTATAATAAACTTGTTGATTCTGCCCTCAAAACTCAAACAAATAACTCTTAATTGGCCTCAATATACCTTTAGCAAAATTTGTCGGTGAGTTTTAGTCCGTTAACAAAAAATATTTTGTTGACTTCACCCGTCAGGCAGGTAAAATTTGGGATTGCCATTGGCCCATTAAGGTCAATAGGGGTCTTGAATGAACATCTTAATTCTTGACCAAAAAAATGAACATCTTAATTGAAGTGCAACCCTTCTCTCCTTCTTCATTGTTGTTTCCATAGTGCCAAATCCAAGAAAACCAACAAGAAGCTCTTGCAACATCTTGCCGCCACCCCGTATTCGTAGTCGTTAACACCCCTTCCTTGCTCACGCAACCTTGTCCCCTGGCACTCACGTGCACCGTTCCTCACCGCCCTGTCATTCCTGTCATCGTCATCAATGTCACCACCACCGAACGCCACTGCTGAGGACCCCATGATAAAAGCGGTTCTGCTTGAATCTTTGAACGTTGTTCTGATTTCCCCACTATTGTTGCGATCTGCCACTTTCTTTGCAATTGTTTCAGAACGTATTTGAATTTTCTTATGTGCAATTTCTGTTGATTCTTCTTGTTGCTATTATAGTTGAAATTCAAAAATGAAATCTGATTTTTTTCTTCATCAATTTCATATTATGGACTCCAATGAGTTATAGCTCAAATGGCATAGTTTACCCATACTCAATTAAGAGGTTGCGGGTTCGAGTCTCCTATCTTTGGTAAAAAAAAAAAAATTTCATATTATGGACTTGAGTTGTGAACTGATCTTGTGAAATTGAATTTGTGATCTGCTGTTGGAGTTGTCCCTCAATTGCTTGTTGAATCTGAATTTGCATCGATTTCGGCCTCTTTTTTTCTTGAATTTCTATTGATGCTGCTGCAATTTCTTGTTCCGTTGATGGCTGAGATTTGGTTGCTTCTTGATCCATTTGTGGCTGTTGCTGTAGTAGGAGTCTAGGTGTAGCTTTAATCACTTCCCACTTAATCTCCCAGTCTTCTGCATGTAGATTTCGGTAACTCCATAGTCGAAACCATGTCAAAGAATGACCGGAGAAAGCACTGGAAACTTATAATAATCTTTGTGCTCCGGAGTGCCTCTAGCGCCCCAAAATTATCCGGCTAGGATGGACCATCTATAGCCGTTAATTCCGTTGAACATAGGGAGGGTATACCTGGCTTGAGTTCCTTCTACCATGAAAGCACCAATGTTAGCCCCCTCTGAGTTAGGGAGAGAAACTTTAAATTGAACTAAGTTTAATATCAATTTATTATGAGTTCCTTCTGCCATGAAAGCACCAATGTTAGCCCTCCTCTTTGAATTAGGAAGAGAAACTTTAAATTGAGCTAAGTTTAATATCAATTTATTAATTTTTTGTACTTAATATAATGACTCAGACACTCAGTACTCTTATTTATATTTCTAACAAATTTTAATGTACTAACAACTAATTAAGTATTTCAATATTAGTTGGATAGTAACATATTTTGATTGTAGAAGCAAATTCATATTTTATTGAGTGAGATGACATGTTCTCTTTTATTCATTTTTCCAAAAGATAGAAAAATTAATTAAAAATAATCAAAGAAGTAAATTACAACTCATTTTCATTAATTATTTTTCATTTTCATCAAAATTTTTCTGATTTTCTGTCTATCCAATTTTTTATATGATCAAATCAAAATTCTTTTATTCAAATTGATATCTATTTATGTATAAATGGTAACAGAACTAACAAATTCAATTAATTAAATAAAATATATATCCAATCTAAATTTTGTTATCATGCTTTTATTTTTTAAGATAATTTCAATCATCAAATTTTATGTGTTTATCATCGATTATACTTATAAAATTCTTTATTCTAATTTATCATTTATGTTTTTTACCAATTTGACCATAATCTTAATGTTTTACATGTGAACTGTTTCCTCTGCTTGGAGGGGTGAGTTGTTTCCTCTACTTGTAGGAGTGATTACGGATAGCGGGTATTTATTATCAGTTCGAATCTGAATCGAACCAAATCTACTTGTAGGGGTGGTGATGGGATTTGAGATTAAAAAGAAAAAGAGGAGTGGTGGTTGGGTGAAGGGGGTGGTGTGGTGGTGAAGATAAGGATAATTTAGGAATTTTAGGTAATTTTTTAGTGTTTGGATAATTTTGTTGTGCGAAATCTATATTTCATTGATACAAATGGTAATTTCCTTTTTCTATGGGTAGATATATCAGCGTTTTCAACTTTCATTGGTAGAAATAATAGTTTACTCTTATAATTATAATAGATAAATATACTAAATCTTCAATTCTTGAATGATTCAATTTGTTTCACCTTTTGAAATAGATAAACGAATATACGCTCCAATTTCTTTAGGAGTATAATGAAAAGCCAAGTTGAATAAAAGTTTAAATGTGACCATTTGAAAAAATAGGATAAAAGATTCATGATTCAACCACTAAAATTGGGAGTCCAATTCACATTTAACTGCAATTGAGTCAAAATTAAAAAATATTTTTCTAAACATAAAAAACTTAAGAGTACTGAAAAAACCTTCTTCCTATACCGAGAATTAGGAAAATACAAGTGTATTAACTCGTGTCATGCACGTGATAAGATTGAAATTGTAATTTTAAATTATTTTGTTAAGATTAATTTAAATTATAATAATTTGATTAATAAAAATATAACATGTTATGTATTATTTGTTTTTTCTTAAACTAGTGTTAAATATATTAACTCTAAAATAGTTATTAATTGGTTTTAGTAATCTATTTTTTTTCAATAAATTAAACATATATACTCAATGTGATCATAAATAACTTAATAATACTTAGACTCATCAACAAATTTTTATATGTTGTTTTACTATCAAGTAAGAACATATCAAAATTAACTCAAAATAAATAATAAATTATTAGAGAATTCTAATGCACAAAATTCTCTAATAAACAATAATAATTTAAATCTACTAAAAAACAACTCAACACTTTTCTTTGATGCCTGCAAAACATATACATGAAATAATATTATATCAATGTTAGTATACAGTTTTACAATCATCGACCATATTTACTATACATGACTCCTTCTTAAAAGTTATTCTATACACGTGTGCAGTCGGAAGATAAATTACTGGACTTTATTTTATTTTTCTAAATTATTATAATTATGCATTATTCATTAAATGCTAATTGTAATATTGTAATATAATTATAATAAAGATATTTTTCTAAAATAAATTTAGAAGAGAGAATAGTACTTTCATTTTGGAGGGAAAATAAATTTATGAGGAATTGACACCTCACTTTTATTAGTTGATAATGTATTAAATATTGATTTTATATAATTATAATAAATATATTTTTCTAAAATAAATTTAGAAAAGAAAATAGTGATTTTATTTTAGAGAAAAAATGAATTCATGAGGAATTAACACCTCACTTTTATTAGTTGGAGAAAGAATTCAGTTTTAGTATATTTTGTCATTATTATACATTTTTCTCTAATTATATATCCACTGTTTTCTTTTCTTTGTTTCTGGGTTTAAAATCCAAATTATTGAGTAAAGAGTATAAAATTATTGATTAAAAAATACTCTAAATAATAAAAAATTCAAATTAACTTTAATATTAAATTCATTAATACGATTTTAATTTTATATAATAGTTAGAAAATAGATTAGTAAAAGCAAATGGAAGAATGGCTTTAATTAATATTTGATAAAATATTCATTTAGAATAATTAAAAAATATAAAATTTTGATATTATTAAAAAAATATATTTTTATGTTAAAAAAATTATATTTAAATAAAATATTTATAAAATATAAAATTTAGAGTAACATAGCTTCATAAACATTAATCATTAATCAATTATGAACTAACATAAAATTATAATATAATTTATTTATGAAAAATAATCAATAATTAATATTAATAAATATAAAAATTATCCAAACACTTTGATTAAAAGTATGAGTGGTTAATTATTATTCATTATTAATAATATTTTGTTCATAACAAAAACTGAAAATATAATTATTCAGATTTAGATTTTAGAAAAATAAACGTATAAGTAACAAATGATCTATTTTATCATGTATATTATAAATTAATGAATTAAACTAACTGATGTAATGAATTATAATTAATTAATTGGTATTAATTATAATAAATTATATGATATTTAAAAAAAATAAAATGAATAAAAAAATAAAAAGAAATAGAAGAATAGAAGACTACAATAAAATAAATTGAATGTAAGTTTTTTTTTTCTTTTTACAAATTTTATATCACATCTGCTTTAATAATAATAAATAAAAATACATCAACTTAATATCTAAGAGAAAATAATGAGATAAAATCATAACACAATTCTAAAATAAAAGTTTAAATTAAACCATAATATCATTGCACAACACAAATTAAAAGTAATTTCACACTACAATATACCACACAAATAGGTAAATGACTTAAGCTTAATTACGAAATTTTTTTTATTTATGCAAACATGATAACACCATGGTCTATAAATGCTTAATGGATAACATATCATATATTGCTCTGAATGATGAGCACGAGAGTTGAAGAGTGTGTGCTGATTTGTGTCCATAATAGTTGCCTTCTTGTGACGATGCCTCATAAGAAGAAAAAAAATTGTTGTAAATACTCAATGAAAGAGTAATTGGTAAATGAATGATATTTTTTTCTAGCATATATGGTCTTTTATAGTGGTAAAGTAAAAATGAAATGAATAAAATTTTGTATTTTTATATTAGAAATAGAATTTGATATTTATCTTAATAAAATTAAATCACTAATTAGTTATATTTAAATAAATAAAATAAATTAAATAAAAATATTTTTAAGAATTAATCAAATCAATTAATCAATACAAATAATTACTATAATTAATTTTATTTGATTTATTGAATTCAAAAAATAAATTAAAAAATAATTGATTGAATTAATTAGTTGATATAATTAATTTATTATAATTGATTAGATTTAATGAATTAAAAAAATAAATAGAAAAACATAGGAGACAATGATTTTTTTTAACTAAATTAATATGTATTTATTGTATTTAATCAGTATAAGTAACAAATCATCTATGTTATTATGTATCTTATAAATTAATGAATTAAAATAATTGATATAATAAATTATAATTATTTGATTGATATAAATTATAATAAATCATGTGATATTTAAATACCTAATCAAACCAATTAGTTGATATAATTAATTTACTGTAATAAATTGTATTCAATGAGTTATAAAAAATAAATTAAGAAATACGTTAAGAAGTATGTTACGCCCATCATAAAGTGGAGAAATTCAATTTTTATATAATAAAAAAATACATTCTTATATATGTTATAGAAATATGATTTGATTCCATGAACTTGCTTATTTTTTTTAACTTGCCACCTATATTCAGCATGAAATTTTAATTTTTCTAAAATAAATTTAGAAGAGAGAATAGTACTTTTATTTTGGAGAAAAAATAAATTCATGAAGAATTGACATCTCACTTTCATGAGTTGATAATGCATTAAATATTAATTTTATATAATTATAATAAATATATTTTCCTAAATTAGTATAATCACACATTATTCATTAAATGTTAATTGTAATATAAATATAATAAAAATATTTTTCTAAAATAAATTTAGAAGAGAGAATAGTACTTTCATTTTAGAAGAAAAAAGAATTTATGAAAAATTGACACTTCACTTCAATTAATTAAGAAAAAATATAATTTTAGTATATTAAGTAGAAGTATATTATTATTATTATTATTATTATTATTATTATTATTATTATTATTATTATTATTATTAGGGCAATTTACGCATCTAAATTGTTTGACCCCCAATATTACGCAAATACATTATTTTCAAATTCAATACGCAAATGCATTGTTTCACTATTTTATGTAAACCGCTACTGGCAGTAGCGGTTTACGTGTGTGGGTGTGTGAGTGTAAACCGCTGCTGCCAGCAGCGGTTTACGTGCGTGTGTGTGTGAGTGTAAACCGCTACTGGCAGTAGCGGTTTACGTGTGTGTGTGTGTGTGTGTAAACCGCTACTGGCAGTAGCGGTTTACGTGTGTGTGTGTGTGTGAACCGCTACTGCCAGTAGCGGTTTACGTGTGATGGGCTGAATGGGGCTGCCTATATAAACCATAGAGGGGCCAAATGTGGAGAGGTAGAGTGTTATTCACAAATGGAGGGGGAGGATAGTTTTGTGGCTCTGGTTCACTGCTCTGGAAAAATTCAAAAGAGCAAAAGGCACGGTGTAAAATTCACAGATAGAGAACCGCTTAGTGTTTTTATCCGATCGTCGAATACGTTGGCCGAGATTAAGCAACGCATATTACGAAAGCTTGGTACGTGTGGGACGAAGTGGGTAAAAAAATTATTTTACAAGATTTCCATTGACGTTGTCTCAACTGGTGTGAGATATGAGACTTTCGTGATCGGGTCGGATGAAGACTTGCAGGTCTTGTTTCACTGCAGGCGCAGTTTTCCGGAGGTGAGGATAACTGAGCTGTTTGCGAAGTTGGAAGATGGTGTGGATAGCTCTGGAGCATCGGCACCTAATCCTCAGTCGACCCCAGCTGGTGGTGCATCAACATCGATGCCTGTGGTAGCAGTGGCCATTCCGAATGCGGAGCCCGAACGTGCTGGGGCTGTTCATGCATATATTGGTCATGTTGTTCCTGATTTTGAATGCGATGCCGGACCGAATCGAGTTGAGAATGCACTGTTTGACGATGATTTAGATGAGGAGCCTGTCGATATTGGTGGGGATAGTGATGATGATATTCCAAGAGGTGGACGTTCAGCCCATGGAGGTTCCGGTTCTGCAACACAAGAGTACCCTCCCCACCTCTCTTCTTTGAACTTGGAAGTCGTCGGCCAATAGCAGAATGTAGATGCAACATTCGATGGGCAGGGCATGCATGATGGGACACCTATGACTGAATTTCAGATTGGCCAATCTTTCCAGAGTAAAGAGGAAGCCGTGTTGAGTGTAAAAGATTACAGTATTCGGCGTGGAGTTGAGTACAAGGTTATGGAGTCTGACAATCTGAAATACCAAGGGAGATGTAAAGAGTTTGGTAACGGGTGCACGTGGTTGATTCGGATAGTCATGCGGAAAAGGAAGAGCACATGGGAAGTTAGGAGGTACAACGGTCTGCACACGTGTATGGCCACATCGATATCAAGCGACCACAAGCAGCTTGATTATCATGTCATTTGTGCGAGAATCTATCCGTTGGTTCGAGCTGATGCGTCGGTGTCGATCAAGGTGTTGCAAGAGGCAACGGAGGCGACTTATGGATTCCGGCCTAGTTATCGGAAGGTGTGGTTGGCGAAACAGAAGGCAGTAGCGCAAATATATGGCGATTGGGAGGAGTCATATGCTGATCTGTCTCGGTGGATCCTTGGGGTCTCATGCACGATGGAAGGTTCCGTTGCTCTACTCAAGACGTCCCCGGTTAGGGTGGGTGGCCAAGTTGATGAAGATAGAGTCTACTTTCATCGGATGTTTTGGACATTCCCTCCGTGTATTGAGGCATTCCGCCACTGTAAGCCGCTCGTTAGCATCGATGGAACACACCTCTATGGCAAGTATGGCGGGACATTGTTGTTGGCGATCGCTCAGGATGGTAACTCGAATATTTTGCCTGTTGCGTTTGCACTCGTGGAGGGGGAGAATGCAGAGTCTTGGTCGTACTTTCTTTCGAACCTTAGAAGGCATGTCACTCCACAAGAAGGTATTCTCGTGATATCTGATAGACACAACGGCATCAAGGCTGCACTAGAGTCTCCCGATAGTGGTTGGCAACCTCCACATGCTTATCGGGCATTTTGCATTCGGCATGTTGCTGCAAATTTTGCCCTCACTTTCAAGGGACAGGATGCGAGGAGGTGGCTGGTGAATGCCGCGTATGCGAAGACAGAAGCAGAATTCGACTATTGGTTTGATATAATGAGGACGGAGAACCCGGTCATGTGCGATTGGGCAAACAGAATGGAGTATGAGAGGTGGACACAGCACAAGGATGGGGGGAGAAGATATGGTCACATGACCACCAACATTTCTGAGTGTGTGAACTCTGTCTTGAAGGGCACAAGAAACCTACCAGTGACGTCTCTGGTTAAGTCGACATATCTCCGATTGGCGGAGTTGTTTGTTGTCAGGGGTCAGACGGCAGAGGCACAGTTAGGGTCCGGGCACCGGTTTTCACAGGCAGTAGTTAAGGCCATTGAGCGTAACCTGAAGGAATCGAGGTGCTTCACTGTGACTGTGTTTGATAGACATCACCTTGACTATACAGTGGCTGAGACGACGCCCACCGGCAAATTCTCTTTGGGTAGCTATCGGGTTTCTCTTAGGGATCGCACCTGCGATTGTGGATACTTCCAGGCGCTGCATTATCCCTGTTGCCATGCCCTCGCATGCTGTGCGCAGTCACGGCTAGATTGGGCCACTTATGTCGATGAGGTTTACACCATGTCTGAGGTCTTTAAGGTGTATCAAATGTCCTTTTCACCTTGTATTCCAGAGGGGCTTTGGCCACCATATGACGGGCCGACAGTGATCCCCGACCCGGGCATGAGAAGGGCAAGAGAAGGACGACCACGTTCCACCCGCATCCGCAACAACATGGATGAAGCTGACACCAGCCGACCTAAGAGGTGTGGTCTGTGCAGGCAGCCCGGTCATACTCGAAGGGTTTGCCCTCAGCGAGGTTCTACTAGTGGCATCTAGATCTATCATGAATTAGTTCGTTTGTATTAGTCTTCGTGATAAAAAGTGTGTCTATTTGTATCAGTTATGAGTTTTAAGTATTCTTCGACTAAATGTTAATGTTATTAAAAGTAGTTATTTATCAGTTTACTAGATATATCGTATTTTATTTCCGTTATAGTTGTACTTTCGTTAAATATAAAGTAAAAACTAACCAAAATAAAATTCATCCAACGACAATCAAAATAAAGTCCATCAACGTTAAAGTAAAGTAGAAAGTAACCAAAATAAAAGTCATCCAACGAGAATAAACATAAAGTGCATCGACATAAACATAAAGTAATAACTAGCCAAACTAACTGTCATCCGAAGAGCATACACATAAAGTCTATAACCGGAACATAAACAACATAACGAGAAATGAAAAACAACAACACATGGTGCTAATCATTGCGATCATCCCTAGCTGCATCATGAAAGTCACCAAGGAGATGAGATCCTGTCCCACATCGGGCGGGACGCCTGACTCGAGTTGGTCGGGCCGCCTGCTGTCCAATGTCATCACCTGGATGGTCTAGACCAACCGCTGACTGGGGGGTTCCCCCCATGGTGAACCACGTATCCAACGGGCTACCTGCAGGCACGTTCAAATCTACCACATACTCACCCTGATAATCAGCTGGCTGGGAATGCATATCCGTCATGTGTGGCTGGTAAGCTGCGGTCTCCAAATGCACCTCGGGCATCTGCGGCTGGTAAGACTGGCCACCAAACTGCACGTTGGACGTGCTAGCATCATCCCTAATCAAATCAGCAAAATCTGCGTAAAACCGTGGACTCACCAGCTGATCATCTAAATCCATAGTCATCGTCGGCGTCTCAGGCTGCGCATACATGTGAGAGCTGGGCTCTGGCATCGGAGAGTAAGATCTGCTGGTGAATGTCCCCCCTCCAGCCTGAGTCGCTGCGGTCCCACTAACTCCACCACCAAACTGTGTAGGATCCAGTGTTCTCCCGCGTCTGGCACTAGACCTACGAACACGGTGATCGACCTCAGCCCTAGCCTTTCCGCCTGCATCATCCTCCTGCATCGCATCATGTAACCATCGCCACTCTCTCCCGGTGTCCCTAGTACCAACACGACGGCGTCTCTCCACACGACGGTTATCCGGCATATCAGGTAGCTGTGATCTGCATGGGACCTAGGAGGATCCTCTCTGAAACGCCTCTAGAGGTATCTGGGTGCCTCTGGGATCCGCGAATGCAGCCCCCGGACTAAGGAACCGCTGAGCCTCGTGGAACCACCAATCTAGGTAATCAGCAGATGGGCCAGGATCTGCCACTCGATCAATAGAAATGACTGCATCAACTCGGTTCCCCCAGTGCAAATGCCAGACCTGATAGTAACGGGGGAACCACCTATCCCCTCCCCTCCCGTCCTTAGCATGCAGCCAGTCTACGTTCAAAGCGTCCTCGGGGATATGCTGTACTCCACCCAGCTGTGGAACAACCCTGTCAACCTAATGCCACTCGATGACCGCAAAGTATATCAAACTGGTCACCGCTCGCCATAGGCGACTATGCTCCTCTGTAAGTATCTCTGGATGGACAACGGCAAGTACATCAAGTGCGGAGTAGGGCTCCATACAATCTGAAATTTCAAAACTCATCATACATTACAAGAACAAGTATATATCTAGTCACATTTAGATAGCGAAGCAAAAATAAAAACTCTAACTGCTATAAAACTTACATCACGAGCGGTCAATCGATCCAATGCAAGCCGATACCTTATGACTCTCTGCTCCTTTCCATCGTTAGGAGGTAAGTAGGCAGACCACCTAAATTTAAGTCATATGAGACACAAACTACCATAAAAACGCCAAAGAAATTTGTTAACAGTAAAAAAACATAACACATACCTGGATGCCAGCGGGAAAGAGAAAGCCTCAAACCCTTCCGGCCTCAAAGACGGAAACCGCCAGAATATCCAACTCTGTAGCAACTGGAGCGGGCCCGCAAGATTAGTCACATTTCTGTTTGCTAACCGACACATGCATCGGTACAGCCATGCCAGAGCGGCCGACCCCCAGCTATACCTCCCCATGTCATCAAGGTTTGCCACAAATGGCAACCACCGTATATGTACCCGGTTCGCACTCTTGTCCCCAAATAACTGAGTCGATAACAGCATCATGATGTAGGCCCATGCGTAGATGCGGACAGTCTCCTCGCTCGCATCTGCTGGTAGCACCCTAAACCTATCGCGAAACCATGTAAAGTGTACTGTCATCTGCTTGACCTTATTCGGTGGAGGGCACTCACCAAATAGGTCCTCAAACCACTCCCAAGCTGGTCGGCCACCCTCCATGTATGTCTCAAACTCACCAAGGCAACCACTCACAGCCTCACCATCCACAGGCAGCCCTAGCTGGAATGCCACGTCCTGCAATGTCACTGTGCATTCTCCGAAAGGCAGGTGGAACGTATGCGTCTCAGGACGCCACCTCTCAACGAACGCACTAACCAGTGGCTCATCCAACCAGAACCATTCGCTGTTTAGCCTGGCCAAATGGTACAATCCAGCCCTCTCTAAATACGGGATGATCCTATCATGCAAGGGCATATTCTGTTGCCGTCTCACACTGTATATACACCTAGTGGGCTGCACAGAACAAGAAAGATATACAGAGTCCAATTAAATTCTCCTATCCTAAAAAAATTTGCCATAACTAACCGGATACAAATATATTAAACCATCAACAGATTCTCCTAAATAAAAAAAAAAAAAATTCCCTAGTCACGATAGGAAAAATAACATCCATACTTTAATAAATAACAGCCAGAAATGTTAAAATACTATAAAGCTTTAAAATTTAAAACTTCATGTCATACAAATACCCTAACCAAACTAAAATAATTCACTAACGTCAGCTATCCCTTTCCCTAACCAGTGAAGTAACATCCTAGCATGCGAAGCCTAATTTCAAACTAGAGGGAATAATCTATAAATTCTAGTTCGTCTACCTAACCTACCATTTTTCTGACTAACATACGCAAAGCCTAGAAAAAAAATAAATGTTAACTAACCTCGTCACCAATAGAACCGGCAATATGCGCAACACTGTTCAGTCGGTACAGAGTCCTGCCTGCCATGATAACTGGCCAGATGTCGCCGCTGAGATACCTCGGACTCGCTCACAACTTGCTCTGACCTCTCTCTAGAATTTCCTCTATCTAAAAAACTTCACAAACCATCTAAATGCATAATCCGCGGCTACAACCACGGTTTATATAGGCAATGCAACACACGTAAACCGCTACTGGCAGTAGCGGTTTACACACACACACACACGTAAACCGCTACTGCCAGTAGCGGTTTACACTCACACACACATGCACGTAAATCGCTACTGCCAGTAGCGGTTTACACTCACACACACACGCACGTAAACCGCTACTGGCAGCAGCGGTTTACACTCACACACTTCCACACATAAACCGCGGCTGGTTGTAGCGGTTTATGCACACCTATAAACCGCTACTGCCAGTAGCGGTTTACATAAATTAGTGAAACAACGCATTTGCGTATTGAATTTGGAAACAATGCATTTGCGTAATATTGGGGATCAAACAATTTACTAACGTAAATTGCCCTTATTATTATTATTATTATTATTATTATTATTATTATTATTATTAAAAATATTTTTTATTAATAATTGATAAGTAGTTTAATAATGTATTAAATATGAATTTTATATAATTATAATAAAGATATTTTCCTAAATTAGTATAATTATGCATTATTCATTAAATACATTCATTTTGGAAGAAAAATGAATTTATGAGAAATTCACACCTCTCTCATTAGTTGAGAAAAAACTCAATTTTAGTATATTAAGTAGATTATATAAATAGAAATACTTGCTAAGTATATATAAAAGAGGAGATATATAATTATATATAATATAATTGTTATATATGTAACATATATAAATTATTATAATTATAGAGACTTACTATAATTATATTAAATTTAATTATGAATGTAAATAAATAAAAGTGATAATAATTAATATTATTTTTTTATATTTAATATTTACCGTAAATATAAAAAATATTGAAAAAAAAGTAGATACTGAGGCAAATTACGCAAATAAAATGATTGAGGAAAACGTTTATGCAAATACAACATTGGCAATTTCCAGACGCAAATGCAACAAACGCAACTATATATAATCCGCTACACCCTGCAGTGGAATTTAATTGCACGTAATCCGCTACAGGGTCTCACGGATTACGTGGAGAGCGAGGTTACTCATAAACCGCTACACCCTGTAGCGATTTATGACCAAATTCTGTTTATGCATAATCCGCTACATCCTGTAGCGGATTATGTGTATAGTGGTGTGTCTATATATACCGCGTGAGGCTGTAGCGGAAATCATTTGAGTTTTTTTGGAAAAAAGTTAGAGAGAGAAAGTAGAGCGAAGGGAGAGAAATTTTAAAATATTTGAGTGGTTTGGAAGAATGGAGGATGAACGTCGGTTGTACCGGCTCGACGGCATTGCTCACGTAGTCGGAACCATCGATGCAGAGGTAAGTGTCTGTATTTCCAAAGACTATTTTAATAAATGTATATTTTATTCAATCTTAAGGAAGTAATTCATTAATTAGATAGATAGAGACTTAGTTTAGGTTTTGGTATGTAAATGAAAATTTGAAATATAAACTTTGACATGTAACAATTAATAGTCAAGGTAGAGAGGTAAAATAGGTAATTTCAAAACCCAAGTAGGTTAAGACTAGAGATACAAGGTATAGTTTGGTTGTTGATGTTATTGTTAGAAATTATTTAAGGTGTTCTTTATTTCTGAAAATGCAGCCAACCCGATGTGTGTATAGCGTCCGTAGGCAACAGAATATGTCGTTACATGATAGGATCATACCTTACCTAGAGAGGGTTGGGTTGTACCACCTGGCTAGGCTGAACACGCATTGGTTCTGGTTGGATGAACCTCTGGTCAGCACATTTATTGAGAGGTGGCGGCCTGAGACCTACACTTTTCATATGCCATTTGGAGAGTGTACTATCATGCTCCAGGACGTGGCATACCAGCTCGGGCTGCCCGTGGATGGCCAGGCTGTTTTCGGGTGCATGACAGACTTCCACATCTACATCGAGGGGGTCAGACCGGAATGGGAGTGGTTTGAGGAGTTATTTGGTGAGCTTCCGCCACCTGATAAGAGAAAGTTATACACAGTCCACTTCACATAGTTTCATGATCGGTTCAGGGTGTTACCAGCAGATGCTTCGGAGGAGACTGTACGCATATATGCACGCGCGTATATTATGATGCTTTTGTCGACACAGCTGTTTATGGATAAGAGTGCTAACCGAGTTCACCTTCGCTGGTTGCCTTTTGTGGCGAGACTTGACGATATGGGCAGCTATAGTTGGGGCGCCGCTGTATTGACGTGGCTGTACCGATGCATGTGCAGGGTGGCGAACAGAAATGTCACCAACTTGGCTGGACCCCTACAGTTGCTACAGTCATGGATCTTTTGGCGGTTCCCCACGCTGAGGCCGCCGGATTTTGATGCTTTCTCTTTTCCGTTGGTATCCAGGTATACTTTAATTCATTCTTTCTTTCAAGTTCATTACATTCTATATTTGAATTTACATACTTACGTGTTATTTCTGCTACTTAGATGGGCCACATATTTACCCTCTTCTGATGGAAAGGAACGGCGTATTATACAGTATCATCTGGCATTGGATCGACTAACTCATTGAGATGTAAGTATTCTATTTTTCTTTGTTGTTATTTTAATTTTTTTTACACTTATATGTATACATTGGTATAATTCTGAACTTGCCTCATATCTATCAGATTGTCTGGGAGCCTTACGGTTCGCTGGACGTACTAGCAGTCATCCATCCGGAGATACTGACGGAGGAGCACAGCCGGTTATAGCGGGCTGTCACCAGCCTGATCTACTTTGCAGTTATTGAGTGGCATCAGGTAGACAGGGTCTTCCCACAGCTAGGGGACATACAGCATTTGCCTGAACCAGCGCTCAACATAGAGTATCTTCATAGTAAGAACGGCAGGGGTGAAGATAGATGGTTCCCCACTTACTATAGGACATGGCATCAGCATTGGGACGAGCGAGTCCGTTCTGTGTTGAGTGTCCATAGAGTTCCTGATCCTGGTCCATCCCCTGAGTACCTGGACTGGTGGCACCGTGTTGCACATAGGATTCTTTCACCAGGAGTTGCTTTCGCCGACCCCAGGCCGACCTAGGTTCCGGACGATGCTATACTCAGAGGATCTTCCCAGGCGCCGACTAGAGTTTCAGTGTCCGATATGCCGGATAATAGATGATTGGAGCGGATACGACGCATCGGCACACGTGCCACTGATCGCGATTGGCGCTGGCTAGACGACATGATGCAGGAAGAGCACGTTGGTGGTGATGACGGAGGCCAGGCAGATCATCGCCTTCGTCAATCTTCTGCTAGACGATGAGATGCTCGTGGTGGAGGAGCACCTCCCGTCCACCATGATGACGAGGCAGGATCGTCCCGTCAGCACCCTACAGACACTCATGTTGGTGGCACCGCGGAAGCTAGTACGGGTGGTACACCTTTTACCCACGTCTCTAGCTCTCAGGTACTACATGGGTGTAGCACACAGCTGTTAGCTGATCTTGCTACCACTTCTTTCACCATGGATCTGGACAATCAGTTGGGTGGACCCCAGTTCTATGCGGATTTTGCCGAGATCATACGGGGTGACAACGTTCATCAGTACTAGAACCCAATCCCAGGCGGTCCTTCAGACCATACGGAGTATAGGCCACAGCCAGCGGATATGCCTGAGACCCAAGTTCCTGAGACGTAGCTCCCGGTCGACTTGAATGAGCTCGCAGGCAGCCCGTACGATACTTGGTTCGAGATGGGGGGACGCCACCATCTGCATTTGGAGTTGCGGCACAGGAGGCTCCGCCGGGAGATCAACGAGCGGCTAGGGTTAGGCGTCCGACTCGATGTGGCACAGGCTCGCACCTACTTGGTCCATTCGGGGAGGCGACCATGATGTTGACGGTGACCAGCAGTAGCGTCCGACTCTCTTAATTTCTCACAGTTGTCCATGTATGAATTATGACTTATTTATTTTCTGTTAGGGTTAACGACTTCTGACAGTTATATCTGTATTAGTTATGTATAATTATACCTGTAGTATTTTTGTACGAGTTACTGCAAATGACGATTGTATTTTGTATCAATTCGTGCTAAATGCATCATGGATTTAAAACCCTAACATAAAAAACACCACTATACACATAATCCGCTACAGGGTGTAGCGGATTATGCATAAACGCAATTTGGTCATAAACCGCTACAGGGTGTAGCGGTTTATGAGTAACCACGCTCTCCACGTAATCCGCGAGACCCTGTAGCGGATTACGTGCAATTAAATTCCGTTGTAGGGTGTAGCGGATTATATATAGTTGTATTTGTTGCATTTGCGTCTGGAAATTGCCAATGTTGTATTTGCGTAAACGTTTTCCTCAATCATTTTATTTGCGTAAATTGCCCAGATACTGACTTTATTTTATTTTATTTTACGTCATGAATTTCTTTACTAAAATTAATGGAGGAAAAAAAATCTTTATGATTATATATCAATCTCAATCACAATAAATAAGATGAATCGGTTGAGCAACTAACAAATTTAACGGATAAATATTATATTCTATTTATGAAAAAATGAGGTAACATGCATGCGTATATTAATATAGGAAGAATATATACTCACAGCTTTAAAATCTTCAAGAATATTCGATTGTATTATCCTTTAAGCCAAAAAATCCATCCTTTATTTTCATTAAATATTTATATTAATGTAATTAGATGAGTGTTTTAATAAAAAAATTATTATTATTATTATTATTATTATTATTATTATTATTATTATTATTATTGAATAATAACGATAATTATCGTTATTAATATTAAATTAGTTATTAATATATATATATATTGTTGCTTCTACAATCGTGCAATAATATTTTCTTTTATTTGTTAACTAATTAAACTTAGTTATTTATATTAGATATATTTAATGATTACTAAAAATTAATCATATAATTATCATTATTAATAACCAATTATTAATAATCAATTTATATTTCTCTAAAATATAATTTTCTATCTTCTTCTGCTTCTTATTATTATTATTATTATTATTATTATTATTATTATTATTATTATTATTATATAGGTCACCATTAAGATAATAACTTGTCACTAATAAAATTATAGGATAATTAATAAAAAATAGAATTATATCAATATAATTAAAATTAATATAATTAAAATAGTTAAAAATATTTTTGATTGATAATTAGGTTAATAATGCATTAATTATTAATTTTATATAATTATAATAGAGATATTTTTCTAAATTAGTATAATTATGAATTATTCATTAAATGCTAAGTATAATATTGTTATATAATTATAATTAAGATAATTTTCTGAAATAAATTTAAAAGAGATTAGTACAATTATAATAAAGAGATTATCTTAAATTAGTATAATTATGTATCATTTATTACATACTAATTATAATATAATTATATCAATTAAAGATAATTTTTAAAAATAAATTTAAAAGAGAGAAATAGTGCAATCATTTTGGAAGGAAAATGAGTTCACGAAAAAGTGACACCTCACTTTCATTAGTTGGGGGAAACCCAGTTTTAGTATATTAAAAAATAGAAGTAGATTGGTATAAATTATAATAATTATATAACATTTAAAAAGAAAATTAAATGAATAAGAAAAAAATAAAAATAAATAGAATAGATAGAAGACTACAATAAAATAAATTGAATGTGAGAGTTTTTTTTTTTTTGATACATTTCATATCACATCCGTTTCAATAATAATAATAATAAATAAAATACCTCAACTTGATATCTAAGAAAAAATGATGATATAAAATCATAATACAGTTCTAAAGTAAAAGTTTAAATTAAAACATAATATCATTACACAACACATATTGAAAGTAATTTCACACTACAATATACCACAAATAGGTAAATGACTTAAATTTAAATACGAAACATTTTTTATTTATGCATACATGATAACAACATGGTCTATAAATACTTCATAGATAACATATCTTATATAGCTCCGAATGATGAGCACGAAAGTTGGAGAGTGTGGTAGTTTGTGTCCACGATAGTTGTCTTCTTGCAACGACGCCCCATAGGAAGAAAAAGAATTGTTGTAAAAGCTATCAAATGAAAGAGTAATTGGTAAACGAATGATATTTTCTTCTAGCATACATGGTCTTTTATAGTGGTAAAATAAAAATGGAAGGAATTAAATTTTATATTTTTATATTAGGAATAGAATTCGATATTTATCCTAACAAAATTATTATTATTATCAATATAAATGGGTTAACAACTTGCCACTAATAAAATCATTGGATAATAAATAAGAACTAGAAGGATATGAATATAATTAAAATAATATAATTAAAATATTTAAAAATATTTTTGATTGATAATTAGTTTAATGATGCATTAAATATTGATTTTATATAATTATAATAAAGATATTTTGCTAAATTAGTATAATTATGCATTATTCATTAAAATAATTAAAAATATTTTTGATTAATAATTGATAAATAGTTTAATAATGTATTAAATCTTGATTTTATATAATTAAAATAAAGATATTTTCTTAAATTAGTATAATTATGTATTATTTATTAAATGCATTCATTTTAAAGGAAAAATGGGTTCACGAAAAAATGACACATCACTTTCATTAGTTGGAGAAAAAGCCAATTTTAATATATTAAGTAGATATTCTTAAATACTTGTTTTTGTTTATAAAAGTCTCTTTATCTTGATGATGACAACTTTATTTGGAGCTCTTTGAGGTCACTATGGACTATAATACCTAAATAAAATAAAACACATACATATTGTATACTAACATAATAATTATAAATTTATAATTAGATAATATCAAATTTAAATAGCTATTTTAATCAATATAAACTCACTTTGGGTCACACATTGTTTAAGTTGAAGTTGATGCATTTGATTTACCATGGACATCAAATCTACTAAATCAAAACATCATTCAATTTATCATGGGTTGAATCTCACCAATGCTACTCCGCCAATAAATCAAATCTATTCACTCTAATTTATTATTGTTGTCCTAAATCAAATCTATTTCATTTAGTTTACTACTGCTTTATGTAAATCGAATATATTTCATTCGATTTACATGGAGTATCCTTAAATCGAGCTTAATAGCCTCGATTTACATTGAGTAAAGATAAAAATTGAATATGCATATAAACTGTTTGATTTTAGGACATTCACAATTAATATTACATTCCATTCTATTTGTTTAAGTGAATTACCTGAATGTTTATCTTTCCCATTATTTTCAGGGCAATTTACGTTTTTAAATTGTTTGAATCCCAATTTTACGTAAATACATTGTTTCAAAAATGAATACGTAAATACATTGTTTCACTATTTTATATAAATCGTTACTGCCAGTAGCGGTTTACAATTGCACAGAAATCGCTAGTACCAGCCGCAGATTATGTGTATTTTTAGTTGGTCATAAACCGCTGCTGCCAGCAGCGGTTTATGTAGGTTGGTGTGCGTGCGTAAACCGCTGGTGTCTATAGCGGTTTACGTTTAGTATGTGTCAATGGGCTCCATATATAAACCATGGAGGGGCCAAATGTAAAGAGGTAGAGTTTTATTCACAAATGGATGGGGAGGATAGTATTAAAAAAATACAATACTCAAAGTATTAAATTATATAAATCAAGACTATTTTTTTTATTCTCATCTCTTTTACAATTTATAAATAATAAAATAATTTATTTTTAGCCAAAAGTTCACTAAATTATATATTTTTCTCTTTAACAATCACTTCATTCTCTTTTATTTATATCAACCATACAAGAGATACTAGGAGAGTTTGAAACATGGGTTGTGTTCTTTGTTGCTGATTTGCATTTGAGGTTCTAGCTAAACGAAATTTTTTTATTTGTGCAACTTTATTGTTTTATGCCAAAAAATAAAAATTATTTGTATTTTATAGTTGATTGATTGGATAAATAATAGTGATAACATCATAATTTTGATGAATAAAATAAAAAATATAAATATGCATATAATAATTTTTTATTTGTATTTCTTATTAAAATGAGACTAAATAGCAAATCAAAGAGTGAGTATTGACAGAGTACTAAAATATATAAACTAAGACTAATTTTTTTTTATATTCATCCCTTCTAAAACTTATGAATGATAAAATAATTTATTTTTAGTAAAAAATAGTGAATTTTTTTACTAAAAATAGCAAATCAAATAAAAAAAATTCACTATTTTTTACTAAAAATAAATTATTTTATCATTCATAAGTTTTAGAAGGGATGAATATAAAAAAAAATTAGTCTTAGTTTATATATTTTAGTACTCTGTCAATACTCACTCTTTGATTTGCTATTTAGTCTCATTTTAATAAGAAATACAAATAAAAAATTATTATATGCATATTTATATTTTTTATTTTATTCATCAAAATTATGATGTTATCACTATTATTTATCCAATCAATCAACTATAAAATACAAATAATTTTTATTTTTTGGCATAAAACAATAAAGTTGCACAAATAAAAAAAATTCGTTTAGCTAGAACCTCAAATGCAAATCAGTAGCAAAGAACACAACCCATGTTTCAAACTCTCCTAGTATCTCTTGTATGGTTGATATAAATAAAAGAGAATGAAGTGATTGTTAAAGAGAAAAATATATAATTTAGTGAACTTTTGGCTAAAAATAAATTATTTTATTATTTATAAATTGTAAAAGAGATGAGAATAAAAAAAATAGTCTTGATTTATATAATTTAATACTTTGAGTATTGTATTTTTTTAATACTATCCTCCCCATCCATTTGTGAATAAAACTCTACCTCTCTACATTTGGCCCCTCTATGATTTATATAGGGAGCCCATTGACACATACTAAAGGTAAACCGCTATAGGCACCAGCGGTTTACGCACGCACACCAACCTACATAAACCGCTGCTGGCAGCAGCGATTTATGACCAACGAAAAATACACATAATCCGTGGCTGTTACTAGCGATTTTTGTGCAATTGTAATTTATATAAAATAGTGAAACAATGTATTTACGTATCCGTTTTTGAAACAATGTATTTACGTAAAATTGGGGTTCAAACAATTTAAAAATGTAAATTGCCCTTATTTTCATGTCTATTGATAACTTTTTTCAATTTCTTAATCATAGTATCACACATATCATATACTAAGTAAATAATCGGAGAGTTTGTGTCATAAATTCAAAGAATCTCATATATTGGACTTGTGAAATTGATTATACAATGGATATCATCCTACCACATATGATCTAATATGAAACATTTCATAGTAGCAACTTTTTTCTTATTATCATCTTTATAAATGTCCATTCTTGATTGATTATTTCTTGCAATCTCTGTTTAAACCTTTTTAACATTATAATTGTTTATGTTAATCTCGTCTTAACAATGGAATGAAGTTTTAGTTGAACGAATACATTAAAAATAGTCAATCTTTTTTATCTTTTAAAGATAAAGGTAATTTATTCAAAAATAAAAAAAATACAATTTTATCCTTGTCTAGGACAAAAAAACCAATAAATAGAGATCTCCCACACTATCTCACTCAATGGGTAAAGACAAAATAATATACTGAAAATAGAAGAAAGAGAAAAAAATCTGAAAGAAAAAGGTAATACTTAAGTAGGGATTAGCCTTTAATTCTTCTATCAACTTCAGAGAGGTGTTCGCCGTGAGCTCTATTATTGTTTTTTTTTTTTTTGATCGAAGACAAACTAATTCCTAGCCTTTCACATATTTCAGCTTAAGATCACCAACATAACTAGCTTCCATAAGCCATTTTGCTGTCTCATGTAGTCGTTCATTTTCTCCTTCCATAGGTGCCAGAAGGTCGAAGGTCCAAAGACAGAGGGGATCAACGATAAGAGACTTTTCCTCCAAACTTGTTGCACTTTGTCACAGAGAAAGAGGCCCTTGTTGATTGATTCTATTTCTCCACCACATCTTTTGTAGGTTGGATTGACACTCGGTATGCGGCGGTGAACAATGTCCAAGACGGGGAGCTTTTCATGGAGGCATTTCCAGACAAATATCTTGACTTTTGGTAGCAGGGACAACTTCTAGAGTGTGCACCAAGTTTTATGATGTTGTAGCAGACTTGGATAGAGATCAATTGGGGGGGTGTTGAAACTGGTATGCTATTATGTAACCTGAGCTCACTTCGAAATTACCGCTCTTAGTGTGGAGCCACTTATGTTTATTCGCTTCATCTGAGATTGCAATGGCTTGGATCCTTTGGCTAATATCTGTTGAGAATTTCTGATTTATCAATTTACTATTCCATGTCCCATTTGGCAGGATGAGGTCCTTCACCTATACGATTTTGGGCTCTGATGGTCAGTTTCCAACTCGTGGGGAGGAGGAGGTCCAAACGGGTATAGTGAAGGCAACCATGGATCATGAAAAACTCTGGCCACTAAACAAGTTTCAATGCTCTATACCAAGCCTTTCTCTAGCACAGTGCGTTCCACCAAGATGCCCCACCAACCCCATGACGATAACGTTCCTACCTCAGCACTTATTATATTACCGTACCTAAAATACTTGCCTTTTAGTATTTTAGACAGTAAAGTATTTGGTTGACTTGTGACTTTCCAACACTGCATAGCAAGTAACGCTAGGTTTTGAGCTCTAAGAACTTTAAAGCCCAAACCCCCTTCTCTTTTCGGTCGTGTCATCGTCTCCCAACTTATTCACACCATCTTCTTCTGTGCCCCTTTTGACCCCACCAAAATTGTTGAAGAACTCCATGGATCTCTTTTAAGAGAGTGCCTGTAAGTCGAAAACAAGATAAAGAGTATGTGGGGATAGCCTCACCCACTGCTTTGATTAAAATCTTCCTGTCTGCTGGTGTTAGTAGTCTGTGTTTCTAACCCTATATTTTTATTTAACTTTCTCTTTGATCATACTGAAAATGGCATTCTTTGATCTCTGTACTACCGACGAGAGGCCTAAATAGTTATCCTGGGCTCTCAATGTTCTGAATGTTAGTCGCCGCAAAACGAACGAAATCTTTTTTAATTATGTGATATTAACCGCTGCTAAAATGAAAGGCTTTATGGTTTTTAACTATAGCAGGCAGATATAAACACCGTAAAACTAAATGCTGATTTTGTAGTGGTTAACAGAAACCGTTGCTAACTATTTGCCTATGGCTTATTTTAAAATGGTTACTTAGCCGCCGCAATATGTTTAGCGACGGTTATTTCAACTATAGCTATCTGGTTTTAGAACTGCCACTAACTATCGAAAATATTGAGTGAATATACAGCTGCAACAATTAAGTTCAATTGTAATTAATTTTGTAGTAGAAGTACATAACGTCTAACTACCTAATAAACATTTTTTAGGTTTTAGTTTCATAACATTTTTTAAAAAAGTTTTTTATTATTAGATAGTTACATCTTATGTATTTTTATTATAAAATTAATTATAATTAAACTTATATTATTACTAATAAAAAATAATCTAAGTAACAAACTAAAAAAAATAGTCATAAACTACTTAGCAAGTGTGGCTTTGGATGTCCAATAATGTTTCCAAAAAGCATATATATTTTAAATGAATAAAACAAATTCTATAATTATTGTAGTCTTATTTATATATATATATATATATATATATATATATATAAATTGTAATTTGCAAAAAAAAAAAAAATCTAATTTTGTTTTCCTTTAAGAGAAAATTATGACCAAAATAATCAACAGAAATTAATCATCAAAGATTTTATTTCAATTATTCATTGACATATTATCATTTCGAGAGATAAGGAGGATGTGTTTGAGATTTGTCCATAAGGAGGATGTGTTTGAGATTTGTCCAAAAGCTAGAAAACGACTTTGTTAAAACTATCATGGCACCGAATTCGGTGGTCCTAGAACGTTTGGACCATTAAATGGTCTCATAACAAAATATGTTTTTTAAGTTTTTTAATACTAAATAGTCCTTATTTAATTTTAATTACAAATTAATCTTATATTATTTAATTATAAAATTAATTTTTTATTTTATAAATTACTATTTTATTATTCATCTATCATGTTTACTAAACTTCAATCGATTGGAATTGATACACAATCGATTGAATTTTCCACGGCATGTGGGATTTCTTTATTCAATCCATTGCTCGTATTACCCAATTAATTGAAATCTCAAAGCAATTTGAGGAATACATAGATACACGGGAATAAACTGTATTTAACAAGAATTTTTTCATTATAAATTAAAAACAACCATTATTTTTTCAATAAAAATAAGACTTATTCATGTGTACTCTTGTGTATTTCTATAATGGTTGCTATTGTCTATTGTGAAGATTAATAATTTAAGTTAGCCATTTTTTTTAAAATTTGAAGTTAAATTTGCCTTGCTCTGCATAAAAAAAAAATTTGTATTTGAGAAATTAAAGTTAAAAAATTGAGTTTTGGAAAATAATAATTTTTTTATTTTATTTCAGAAAAAAAATTCATTACTAAAAGATAATTTTTTTTATTACACAATCAATTGAATGAATAAAGAATTGAAACAAAGAATTGTTTTCTAAACACTACAGTGAAAAAATTGATTGGATCTCTATCGCCAACCGTGAATATCAATTAATGATGAATAAATATTAGATATTGAAGAGATGGATAAACAATAAAGAAAAATTGGATATTAAGTAGATGGATAAACAATGAACAAAAATAATGAAAAGATTGATAACCAATCAGATTGATAAACGATTCTAATGGTAGGATTGAGTAATTGTTGATAGATTATTCACCAATTTATCATCTTAATATTAAAGAAAAGATAAGATTAGAGTATCTAAATCAAAATAAAAACTTAAAAATTGAAGATATAATTTTAAAGATAAGATAGATGAATAATAAAATAATAATTTATAATCACGAGCAGAAAAATTTAGAGAAGCGTAACATATAACGCATTGCACAATTCAATCGATTGGGTAATAAAGTGTTCTTTCCACCAAAACTTCATTCCTCTCGTGTTCTCTTGTGTTCTTAGCTTTCTTGCTAAGTATTGAGGGTTAGGCTGACTTGGTCTTAGCTCAAGAGGTTGAGTAAGTCCGAGTGCCGGCACGGTAGCGTTGGAGTGTGTCCAAGGCCGTGACAATTTTGGCACAACCAATCGATTGAATTATGAAAATCTATATTGCTTTGAAGACTTAAATCGATTAGGTAATATGACCAATCGATTCAGTAAGAAAAATCCCACATACCTTGCAAAATTTAATCCATTGTGTATCAATTCCAATCGATTGAAATTTGAAAAACCTGAATTTCGATCGATTGATTTGTGCAGTCAATCGATTGAATTTCTAACAAACACGATTTTTCCAATCCAATACGTATGTAACGGATCAATGATAAAATTATGATCGATTAAGATTGTAAAATATTTATTACGATTAATAGAAGATCTAATTTGTTATTATTTTAATTTTTTATTATTAATAAACAGATAGATGAATAATAAAATAATAATTTATAAAATAAAAAAGTTAATTTTATAATTAAATAATATATAAAAAATTAATTTGTAATTAAAATTAAATAAAAACTATTTAGCAGTTATTAAAAAACTTAAAAAACATGTTTTATTACGAGACCATTTAATAATCCAAACGTTTTAGGACGATCGATCGAATACGGTGCCAACTATCATTGGTTCGAGTAAAACAATTTGAAGTAAACATGATTTAGAAAAAGAATAAGAAACATGATTTAGAAAAAGAATAAGAAACATTAAGTTTTGTAATAATTAAATATTGCTACTACTGTAAGCAAATAAATTGTGAAAGCAAGCAAGAGCTGAAATAGAAATGTTTTCATGATGCAATATTTTAAGGCATGAAAAATATTATTTATACGTTAAATATTCTTAATATTTGTAAAAAAATGGTTGTTATTAATTAATTTTATATTTAAATTATTTTTTAATTAATAAAAAATATGTATTTAATTATTAAAAAATATTAATATTAAAATAATATTTATTATAAATAATACAAACTCATTGGGATTGTTAATTAATGTTAAAATAATATTTATTAATGAATATCCCAACACTTTTATCTTTATCTTTATCTTTATAGTAATATAAATAGAGAACTCTTTGATCCATTCTAACTTGAGTGTTGGAGTGTTTTCCAGGTACCACCTCCCATTGTTGCAGTCAAATAATCTGCATCCTCCTCAGCCCGAAGGTCCGATCCATTTTTATCTTTGTCTTTACATGTATAATGTTGTTCATTGTGAGGGTTGGGATATTCAATGTGGAGTTGGTTTCGTCATAATGTTCTAATTGATATTCCGTGATTATATATATATATGCTTGAACTGAACTAATGGCATAGATATGAGTGTTGCTGTGTTGGTGGGAAATCATTGTAGAAACTTGTTAGTGATCTTACTTCCTTAACAGCGATTGATTCGCTTTGTGTTACTTATGATGTATCAATCAGCCTCAGCTTGCTTTGGCACTGTCGCAACTCTACTTTTTCACTTTAGTGGTTTTGGTTACAGGGAGGTAGTCTTTGATGATATATTAGTGCTTACTAGTTTCTACAATTTTCGGATTGTTAACTGTTTCTTGGACAGTTGGACTACCTCCCCTATTTTGTTTTACCATTTCAAAAAAAAAAAAACATGTTTTATTTCCTTGTTAACCTTTTATGCAATGGGGGCGTTTGTTTTGGGGGCTTATGCAATCGCCTTTTATATCACTATGTTATGAGATGTTTGTGGTGACTTGTTCTGTTTAATGATATCTCACTGTCTCCATTTTGTGCAGGAACTTCTGATTGCTTTTTCTTTGAAAATGATGGCTACTCCAACTAAACCAATGGCCGTAATGTTGTCTGAATCTTTGGAACACAAGGGAAAGGATATCACTGAATTAAATGGTAACATACTTCAATCCCCTATAAGTCAACAGCCCCATAGCTCCTCTGATGGTTCAGTAGCTATTCTTTGGGACATCGAAAACTGTCCTGTTCCAAGTGATGTCCGCCCTGAAGACGTAGCAGGAAATATAAGGATGGCGTTGCAAGTGCATCCACTAATTGAAGGAACTGTTATGGTATTTTCTGCTTATGGTGACTTCAACGCTTTCCCTAAGCGACTTAGAGAGGGATGTCTAAGAACTGGTGTTAATCTCATTGATGTTCCTAATGGGAGAAAAGATGCTGCTGATAAAGCAATCTTGGTTGACATGCTTTTATTTGCTCTTGACAACCCTCCCCCATCATCTATTATGCTAATATCTGGAGACGTTGACTTTGCCCGAGCACTTCACATTCTTGGACAACGGGGATACACTATAATTCTTGTCATCCCTTCTCGGATGGGTGTTTCATCTGCTTTATGCAATGCCGGAATGTTTGTCTGGGATTGGCCTAACGTTGCTCGTGGAGAAGGATTTGTTCCCCCTCGTGGAGGTTCAGTTGAGGTTGCTGGATATTTGATGGGGTGCCATATTAATGACAACTTGGAGGGACAAAATGAGGAAGAAGCAATAGTTTATAGAGGGATGTCACAGAGATTATATAACTCAAGGGATTTCTCTATGGTTTCACAATCTCTATCTGAATACAATTATACCGCATCGAACATGGCTGGCTTACTGACAACTATGAGATCACACAGCCTTCTTCCACCTGGGATGATTGATGTTTCAGGAATATCTATGCCTTCTAGTGACAATAATGAAGGCCAGCTTTGGGGCCCTATGTCTAGCGATTTAAATGTTCTCAAAGGCCAGTTGGTAAAGTTGCTTGAACTTTCTGGAGGGTGCCTGCCTCTGGCTCGAGTTCCAACAGAGTATCAGAAAGCTTATGGAAGAACTCTTTATGTATCTGATTATGGAGCAATTAAGTTAGTCAATCTTTTCAAGAAGATGGGTGATACAATGGCAGTGGAAGGGAAAGGTCAACGTAAATTTGTGTATCTCAGAAACTTCAAGAAAGACAAGAAAGGAAAGGGGCTTCCAGAGGAGAATACGAATACTGTCGCCGGTGGTGGCTCTTCAGATGAGTTCTCAGATGAAGAAAGACTAGTCATGGAAGAACATGATGAGAGCAGTCAAAGGAGAGCAGCTATCAATGACCGTGCTCTTGAGCAGTTCAAGTTCGAGCTTCAAGAGATTCTAGTCAGCTACTCGTGTCGAATATTCCTAGGTTGTTTTGAGGATATATACCAACAAAGGTACAAGAGACAATTGGAATATGAGAAACTTGGAGTGAACAAGTTGGAGGATTTGTTTGAGAAAGTCAATGATATTGTAGTATTGGTTGAGGAAGCAGGAAGCAAGAGGAAGTTCCTTGATCCAGTGGGGGGTTAGAATGCTAAAGCAAATTGTTGCCTTGTGTTTCTTGTTCTTTCTAGCAATCCCATCCTTATTCTAGTTTTATTTATTTATTTTCCTTCTATATAGTAAAGATGATACGCTGGGAACATGTGTGTATTTTTTATTGTCACTGTCCCGCATGTATTTTGAATCTGTATTAAAGTTTCCTTGTCTTTAGTTCTTGCCTCTGCAACCTACCAGCTACTTGGAGTATCTTCTGTACTTCCCTTTTCCTATCATTCTCATTATCAACTTAGAATTTGAAGCATTTTTCAAGTTGTAGATTGAATTCTATCATAAATTATAAGATTCACAACTGGTCATCAAAGAAAGAATTAACAAGCATCATATATTTATGGTAACCTTGAAAGTACTATATTCCTCATCAAAAGACTCCCTCACGTTGGGATCTACTAGCTCCAATAATCTGGTTTCGGTTGCGCCCATTCCACCAAGTTCTTATTATCCTGAATAGCTTGCTTCCTGTCACGATTTCTAGTAGTAACACCCCAAAACTGTAGATATCGCTTTTCTCGGTGAGCTCGAGAGTAACAACATATTCTGGATCCATATAACCTGGAATGCATGACATCTATTGAATTTCAGGGACATACAGCCATCTTCTAAAGCATGTAAATGAAAGATGAGGAAGAAAGGTCAGAAGAATTTTATACCTGGAGTTCCTCGGATTTCAGTGTTTCAGAAGAATCAATTAACGCTTAAAAGGTGTCTATGACTATCTAAATATTACTGCATCATAAAATTTGTGCTGTTTTTGAACTATTCATTTCTGAAAAAAGAGGATGAATAGTTATCCCACCTTAGCAACAAAATTTTCATCCAGCAAAGTGTTGCTAGACTTAATGTCTCTATGGCGCAAAGGAGGATCACAATATAAATGAAGGTACTCCTGCATGTGACGATGCAAATAAAAATACCAAACAAGAAGATATTAAAGCTTGATATTAAACTAATCAATCATATGTACCAATGCATTAGCTACGTCAATCGCAATTTGGATTCTAGTTCGCCAACTTAGCGGTGTTCTACCAGGAGCTGCACAACAACAAAAAAGAATGAAGTGAGATCGGGTTTGTTAGGGGGAACAAGCTAATAGATTGGGCTGCATTCCACAATTCTCTAGGGCTATTATTTTGTTGAATAGATAATTGTTATTAGAAAAAGATGCAGAAGAGCATAATAGTAATATCTTAAAGTGTACTATTATTGAAAACAATATATAGACCAAGATGATGAATAGACCATATAGTTGAAGAGACCATATAGTTGAAGCGCGGAGTAAGATGATGAATCAAGAGGAAGCAGCAAGAAGCGAACTAGTTGAAGAATGAAGATTTGAAGAGAACCATTTTCAATTTATTTTCGGTGTTCTTGTATACCAGAAAAAGTAATCAGAATTGTTGAATTGCTCATATCAAATGCTTCATGGGAACTATGTTCTGATTAAATAAAATAACAAATAAATTGTATTATTTTGATTGTAGAAGCAAATTCATATTTTATTGAAGAGTTTTATCGAACACCAATCTTCAAAACCATGTAACATTTTTTTGGTGTCTAAACCATGTAAGATTTGGGTGCATAAATTGAATGTTCAAAGATGTTAAATTTTATTAGCAGTACTAAACAACGTAAAGTTAGAATTAACAATGTTCTATTTTGTTTGGTGACCACAATGTTCTATTTAAAGTTCAAATATTTAATTAAGATGATAAAATAAATTGTACTATTATGTTAGTCCCCTCTTTGAGTTGGGAAGAAAAAATTCAAAATTGAACCAAGTTTAATATTAATTTATTAATTTCTTGTACTCAATACAATGTGACTCAATATTCCTATTTATATATTCCTAACAAACTTTAATGTGTTAACCAACTAATTAAGTAGTCTAATATTAGTTGAATCCTAACAATACTCTTTTATCAAAACAGGATTTTTTAATAAATAATTTAATTATTTTAATTATCAAAATAAATAATTTGTAGTGTATTTATCAATGTATATCACATTGATTTATTTCATTTACACTATAAACGAGATATGTGTATTTATAAATATAAAATATAATTTTTGAAAAATGTTCGTTAGCTCGGGTTCTTCACGGATTGGGTTGAAGTGGTGTCTAAGCAGGTGCGAAGGGGAATCGGGACCTAAGCACGAGCTGGAGGGTGGAGCTTGGCTGCAACGTTGGTTGGACGGTAGGTGGGACCACCAGCAAGGACACTCCGATGTAAAAGTCAGTGTCTGTTCCAGGAGGCGGTTAATTAGGGTCAGAAAGGGTGATGTACCTAGGGGAAGGGGTAGGTCCCTCACCTTTTATACCATGTACCCGGGTGGGCCCTTTGTGGTCACGACTATCCTTCTAAAAGCTTCTGCTAGCTGTCTAGGTTCCCTAGGGAATGAAAGGCGTCATGTGGGTCGCCCCGCATGTAGAGCAGGCTGAGCCGACAGGTCGGTGATCCATGGTTGGACCCAGACACCAAATGGGCTGGGCTGAAACAGTGCCCCCAACGTGTCGACCATGAGACCAAAAACTCGTGGTTGGCGCATTCGAGCTACTCGCGCTCGCCTTGGTCGAATCTTTTCGAGATTGGGAGCCCACTGGCTGGGTCCGCATCTTCTACACGCGTAAGTGGGACACCTCGTGTCTTGAGATGTCGCTTGGGTTTCTGTGCTGAGAGCATTTAATGCTCTTTATGACGGATTTGAAAGCCAGGAGTTTGGCCATTGTGCCTCTGCCTTTTCGTGCTCCTCCTGACGGTTATCATTCTTTATCCCTTTACTTTTATCTCCTACATTCCTCCCTTACTAATTTCTTTTTGCCACTCTGTACCCTCTCCTTATCTCCGTTTCTGTTCACGATTTGGTGTAAGATTCGCTGCACTCCTCCCATTTGCACCTTCTATTTGCTTTTCTTTTGCCAATTCTGCAGCATTTCTCCTGGTAAGCATTTGTCCTTGTTTCTTATGTCTGTCATTCTTGTTTTTTTTATCAATGCATGACGTTCCTTGTTTTGATTTATGCTAGATAGATTGACATAGCATCGATTAGATAGTTCGTAGGGGGTACCATTAGGAGTTTGCTTTTTGGATTAGTCTTTAGATTAGTGCAAATGACGTAGAATAGTGGAGTAGTAGGATGCAGTTTTTGTTTTTTCATCTTCCACCTTATTTCCGATCTCTCGAGTTAACGTAAGTGGTGCCCCCAATGTAGTTATAGCTCAGCCACCGCTGGCACAAAACGTTATTGATCGCTACATCTGGGTCACCTCGGATATCAAGGACACGGCTTCCCGGATAACCCCAGAGGAGCTACAGGCGCTTCGTGATTCTGGGTCCTTGTGCGGAGGGGGCCGAAAGAAGCGAATTATCAAGTTTATATCCCAAGCGAACAGGAGCGTGTCAGTCATAAGAACATGGCGACCCCCGAGTGGCCGACTGACTGTAGGTGTACAAGCCTATGTTCACATCGCTGGGCGTTCGACTTCCCTTTTTTCCGTTCGTCATGTCTTTGTTAAACCGCTGCGATGTTGCTTCGTCTCAGCTTCACCCGAACAGTTGGGCCGCCATTCGCTGTCTTGAGATGGTGAGCGAGTATTTGGAACTCTCGGCCTCCGTCAACGTGTTCTTCTATCTTTTCTTACTAACGAACCCCTCTCAGGAGGGAAAGACGAAGAAGGGATATATGTCTTTTCGAGCCGTTCAGGGCCATCATCCTTTCTGGCTGACCCTGGAAGTGGAAAGACGAATCCCGACCTATTGGAGCTTTGGGGATGGCTCTGATTATATGATAAAGGTGACTTATAAAGGGTTGAGTGAAGATGACCGTTGAATAGCTGACATCTTGTTGGCAATTTTTAGCACTAGAAATATTAACCCTCATATGGTGATGGGGGATCGGGATATTAGTTGGGCCCACGTCGGTAAGCTATTTTTCTTCCACTTCCTTGGTTAATCTTGCCTTCGTTTTGAATTTCTGATTTCCTAACTTCTTTACTTGTGTTTTATCCCCTGCAATTTCCATGGCTGATGGAAGGACTAATATGGCGGAGTTGATGTCCCACTTCCTTTCTGCTGGTGACAGTGATAACGACTCCTCGGCGACCCACTCAGGGGGTCCTAGTGCTGTTGTCGGAGAGGAAAATGGTTAGGCCATAGTCGGGGACCAGAGAGAGTCACAGCCTTCCGCCAACGCCCCTTCTGAGAACCCACCGATGGACCATGCCGCCGATGACACGGTTCATGAAGAGGAAGGGGGGCTCGAGGACAACCGTGACCTGATCTTCATGACCAACCACAAAAAGCGAAAGGGACCTGCCGGTAAGACTCTGACTGTTATGGAAAAGAACTTCGATGTCAGGAACTTCATCAACTCCTAGCTTCTTCCGAGTACAGAGGAGTCCTTCCGAGAGGAGGACCTTGACGCCCAGGTGAGGTGGAGTTACCACAGTCTCCTGCCGCAGATATCACCAGGAAGGTGGAGCCCGTCCTGGCCCAATATCAAGTTTTGGAGGGGAAACTTCGGGCCTCTCAGAAGGATATTACCGACTAGAAGGCTCAGGAAGAGTCCCTGAAGACCCAGCTTGATGAGAAAGAGAAGAAGGCGAAGGAGGATGCTACGGAGATTAACAGGTTGGTGGAGCGCGTTCTCTCCCTTTCTAAGGACTTGAACACTGCGTGAGGGCAAGCTGCCTCTGCTGAGTCTGAGGTTAAAGAACTGAAGGGGAAGCTTGCCGAGGTCGCGAGGTCAGCCAAGGCTGCCCGGCAAGAGGCTACCATCCTGAAGAAGAAGAACAAAGATCTTGTGAGAGATGCCCAGAAGGTCGTCAAAACCACTGAGGATGGGATTAAGGCCCAAGTTGCTATCCTAGCTCCTGATCTTTATACTTCCCAGGTTGGGGCTTTCAAGATGGTCCAAGATGGAAAGATCGTGGACATCCTAAAGCCATGAAGTCCTTTCCTTGTTTTTGCTTTTTCTTTGTATCCTATTTTTAATGTTACCTTGTACATATATTTTAATCGGGCCGGTGTGGCATTTCGTTTTGTATTTTGGATACCTTGAACATATTTTCGCGACTTGTTTGGTAATGCCTGATTGTATAGATGATTGTGTGTCGGGCCGATGTGGTGCCTTTTTGCTTTAAGCCGTTTTCATTCATGGAATGGTTATTTTACTCGTTTCCTTGATTGGCTTATTAAATCGTGAGCCGCATAGCGCCGGCCACTTGTTGGTCGTAGTTGCTTTGGCTTCCGGGGTGAACAGTCCTGGGTTGCCATTAGAATGGTGGTAACTGTACTAGCCATGGCGTAAGTTAACAGTAGGGCCGGCCTACTAAAGCCTCTTGTCGTGTCTTCACGTCAGAGGTAGGTAGAATGACACCTTTTAAATTGAAAACTTGAGAAAAACCTTTCGGTAAATATGTAAGAGTATACACATGCTCAGATACTTTAACAAGATGATAGTTAAAAAGAAAAGGTAAAGAGGACAGTATATTCTGAATAAGAACAATAAAAAAAACAAAGTATGGGAAGAGAGGACTGTTAAGTTGGGGTGTTATTTCTCAAGAGTAGAACCTCCTCAGGTTCGCTATGTTTCATGTCCTCGGGATGTCGCTTCCATCCAACCTCTCCAACTTGTAGGCGTCCAATTAGTCGTCAGCTTGCCTTCTCCTGGGGTCGGTGTCCCGATATTGTTACGCCGTAGGACCAAGTTGCCTTCCTCGAAACTCCTGCTAAGTACTTTCCCATTGTATCTGAGTGCCATTCTCTGCTTCAGTGCAATTTCCAACAAAAGTTTCATCTCCCTCGTCTTATTGATCAAGTTTTTCTCGACTGCTTCTTCTTTAGCGCCGAGGAGCAACCTCGGGCTTGGCTCCCCAATCTCTACTGGAATGACTGCATCGACCTCATAAGTAAGTCGGAAAGGCATTTTCCCGGTGGACGATTGCAGCGTAGTCCTATAAGACCATAAGACCAAAGCCAGCTCGTCTGCCCAGGAGCCCTTTTTCTGGTTGAGTCGCTTTTTCAATCCTTTGAAGATGATCTTGTTGGCTGCCTCTACCTGACCATTGCTCTGCGGATGTTCTACCGAAGAGAATTTCTGCTTGATTCCCAGACCGGACAGGAATTCACGAAATTTCTTATCTGCAAACTGCGTCCTGTTATCCGAGATCACAACCTCCAGAATTCCAAACCTGGATATTACCTACCTCCACATGAACTTTCGGCAGTTCGCAGATGATATACTGGCCAATAGCTCTGCTTCTACCCATTTGGTGTAATAATTGATAGCGACTATTATGTATTTAACTTGCCCGGGACCTACCGGGAACGGGCCAAAAACATCGACCCCGCATTGTGAGAAAGGTCGGGAGGCCAGCATTGAGATTAACTCTCCTGCTGGGGCCTTGTGGAAGTGGGCATTTTTTTTGGCATTTCCTGCATTTCTTTACGAATTCTTGTGCATCCGACATCATTGAGGGCCAATAATACCCTGCCCTGACGAGTTTCCTTGCCAATGCCTTGCCTTTGATGTAGTGGCCGCAACACCTCTCATGGACTTTGCTCAGGACGTACTCCGTTTGGTCGGGGCGTAGGCATTTCAACAGAGGTTGGTTGAGCCCTCGTTTGTACAGGGAGTTACATACTTGATTGCTTCCCTCCTTATCACTTTAGCTTCCTTCTCATCTTCAGGGAGTTCCTCGCCTTCTAAAAAGCGATGAATTGGCTCCATCCATGAGGGCGAGTTCATGACTTGGGTCACACACAGGGTTACTGATGTCTCCTTTACTAATCCTTGAATCAGGGATCGGTTCCCTGTGCTGAGTTTCATGCTTGCTAACTTTGACAGGAGGTCGGCTCTGGCCTTTCTCTCCCTGGGTACATGTTGCACTGTTACTTCTTCAAAACCCTTACATAAACTTTTCACTTTCTCCAGGAACTTTTGCAGTAAGGAGTTCCTGGCTTGGTAAGCTCCGTTGACATGAGAAGTCACGATTTGAGAATCACTTTTGACTTCATTCCTTAATGCGCCGACCTCTTTAGCTAGTTTCAATCCCCCTATCAAGGCTCCGTACTCTGCCTGGTTGTTAGAGACTGGGAATTCGAATTTTATTGATTGCTCATAAATCATTCCTTTTGAGCTTTTAGAATTATTCCTACTCCCCCGAATGCCTGGTTGGAGGCTCCGTTAACATGGAGCTTCTACAGTATCTTCGAGTTCTCAGGGGAATTCCCCGTCACTTCCACCAGAAAGTCTGCCATTACTTGGGTTTTGATCGTGTGTCTGGGCTCATAATGCAGGTCGTACTGAGATAATTCTATCGCCCATGTCATCATCCGGCCCACTAGGTCATGTTTCTGAAGGACTTAGCGAATGGCTTGGTCGGTTTTCAGTGTGACTGGATGCCCCTGGAAGTACGTGTAATACCCTAATTACCCTAAGTCATACCTTATGCCGTAAAGTAAAGGTTAATCAAAGGTTACGACAATTCTAAGGCTTATACAACATAATATATATATATATATATATATATATATATAGAGAGAGAGAGAGAGAAATAAATAATAATTCTAGAAGCCTGATGAAGAATTAAGCTCAAAACAATTACAAAAGCGCAAACATTCACACGAAGCCACAAACTTATGACACAAGGTATATATACAAGATAAGAAAGCATAAATAGATATATGAATATAATAGTTATAAGGAACTAGCCTTAACCTACGGAGTTTAGGCCGACTAGTTATATACAGACATATAGAGTTTTGAAAGTAAAACCAGCATATACAATATACCTCTCTCAAAGTAAGCCTCTGAGGCAAATATAATACAAAAGTGAGAGTACTAAACAAAAGAAATCAAAAGACAAAAGGTGATAGAAGATCTTCCACTCTGTCACCACCACGCAACTCATCGAGGTGGGTTACGACCTGCATATGAAAAACAACAACAAAGTATGGAATGAGAACCGGAGGTTCTCAGTATGGTAACAGTGCCCAGTAATGTAAGATATAAGACTTCGGGACACCAGAGGCAATTCTAGAGCTTCATATCAATCATGAGATTCAACTTAAAGCATAACTAAATTTAAAACCATCACTTTAAAAACCATAATGAAAATAAAGGAATCTAACTTAGGGATTTTTTAATCTAACATTTACACTGCTGTCCCACAGCCTTCGCCAGCCTAACCTCCATGCAATCCCATCTCCACCGCCTTCTGAACCTCCTCAATCCCAGCAGAAAACACAAGTAATAGCAATGTAAGTAAAACATAAGTATAATCATGTATATCAAGTAATTCAAGAAACAACTAAGCATGTTATACAATTAGGCAAATAATACAAGTCGACAAAGAAAGCAAACATATAAAATATGCACATGATGAATGCCTGTCCTATTTGGCTGTGAGACACATTCCCATGGGAATGTTGCCTTTCGATCATGAATATAGCTACGAGAACCCCCCCTACGGATATAGTGCCGGGCACACTCCTGTGATTCGAAAGGATGCGAGCGGGATACTCTACCAAAGACCTTACATCTCAATGTAAGCGGGATAAACCAACCGTCCTTACGCTGCCGCCACGACCTCGACAAGCGGGATTAACCAACCGTCCTTGCCAGGCACATAACGTATCAACAGTCTCAATATAAAATAGTATATCAGTGGTTTTCAGAAATCATTTTCAGTACTCAGTCCACTCCGAGTCCTAGACTCGTCTCAACATCATCAACCCGAAATTCACAAATTCATCATTTCAATCGTCATTACAGTACTCTGCCATCTCACTCAACTAATCCACCCTCAGTACTCCAGAAACCTAAGTCTCCGTCTTCTAAATTCATGTAAAATTTTACTAAAATAAGTCACTAACTTTTCCTTAGAATTATTAGAGCCTAAGTATTAGATAGTATTCCTAAACAGTACTTAAAGAATGTTTGGAAAGCTAGAGAACCTTGAGAACGAGAGAAAAATAATTTTTCAGCAAAACAGGGCCTGTGCATACACACGCCCAAGTGTGCATACGCACACTTCAGTTTTTGGACCACCATGTGTATGCATACACGAGTCACGTCGCGGGGTGCTGGACACAAACCATCACCTGCATATGGCGCAGGAGGCCGCGTACGCATTTTCTGCTGTTGGCCCATCTCGCGTACACATGCATAGGGCTGCGTACGCATGAGGGCCTGACAGAGATGCACGCCCACGTATGGGGGTGCTCACTTACACATGCCATCAATTTTAGATACCAAATTTTAAACATTCATAACTTCCTTTACAAAGATTCATTTTCATCAAAATTTATATCAAGTTAAAGATCATTAAATGAACTTTAATTTAAGACAAATTTCAACCAATTTTGAAAACTGAGGCTCAAGTTATGATCCGCCAAAATTTAGTAAAAATCAGTTTTACAAAATCCAACAAGATTCTCTAATTTTCAAAACTTTGAACCAAATCAACTCCAAACCACAACACCCATTAATTCACATCAGAACTTACCATTTCTATCTCAATTTACCATTCTTACCAAATTTTCACTTACAATACACTATCCTCATAATCCTCAACCCCAATCATCAAATTTTTCATAAAACCATTTATCAACTAACACACTCATTAAATATCATTCTATCATTACCAATCATCACAATTAACATCCTTCAACCTCAATCTCAATATTCAACATCATTTACCAAGAACAACTGCATAATTCATCATAATTATCAAAACTCATCAAATCATCACAAACATCAATAATCATAATCCGCTATCAATAATTCAAACCTATCCTATAGTCCACTAGCCTAGGTGTCAAGAAATATTACATATTACATAGAGAAAATCGAAACCATACCTTGGCTGATTCCCAATATGTGCTATACACCAAATTTGTGTCCAAATCAAGCCTCCAATCACCAACAATTAATCCAAAACTCCAATAATTCACAATTCATGCTAGACATACATAATTGATCATAAATCAACACCTAGGGTTTATCAAATTCACAAGGTAAAGAGTTTTCTTACCTTTGCCGATGGTGTTTGGGGAACAAACCACCAATAGTCCAATCTTAGATACCACTTAATCAATCAAAACACAAAAATTCACTCAAACCCAACACCTAAATTTTCGAATTTCTTAGGGCTTAAGAAAGGAGAAGAAATTTTGAAATCTTACCAACACAAGTTAGATGAAACTAACGGACTTGGAAAAAGCTTGGCGTAGCCACTGACGGCACGTGAATCGAAGTACCGTAGCTCGAGTTATGGCTACCAGAAGTGGAGGATGAATAATGACACTCTCCCTTTCTTCTCTCACTTCATGCAGCTATAATGTTAAGTTATGAAGGGTTATAAGGCTGAAATGGCCTCACTTAAGGGTATATATATGTTGGGCTTAGGCCCAACTTGGCCCCGGTTTAACTTGTTAGCGTTTTTGGCCCCTTTGACCCAACTTCGGGCCAAACCTTTAAAATTAGCGTCCGGGTTTCAACTTTAATTATTTTCCTAAGTTTTTCTACAGTTTTTACTGCTCTTACAAAGTACCAAATAGATTTAAGTCGGTACTCCTGGCTAATTTACTGGTACGCATTTTTACGCAATTTTTCGCAGAAAATTATATTTTCCAACTCAGACAAAATCTATTGAGTTCAAATATCATATTCAAATTTTCTAATTAATATTCTAAATTTTTGGATCCTATTTTGGGAAATTAATTTAATTAATTAAGCGGTTAATTAATCGCAGTTCTTATAGTACATCGTTAGCCTTCGAGATGAGATTAATAAAGCATAGGCCAGTTTCTCCAGCTTGGTGTATCTCAGCTTCGCCCGTTGGAGCACCTTACTGATGAAGTACACTAGTTACTGAGTCTTGTCTTCTTCTTGGATGAGAACAGCTGCCATGGCTTGCTCCATTATGGCCAAATACAGGAACAAGGTCTCCACCTGTTTCGGCTTCCCGAGGATAGAGGGTGCAGATAGGATTCTCTTAAAATGGTTGAATGCTTCCTCATAAGCCGGGGTTCACTCAAAAGTTATTCCCTTTTTCATCAAATTGAAAAAATGGAGTGCCTTTGCAACTGAGGCCCCTAGGAAACGAGACAAGGCTATGAGCCTTCTAGTTAATCTTTGTACATCTTTGACACAACCTGGACTTGTCATCCGAAGGACGGCTTCGCATTTGTCTGGGTTGGCCTCCACCCCCCTTTGTGTTATCATAAAGCCTAGGAACTTCTCGGATTCTATGCCGAATGCGCATTTGAGGTGGTTGAGTCTCATATTGTTTTTTCGAAGCGAGCTGAAGACGGTCTCGAGGTCCGTTACTAGGCTGTTTGGGTCGGATGTCTTGACCAGGACATCGTCGACGTATACCTCAACCGACTTGCCGATTAGATCCTTAAAAACCTTGCTTATTAGCCTTTGATAAGTAACTCCCGCATCTTCAATTCGAATGGCATGACCATGTAACAGTAGGTTTCATTTGGCATTATGGACGCCGTTTTTTCTTCGTTGGGACGGTGCATCGGTATCTGGTTGCATCCAGAGTATGCATCCATGAAACTCAGAAACTGGTACCCCACGACTGTATCTACCAGGGCATCGATATTCGGGAGGGGAAATAAGTCTTTCGGACACGCTTTGTTAAGATCCGAGTAGTCGACGCACATTCTCCATTTTCCGTTGGCCTTCCTAACGAGAACCACATTAGACAGCCACATCGAGTACTCTAGTTCCCTTATGAATCCTGCTTCTAATAGGCCGGCCTTTTGCATAGCCACCTCGTTAACTCTTTCCTGTGACATCTTCCTTTGTTGTTGTGCCACGGGCTTGGCATCTGGCTTCACGGCTAGATGTTGCGACAAGAACACGGGGTCCACACCTGGCATGTCGGCCGGAGTCTAATCAAATAAGTCGCCATTTGCTCTGATGGCCTTCATGAGGGATTCCTTTAATTCGTGGGGAAGGTTTCGGTTCATGAAGGTGAACTTATCCTCCGTGTCTCCCACCCAGAACTTCTCCAGGTCCCCTTGAGGTTCGCTTGTCGTCCACTCTGGCATCTAAGTCAGCCAAGAACACTCCAGAAGCCTCTTTTGATTTTTTCCTTAACGAGAGACTGGTATTGTCGCAAGCGACTGCCATTTCTAGATCCCCTCTGATGGAACCAATGGTTCCATCGTCAGACACAAACTCCATCATCAGGAACTTTGTGTATATGACAGCCGAGAATTCGTTAATGGTCTTTCTTCCTACAATAACATTGTAGGCTGTGGAATCCCTTAAGACAACAAACTCGGCTATCACCAATCTCTTTCTCTCTCCGGCCCCCACATAGATCGGGAGTGTGATAATCCCATCAGGTTTTATATAGTTGTTGCCAAGACCAACAATCCCATGTTGGTGGGTTTTCAGGTCGACCTCTATGAGACCCAAAGCATCAAACATGTTTCTGAACATGATGTTGGAGTTAGCTCTGGTATCAACGAGAATCCGCTTGACTAGTCCCGTCCTGATCATTGTCGTGATCACCATGGGTGGGTTTTCAAGGAGATCGTGGCACTATTGATCCTCTGGGCCAAAGGATATCTTGGGGGCTTCCTTGGATTGAGCCTTGGGATTTCCCGATGACACAGCCAGGATTTTGGCATTTTTTTTTGCTGCCGACTTCGATTTAGGTGGTGCATTTTGCCTGACCCCGACATTAATGACAACCGTCGGGGTGTTATCGGTGTCTTTGGGAGGCCCCTGCCTCAGCTTCACTGCTAGGCTACAATCTTCTTCGGCCTGCTCTCGCTCTCTTCTCTTTGGTTCTTGTATAAATGGTGAGAACTCAGTTAGCTTGCCCTCCCGAATTGCTTGTTCCAAAGCATCCTTCAGGTCGAAATAGTCTTGAGTTTTGTTGCCAAATCCTTTATGGTAATCACAGTAGAGGCTCTTGTTTTCTCCTGTCCTGTCCTTCAGTTGTCGAAGCTTCGACAGGATGCATTTATCTGCAATCTGTTGATAGACCTCTACTATAGGTGCTGTGAGAGGAGTGTAGTTTGTGAACTTGCCCACTCGGGGAATGGTCTTGAAGGGTTTCCCCAACGTCGCCTCCTTGGGTGCCTCTTTCGGTCTTTCGGAGTACCCGAGTTGACGAGTCGGCAGGTTGGTTGGCTACCGCTTGTTGGCTGCCACCACCTGACTAACCTCCTCATCATTAATGTATTCTCTGGCCACATTTTGGATCTCCTACATGGTTCAAACGGGCTTGGTGGTGAGGTGTTTCCTGAAGTCTTCATTCAGCAGGTCGTTTGTCAAGCATAAGCTTGCTACCAAATCCGTCAGGACGTCGATTTCTAGACATTCATCATTGAACCGATCAAGGAATTTTCTGGTCGACAGTTGACTCGCCGGACCGTTGCGTGACCCCCAACAGGTTGATCGGGTGCTTAGCTTTTACTATACGTGTGGTGAACTACTCTAGAAAGCAGCGAGAAATGTCCGTGAAAG